>NC_136065.1:1298088456-1298418456 GCF_964261635.1 Lissotriton helveticus | reverse complement strand
TCACGCGGCAAAGAGGAAGAGGAAGAGTCAATACGTGGGAAGAGGAAAGTCAAAACCTCTGACAAAACCGACAACAAAGGTACACCCAGAAGGGGTGAACGATGCAACAAAACAAAAGAAAGGCAGAGGAAAGCAAAAATAGCGAAGAAGAAATTGACAACATCTGATAATCTTGTTATCAATTTATCTAATAAAAAATTATCAGATGCACAAGTAAAATTATTGAATAAAGGACTTTCTTTTTGCCCAAATAAGAACATTGATGTCCCTAATATAAGAATTGACATGTACAAATTTTGCCGCAAAGCGAAACTAAGAAAATATTTTGCTGAGAAAAACACGAAAAAACCTGTGACTACCAAATGTGTGGAAGACGTATCTTCGATAGCACATAGGGACCTACCAGCAATAATAACACTAGCATCAATCAAAGAAACACCATCGCTGAGTCAAACAGAAACCACCAGCTCATTTTTAACTGACATTGAATTCTGTAAACAAATGGGCACAATCACAAATATGGGTGGAGAAAGTGGCTTAAAGAGACAATCCAGAATTTGTCCACAGCTCCCGCCTGGAAATAAAGTCGATCTTTTTCATGAAGTAATGATTGAAGAAATAGCGAAGATCTCAGGGAAACCGCCGAATTTGAAAAAGAACATGAACAAAAAGAACAATCTATCACCTGAGGAGTACCGAGCAATATCTGAACTAAAGAATGACTCCACAATTATAATAAAGTCATCTGACAAAGGTGGAAACATCGTGGTACAGAATATAACAGACTATATTGCGGAGGCAAATAGACAATTGGAAAATAGAGATCATTATGAGCCACTAAAGAGTAATCCATTGGAAAATTGGAAGAATAAATATCACTCTCTTTTGTTGGTTTGGAAAAATAAAGGTCTGATTGACTTTGATGAATACTCCTATCTAAAGACGGATAATCCCATTACAGCCACAATTTACTTTCTACCGAAAGTACACAAAGCACTTGTAAGACCTCCGGGTAGACCGATAGTGAGCTCAATTGGAGCATTACTCGAAACGACATCTAGATTTATCGACATATTTCTTATGAACTATGTAACGACATTACCGTCCTTTGTAAGGGACACAATGGATTTCCTTAATAAAATCTCAGGAATCAAATGGAAAGCTAGTTACCTAATGGCGAGTATAGATGTAACATCACTTTACACATCAATACGCCATGAGGATGGGATCAAGGCTATTAAAAAAGCTTTGGGAGTAAGATCTATTAGCTATTTGGAACATTCAGCAATGTTGATAGAGATGCTCACTTATTGTCTAACGCACAATGCATTTCTGCTTTTGGGGAACCTATACCTGCAGAAGCAAGGTACCGCAATGGGGACATCATTTGCGCCCACATATGCGAACCTGCTGATGGCCATGTGGGAGACTGAAGTGTTGGAAGAAGAGAAAAAGCATGAATCAAGAATCAAACTCTGGTGTCGTTTTATAGACGACTTATTCATAATCTGGGACGGTAACATTCATGATCTTCAAATATTCATAAACTCATTGGAGAGAAATGACCTTAACCTCCATTTCACTTCATCAATTAGTGCAACGAATTTGATTTTTCTTGACGTTGAAGTCTTTGTCAAAGATGAAACCCTGTGTACAAAAATCCATAGAAAACCGACGTCCTGTAACAGTCTATTGCACGCGAACAGTGGGCATCCAATTAAACTCAAATGGAGCATTCCGTACGGACAAATGCTGCGAGCCAAAAGGAATTGCTCAGAATTGGATGATCTTGAGAAAGAGATTGATGGATTAAGTAAACGATTTCAAGATCGGGGTTATCCCATAGAAGTAATTGCAGCGGCACAAGAGAGGATGAATCTGAAAAGAAGAGCAGATCTCCTGTCACCAAGGGAGAGTAAAAATGATGACAGGACACACGACCCAGATAAAAAGGAGAATGTGACTAGATTAATTGTCGACTATAACAACCAGAGTTATGAGCTAAAGAAGGCTTTGAAAAGAAATTGGAACATCTTAATGCTTTATGAAACCTTGAAAGAGAACTTGACCTCCTATCCCAGCATTACCTACAGAAAAACCTCATTGCTACGCGACATTCTAACCCAAAGTCACTTGCAGCAAAAAATCCCCAAAAAACATCATGGCTTACAACACCAGGGTTCTGGAAATGCTCCAAATGCAAGGCCTGTGAACATGGCACGAATATCACAGAATACAGACTACAATGCGGACGTATTACAAAAATAAGGGACCACATAACATGTGAATCTAAGTGTGTGGTATACAGATTGTCATGCCCTTGCGGAAAATTCTACATAGGGAGTACAATAAACAAACTCAAACTAAGGATTTTGCAACATCTAAGAGCGATAAAAAATGTGGACACGAGTTACCCTATGGCAATACATTTTGCGAAATACCATCAATTAAATCCAAATTTGCTGAAATATGCCAGAATAAAACTAAGTAAATTACCTGAGAGAGGGGGTGATCAAACATTACTGTTACGCAAACGTGAATCAAGAATGATCTTAGCGATGGGCACAGAACATCCCTTTGGACACAACTTGGATGCCGAACTTTATGTACATCTGTGAAATTATTATGAAATCGGAAACTGACTTCCTTATTCACAAATCCTTCTGTAATTTGACTTACGTATCTGTAAATATTCCGAAACATCTGAAAAGATATGTCGCCATAATAGAGATTAATTCTGTTCAATCTATATACGATTTTGGGACCAAACTAATAACTTGTACATAGGGGACAAATTTAACTCATTGAAATTCAAGACCTAACTCATTCCTAATTAAGATCTAAATTTAAATGTACTTTACGGATTGAAATTGCAGAAACCATGTGTAATGTTGAACTGTGATATTTACTAGGAAGGGTAGAATGCAATACATATATTAGGGGATTGGTTTTGAAGACGAGTGAACCACCTTGTAAATAATGTGGAATATGTACAGTTTGAGTGTACTTTACACTTATTTTTGATAATTGGATTCTACCTATGGGGGAGGCTACAGTACTTGACTGGATACTAATAACCTGGAACTGAGAAAAAAGATATCCTCCCCTATCTGTGGAATGTTGTATATTGTATATAGATTGTAAATACTTGAGTGCAATGTGTACATAATGTAAATTGATCATAATGAGTACTTCACAGTAATGATTAGTGTACAAAGTATTATCACAACGCACGTTTATATCTCTTACAAAATGGCGACTACCTTTGTGCCACTATGTAAAAGCAAGGTTGACAGTCTAGACTATAGTAGAAATGGAAAAGGGATTTAATTTTTGTACTGCACATAGCACTTTAAAATGGGTCTAGACATCAAGGACTCTATGGTCCAGTAGAAGGCTTGTAGTAGCCGAAACGCGTAGGCCGTCCTAATCGTTGCACGTTCTTTTGCACATGGTGTGTAAATAAATAATTTTGTTAAAAACCTACCTGTTGCTGTGCCGTGACTTCTATCGCAAGGAGCGAGTTGAGAAGATTCTAAGGACTATATATATATATATATATATATATATATATATATATATACCAATAACATAAATCCATTAAAATACCCATTCTATTATAAATTAAAACATTAAACTATTTAAAAATCTTTAAACTTAAATCAAGCACTCCCATCATTCAAAAGTACAGAAAGTGTTGGATAGTGGGGGCGGGGGATAAAAACTACTATTCCCAGTCCAATGATTGCAACAGTAGGGAAATTGTTGGATAGCGGAGGGGTCACACTTACTATTCCCACTCCAGTGAGTGTAACAGTAGGGAAAGGGTTGGATTGCATAGGGGTAAAAATTACTGTTCCCACTTCAATGAGTGCAATATTTGGGAAAGTGTTGTATTGCGGGGGTAACACTTACTATTCCCACTCCAGTGAGTACAATAGTAGGGAAAGTGTTTGACATCAGTTGAGTAAAACTTACTATTCCTACTCCCGTGAGTATAACAGTAGGGAAAGTGTTGGATTGCGTAGGGGTAAACATTTCTATTCCTACTCCAATGAGTGCAACAGTAGGACAAGTGTTGGAAAGTGGAGGGGTAAAACTTACTATTCCCACTCCAGTGAGTGCAACAGTAGGAAAGTGTTGGATTGCATATGGGTAAAAAGAACTATTCCCCTCCAATGAGTGCAACAGTAGGGAAAGTGTTCGATAGCTGAGGGTTAAAACTTACTATTCCCACTTCAATCAGTGCAACAGTAGGGAAAGTGTTTGATAGCGGAGGGGTAAAACTTACTAGTCCCACTCCAGTGAGTGCAACAGTAGGGAAAGTGTTGGATAGTGGCAAGATAAAATTAACTATTCCTACTCTAATCAGTGAAACAGTAGGGAAAATGTTGGATTGCAAGGGGATAACAACTAATATTCTCACTGCAGTCAGTTCAAAAGTAAAAACAAACAAAATATGAACAACAAAAATATTTAACAAACAAAATAAATAAAAATATAAATATATTTAATATTACAAATAAAAAAACATATAATGTTAGATGTATATGACAAATAACTAGAAATATTATATTAATTAAAATACAAAAAAACTTTCAAACAAATAAATATTTTAAATTAGAAATTATTTAGAATAAAAAACATATTAATAAATAAATTAACTTTTTTTATTTACTACCCTATAACACCACACAATTCACAACCCACATCTAAATTTTATTTAAAAAATGTACTTTAATTACCACTTAAAGAAATATTATTAATTAAAAATCAAATTAAAACTCATAAAAATGTATAAACTTTCCACACGTTTCCCCTATAATCCCCACAAACCAATGGCCAGATTAAATCAGGAGCCTTTAGTGTTTGGTTCCATAATGTGGTTTGACTTTTTTTTAATTGGGACTTTGGTCTTGCAGATGGAAGAGAACCCAGTTTACCAAAAAGAGCATTACAGACCTATTCATCCGTATTCAAGAAATAGGAGGGAAGATAGGCTAGATCAGGCCAAGTGAAGTAAGACCCCCCTTCTTCTCCCTTCGAGGTACATCACCCTAAGTTGAAGTAGAATGTTTGATTGGTACTTTCAGATGCATAGGAATTCCTCACACTTGTTCTTCTTTTCCTAGCTGGATGCTGAGTTAAGGGCCAGATTTGTTGTGGCTGGAGAACCCCAATCGTTACTACTTAGTTAACCAAACTTGATAACGTTTTAAGGACAAATTCAGGGAATTCTCGCTAGAGACTCAGCAGAAATGGTGCAATAGGCATGTTTAGGTTGACTCTGTATTTTTTTCAACCTCTTTGGCCCAACAAGCACCATCCTTTGCCTGGAGCTAGAGCACACTCAAGCAGTAGCTTAGTCTCATTTTAAAACGTGTGCGGCCTCTTTTCTAAAGAAAGTGAACCTATTTCTTCTAAAAAGCGACTTCAGAATTGCTTTTCAAGCCCTCATACTGTTGCATCTGGATGGGGGTGACACCACATCCATGCCCCCCAAAGTGCACATTGTTACCCCTTGAAGACATCCTATCCATCGCAGCAATCCTCTTTCATGGTCTGAAGAGATATGATAACATCGCCCCATTCTGATGGGATTCCATTTGCTTAAAAACCAACTACATAATTTACAAAGCATCACAGCATCCCGCTTATCTTGCAGTCAGGCACACCATCTATGGTGGTTCTTGCCACAGCCAGGACAGTATCAGACTGCAGATTATGAAGTGCAAAAAAACAACATATAAGCACACCTGAAACAAGATCCTGCCCTAGTGCTGCTCAAATTTAGGAAAGAGTTGAAGACACAGCCCTCGACGTAAGGTTCTTCAAATGTTACTACATCTCAATGCATTATCAGTCCAACACACATCTGCCTCTCCTGTCACTTTTTCATCCTTTACAGTGCTCTGCTGCATGTTGGCTAGGCTTGTGCTAAACACACATATATTGCTAAGCATACATTCATTGATAGCACCCCTTTTATTACAATGCTGTGGATACGTGAATTGCGTTAAAGGTCTGCTGCCTGGCCAGAATATTGTCTTGAGGGTTACACATGCCTGTCATCTTCCCCTTTTCGTTGTGCCATGCATTGCATGAAGGCACTATCAACATTTCTTTGGCAATCCATTGCTTTGTATTATTAGCTGTTGTGAGGCCAGTTGGCTCACTGCATTCTAATATTTCTATGAAATCAAAGATTGCAAAAAGACACATTTGGACTCCATCCCTGAATATTACCCACACATCATTTAAGTCGTCAAATGCATGCAGCTTGGAGAAAATGGGTGCTATTTATTGCATCTGCTAAATACTGATCACCCGGGATTCATAACTCAACCAGTGCCTAACATAGCACTTATAATGAGTTATTCTCATTGTAATAGGTAATATGTAGATTCTGATGCTTTCTGCAGTCTGCCGATATATGCCCGACTAACACTCCAAAGGGTTGGAAAAGTCCCATTTGCACAGTTGTCCCAATTTAGCATTCAGTCATAACAGAGGACATAGTGCAAAAATACACCCCATTCATTTTGACCAACCAGCTAGCTCGACCAAACCCGGAACCACAAAACTCGGGAGCATATTTACAAGGGCAAACCGCCACCGGAGTGTCACTTTTACCGACAGTCCGTTGGAGCTATGTCCTGCTCCCTATTTATAAAGTGGCGTTAAGCCACTTTGGGCCCGATGTAGGTAAATCTTTTTTACCACTTCTTAAATACCGATTCATACCGAATCGGTATTTAAGAAGTGGTAAAAAAGAGGAGGGGAGATGTAGGTATTTCAGATTCGGTAAATACCGAATCGTTAGGATTCGGTATTTACCGATTCTGTAAATACCGAATCGGTAATGCCCATTGATTCCTATGGGCATTGAAGCCCATAGGAATCAATGGGCATTACCGTATCGGTATTTACAGATTCGGTAAATACCGATTTCAGCAAGGGTGCAGGGGTGTCACTTTGACACCCTCTGGCACCCCAAAAATAGGCATGTGCGCCATGTGGCACACAGACAAGCCCTAAGGGCATGTCTGTGTGTCACAGGGCACAGGTGTGCATGCACACATGTGCATGCACACCTGGATTCGGTATTTTACCACCCAATTGGATTGGGTGGTAAAATACCGATTCTTAAAGCCCTGTGGCACTCTGACATGTGCCAGCTACATCTGCATTTACAGAATCGGTATTTTACCGAGTCTGTATTTACCGATTCGGTAATTTTACCGAATCGGTAACTACAGAATCGGTAAAATACCGAATCTGTAAATGCATGCCCTACATCTGAAAACCCTAATACCGGTCGGGAACGGCCAAAATCGGCCGTTTCCGACCGGTATTAGGGCTCCTACATCTGGCCCTTTGAGTGCTACAGGTGAAAGGGGCGTGCAATGGGTGTTGCCGTGAGTTTTCCATGCAATACTCATTGCGTTTTGACACTGCCCCAGGTTTACAAGACTCTATAAATCGGCGGCAGCGCCACAAACTAACGCCAGTGAAAAGCAGGTGCTAGAGTGGCGCAACAAGAAGAAATACTTTTATTTCTCCTGGTTGTTTACTCTTTCTATGTGTACTGCATTTTGCAGCACACATGGAAGGAGCAAAAAACCATTCATTATTGTTTTTGTGCAGGAAGGTATTCCTTCCTGCTCAAAAACAAATATTAATTAATGGTGATTTACTACTTCTATATGTGCTGCAGAATGCACTATTTTGTCATTGCACACCTGAATTTTTGAGAATCACATACTTTATGATTGTAAAACAGTTTTTATGAATCAGACCCTTCCTGCACATAAACAATCATCGCTACAATGCAGGCACCCTTTAAAAATGGTGCAAGGGTGTCTGCGCTGGTGCTCGGCAGCTATTGTTAGCTCCATCACAAGGGAAAACACAAGGATTCACTGTATTCTTGTGAATACGGCGCATCCCTACATTTTTTAAATGACAAAGTGTGGTGCTGCAAAATTGCTTGCAGCACCACAGTGCTTAATTTGAGCCAATGGTCTCATTTTTGGTGATAAGCACCTATTTTTCCACATCGGACATTTGCAGAGAGCAAGACTGGAAAAAGAAGGAAAGATGGAGGAGAAAGATTGGGAAACCCGTCATTAAGGGAGAAAGAAGGAACTTGCAGGAGGGAGATAAAGCGGCAAGCAGAGCCTTATAGTGCTTGGAAAAGTCCTGGGGTGTACTGATGACTACACAGCCTTGGTACTGGGCGTACCAACACCTACCACAGGCTTTAGAGCACAGCTTTGGGCACCAGCACTTATTCTTTTACAAATGAAGCACTGCACGCCAGCGGCCATATCATTACAGACTATTCTGTCCAAACACAATTACATATAACTCTGAATTTCTCCAAAATAATGCATAAAAGCAAACAGCACAAGTAGGACACAGTGAACGGGGATTGTCTCTCTCTGTTTCTTAACTGTGCTTGCTAAAGTTCATGCATTAAACTCTCAGAATACCAAAGTTATATGTATGAACTTTAGACACCTTAAAAGAAAGAGGCGTCATGCCCTGTGTTGAGCCAGCGCAGCTTTTCATGATATAGCACCTGGCTTCCAGCTCATTAGCACATACCATCATCCCACCAAATATGGTGCACCTTGCTTCAGCATTGTGGTTAAACATGGTCGCCCCTTTTAATTAGGACAGTTACTTTGCTGCATCCCATTCTACGCAGCATTGTATGAATATCTAACCTGTGTTTATTTTAAGGAGAAATACACTTATCAGGGCGACTTTTACCTTGTATATTGGCATTGTACATTAAAAGAAAAGAATTCTCTCACCACTGCTGGAGGGAATTTCCAGCACATGTATGCTTGTCAATGTCTGTAAACACCGCACATTAATCGTTAGTCTCTCCCTTTTTTAGTGAATCAGAAATTTGGAAACTGTGGGCCAAGCTCCGACATGATGAACCCTACCTGCTTGGCAACTTGGAAGAATTCTTGGCAAAAGTGACCAACCAGATCAAGGAAGCACGAAAGGAGAAAGAGACTCTTGAACTGACCCTAAAAAAGTAGGTTTGTCAACACTTTTGCAGAATACTTGTTCCTTCTACCTGCTATGATTAATCTGATATTTGGTTTTTATATTCCAATACGTTGCTCAGACTTTGCTGTCCTGACATTTCAGTGGTTTAACACTCCACATAACAGAGATGTGTGTAGATAAATACCATTTCACATCTCACATCTTAAATAGGTTAATTCTGCTTTTGCTGATGATACATGGGATAAAGTACAACCAATGTATCAAACACTGTAATAGTTGAAAACACATATATCCCTTTATTAGCTCATTGTGAGAAAGTGGATTATAAATTGACGTGAATGGTAGTCCTCTTCAAGTGATAATGGCACTTTTTTTTCTAGGTCCAGTTAGATCTCAATAATTTAAACTTATTTCAATTGTTGGGAGCTACAGCACAGAGCTGTTGGCTTAATTTAGGAGAAATGTGTTAGCGATTGCGATCGGGGTCAACAGGCCTTGGCAAATGCAACCCACGCAGGAATCGAAGATGGCTTCTGGATCAAACCAGCAAGGTCTGATGGGCTGCTCCTTTTCAGGGGAGCAGGGGCCAGTTTGGAAAATCATAGGTTCATCGTCACAGAGGCCACTAGCCAACGGGCAAGTGACCGGACAGACGCGTCAAGCAGGAAAATGCAAAAGGGCTCCACGCAGCACTCGGTGAGTGTGGAGAGGTGATCTTCAGTGCAAAGGATGCCCGGGGTTAGGGCTTCTCAATCCACAATGCACAGCTACAAGGGTGCCTCAGGAGCTGCACAGAAAGCACTTAGCTGGCTTTCCAAGATGGCCGGTCCCACGTCTCACGTCGCCTCCACGGGTCTCAGCTTTGCTGTGGCTGTGGATCGGACAGTTGGATGTCTGGTAGTCCAGTTCTTGTCAGGCTCTGTTGTTCGAGCTCCGGCAGGAGCAACAATAAAGCAAACCATTGAGCGCTTGATGGTGCCCGCTTGCACAGGGTGGTCACTCCTTGACCACAAGGGCGATTCTTCAGCCTTCTACGTTGAGTAGGATGTCGAAGGGTCCAGGGTTTTGTATCAGAGTTTCAGTCAGGATTATCTAAAGTCTTGGGACACAGCTCCTACCTTTATTCCAAATCAAGGTGCTGGATTACCTGCTAGGTCCCTCCTATGGGTGGGACCCAGGAAGGGGGTGGTTACACCCCTTTCCCTTTTTCCAGTTTCATGGCAGAGCTGGGGCTGGAGTGCCCCAGCACCGGTTTGAACTGGCCTATGCATGGGACACCTTGTGTGCCCCAGGCAGTGTCTCGTTTCATTCAGCCCTCCCTGCCCCAATCCACTATCTCCTGTCTGGGGTGGTGCTAGCACCTCCCTGTGACAGGAAACCTATTGTCGAAGCCTCCCTCGCTGGAAGGGCTCCCAGCAGCAGGAGGTCAGACTTGTGTCTGTGGCAGCAGCATCTCTTTTGTGATGCTGAGGCTCTGGTTAACTTTAACCGGGTTTAAGGAAAGTAACATGTGTTCTCCCTCTAGAAGGGTGGAATGCTATCCCCGTCGCCAGAACTGGCGAGGGGGTAGTATTCCAAAGTGTATGACACCTTACACGACATGTTTTGATAAAGCCAAACCAAAGCTAGCATTTAACCGCGAGGTTCATAATGCACTTAAGAGTATATGGTATGGCAATATCCTGGAACAGCTATAAGGACATGGTTCCGAAAGCTGCAGACAGGCTCAGCTCATGCTAGAGCACCATCTCACATAAAACCAAGCACTCTGCCTTCAGGATTGTTAAGGCCTGCCATAGGAGTGACTTATAGGTGCATATGTGTCCAGATATAAGGTTAGACATATGTATACCATATCAAGCAAGGGGTGATTACACAACCTTGCCCCAGCTGAGTGATCAGCCAGTTGTGTCAGTTTGGATGGCCAGCCAGGGGTGGCAAAAGATATGCTGCAGCCCCTGGTAGGCCTTGGGTGCACCTATGCCCTGGGTACCTATAGTACACTATACAGGGGCTGATAAGGTGACTCATTATCCAATTAGTTATGTACCTAGGGAACATGGAGTCCATTTTACAGAGAGAGCAGATAGCCTGGGGCCCTGATTAGCAGGGTCCCATGCCAACTAAGTAAAAAACCAGCTAAACACAAGGCAAAAAATCGGGGGTAACCATAGTCAGGTATCCACCTTCCTACACAACCCCCCCCCCCCCCAACAAAAGGAGATAAGGCTATCCTTGACCAGGTAATCCTATATTGCCTAAGTGGCCATATAAGGAAGTACCTGCACTAGCATGGTTACCCACTGTCTCATGGTCCACTAAGCAATCCCTCACCCTAGGGGTATCAGAGGGTCTCCACCATAGGGAATCTGTGCCTGTGGTGCGTTTTGGCAAAATAAAAGGCTGGTGTTGAGATGGAGTACTGAAGTGAGGCTCTACTAATGTAGGGCTCAGCTTCCTCCAATCACTATCCACCATGTGTGCCTTTCTTTCCTTGACTGAGTTGCACTGTGCTCTCAGGGTCAACCTCTGGCTGCCTACAGCTGGATGCTGGGTCCCTTTTGTTGGCTTACTGGAGGGACAGGCCAGGTTTGGGGCTTTTGGGTCCCATGTTTGGCTGTGCCCAACAGTGTCCATCTGGGGGAGGTTCCTAACTAAGTGTAAGGGAGATCCCTCAGGAGTTTTTGAAGTGTTCACCTTGCTAGGGCTGCTAGCTTTGGTGCCCCTAATCTGCTGATGGGGTTGTTCTATTGGACAGGGGGCCCTTCGGCGCCCACTGGCCTCCTTGATCTCTACAGCCCTGAGCGGACTGAGGCAGGGTAGAGAGGGGCAGGTTACCTGCTCCAGACTGGGTCCCACCTTGGAAGGGTCCACTGACATCAGAGGCTCTGCCAGGCCAGGCCTGGCTACCTCTGGGGCAGTTTCTTCACAAGGGGTAGGGTCAGTTCCCTGAGGAGGCTGACTCTCACCTAATGTCTGATGCTAGGGAGACATTTCTTTCTACCCAATACTCTCTGTCTGAGTGGAGTGATCCATAGTTTCAGGCTTCACAACACTAAAATCTGTCTGAGTTTGGGCTGTGGCCATCACAGCCCACCAACCTTTTCAGGAAGGGACTCAGTTTGTGTTTGGGCTGTTACCATCACAGCCCTGTCAGTCTGTCTAGGGAGGGAGTCTGCTTGAGATTGGGCTGAGACTAGCACAGCCCTACCAACCTTTTCAGGGAGGATATCCTGAGCTGGGGCTGTGGGATTCACAGCCCAACTAACCTTTCCATTGAGATTTACCATTTTTGAATGGGTTTCTTGTTCTACCTCAGCCCAGACTGAGATTTCCAGATCATTCCCCAGTAGACAATCTACAGGCAAGTTTGTCGACACTGACACTCTCTTGAGGCCAGTGACACCTCCCCAGCTGAGATTAACTACTGCCATGGGATGATCTTTCTGTACTCCATCAATGTTGGTCACCTGGTATGTGGCTCCAGGTAAAAGTTGCCTTGAGGGGACTAGACTCTCAGTCACCATAGTGATGCTAGCCCCTGTGTCTCTATAGGCCTCAACCTTCTGACCATTGATGAGGGGCTCCTGTCTGTACTTGCTCAAAGTGTTGGGACAAGCAGTGAAGTTGGCAAACCCCATGCCATCCTCACAGACAAGAGTAGCTGCTGTAGGGGACCTGGTTAGGCCAGAGTCCACCTGAGTTCCAAACGTAAACCCAGCCAAATGCTTGGGGGCACTCCCACCATCTGGGGGATTACTACTAATAGTAACAGGAGTTGTTGGAGTCTTACTTGGAGGAACATTTTCCTTATTGTTGGCCCTTGGGCAACTGCTATCAGTCTTCCAGTGGCCAGGCTGTTTACAGACATGGCAATACGGTTTCTTGACAGAGGAGGTGTTTTGGGACCCACCCCCACCATTAGAGTTTTGGGGCCCTGTGGAGGACTTGTCTTTTGATTTATCCCCACCCTTCTCTTGAGTCTTGGAACTATCTTTCTTTTGGTCACCACTCTGATTCTTAGGCCTAATCCTGGTTCTGACCCATTTTTCTGCCCTCTTACCCAATTCTTGTGGAGAGGTTAGATTAGAGTCCACCAGGTGCTGGTGTAAAAGCTGGTTTTGACAATTACTAAGGATCTGCTCCCTCATAATCAAATTATACAATCCTGTATAGTCATGTACTTTGCTGCCCAGTAACCAACCTTCCAGAGCCTTAGTAGCACAATCTACAAAATCAGTCCAGTCCTGAGTCTGAGCCTTTTGGGTATCTCTGAACAACAACCTGTATTGCTCAGTGGTTAAGCCAAACCCATCAATTAGAGCACTCTTCAGGACAGTGTAGTTTTTAGCATCCTCATGTCTAACTGTGAGGAACTTGTCTCTTCCTTTTTCTGAAAAGGAAAGCCATAGGATTGCTGCCCACTGACATTGGGGAACCTGCTGTACCATGCAGGCCCTCTCCAAAGCAGTTATCCACTTGTGGATGTCATCCCCATCTTTGTAGGGGGGCACAATCTTGCTCAGGTTTCTATTCTATGATCATAGGACCTGTCTTTATGCTTGGGAATATTGCTGCCACCAGTGGAATCTAATCCACTTAACTTTTGCTCCCTTGCTAAAGCAAGTTTAGCTTGGGCCAGGGCTGTTTCCTCCTTTTCTATCTGAAGTTGGACAGCTCTCATCCTAGCCTCATGCTCTCTTCTCTGGGGGGAAGTCATTCCCCTTTGAGAACCCCTTGAGGCATTAGAGAGGAGAGACTCCCTGGAAGGAGATCTGTCACTTCTATTGCCTGGGAGAAGTCTACTATTAGGTCTGGAGAGGTGAAATTCTTCTCCATTCCCATGCAAACTTAAGTTAGCCTGGCTAAGCCTCCTGACTTGGACCTGGCTATCTTCTCCATCTGAATCTTCTTCCACTTCCTCACCATCTTCTGGGGTTATGGAGTCACCTTCTGTGGAGGGGACACCTTCACCTGTGTTATCTAAGGGACCTGGTTTAGAGTCTTTCTCAAGATCACCTGCCTCTAGGACTTCTATCAGGTGTTGGATGGTAGGGTTGGAACCCTGTTTCAACTTCCTGGAGGTACACAATGACCTAATCTCTCGGAAGTTGAGCATCTCATATCTGGATTGTGCCTTGGGCAGGTCACTTACCACAGGTAAAGAACCAGAGGGTTCACTTGTGCCAGACATGTCTAGTGAGGTGTGGTGTGTGCACCTACCTACACTGAGTGTTTACCTACTAGAACCTCTCTAGGAGTTGTAGTCAGGGTGTGCTAGGCCCTTTCCTCTACAACAACTAAGTTCAGTAGAACGTAAGTATTTTAAGCTTTGTTATATGTACCTATGGTACCTAATGTGATCTTTCAAATGATATCAAAGATTACAATTGGTAAAACAACAGCAAGCTCAAATCCCAACCGCAGCACACCAATGTGAGAAGTTGGCCTGGTATATGATGTTCACTATTCTAGTGAGCACCTTGCACCAGTCCAAACAACCCTTATGGTGATGGTTGTAAAGTCAACCTTATAGACCAGCTATCCTAGTTCTAGCATGGACAAAAGCAGTCTTAGGCTAAACTCAAGAGGGCATGTGAAGCCAGCTGTTTTACCATATGCAAACCTTTTAATACCAAATGAAAGGACACCACACAGGTTATATATTCAAAATATATATGTATTTATTTCTAAATAGATCCCCTTAACTCTTTATGAGCACAGGAGCACAAGCGTATCACAAGTAACTTAATATTACATACAAAAGTTGCACAAATATGGATAGGCCCTGCTGGCCCGTAAAACCATATACTAAAATAGTGGTATAAGAACCACGGCACGAACAATGGTACGGCCTAGGGCCTTGGGAATCGCTGGGGCTGCACTGGACTAACAGCAGTTAGGACGTAGGAGGCCAACAGGATGCGGGTGCAGTGTCTAAATGCACAGGCGTGCACCTATAGAAGTCTATGGGTGCGTAAAGTTAGAAAGTTGCAGATTTGGAAGTCTTCCGACTGGACTAGAACTTAACCACTTAAAACTAGCACACTAGGGATGTAAATCTCTACAGGAGCACCGCAGTACTCGTGTTACCTCACCCAAAGGAAGCGGGTGCATAGGTGTCAAAGTGTGTCGGGTTTCGTCGTGGAGTTCTATGGAGCCTTGGAGAAAAGATGCTGCAGGCGACCAGGAGAGAAGAGTCCGGTGGGATCCAAGGGTGGATCGAAGATGTAGAGTACCTGAAAGCAGAGGGGACAGAGTCTGGGTCACTAGCCAGTGACCAGGAAGGAACCAGGAAGGAACCAGGTGATGTCTGGTTGCAATCAGGTGATGTTGTGAAGCTTGTCTCCGTTGCCACGTGGACCAGGAGGTGTCGACGACAACCAGGTGCTAGGCACGGACTGTTCCACAAAGGCTCTCGCTGTCGGATCTTGATTCGGAGTCAACAGGCCTTGGCAAATGCAACCCACACAGAAATCAAAGATGGCTTCTGGATCAGACCAGCAAGGTCTGAAGGGCCAGTCTGGAGCAACCAGACCAGAATTAGAAAATCAAAGGTTCGTCTTCACAGAGGCCACTAGCCAATAGGCAAGTGACCGGACAGATGCATCAAGCAGGAAAATGCAAAAGGGCCACACGCAGCACTCAGTGAATGTGGAGAGGTGATCTTCAGTGCAAAGGATGCTCGGGGTTGGAGATTCTCAATCCCCAATTCACAGCTTTGAGGGTGCCTCAGGAGCTGCACAGAATGCACTTTGCTGGCTTTCCAAGATGGCCGGTCCCACGTCTCACGTCGCCTCCACGGGTCTCAGCTTTGCTGTGGCTGTGGATCGGGCTGTTGGATGTCTGGAAGTCTGGTTCTTGTCAGGCTGTATTATTCGAGCTCCGGCAGGAGCAACAATAAAGCAAACTGTTGAGCGCTTGATGGTGCCTGCTTGCACAGGGTGGTCACTCCTTGACCACAAGGGAGATTCTTCAGTCTTCTGCGTCGAGTAGGATGTCGAAGGGTCCAGAGTTTTGTATCAGAGTTTCAGTCACGATTATCTAAAGTCTTGGGACACAGCTCCTACCTTTATTCCAAATCAAGGGGCTGGATTACCTGCTAGGTCCCTCCTATGGGTGGGACCCAGGAAGGGGATGGTTGCACCCCTTTCCTTTTGTCCAGTTTTACACCAGAGCTGGGGCTGGAGTGCCCCAGCACCGGTTTGAACTGACCTATGCATGGGACACCTTGTGTGCCCCAGGCAGTGTCTCGTTTCATTCAGCCCTCCCTGCCCCAATCCACTATCTCCTGTCTGGGCTGGTGCTAGCACCTCCCTGTGACAGGAAACCTATTCTCCAAGCCTCCCTTGCTGGAAGGGCTCCCAGCAGCAGGAGGTCAGACTTGTGTCTGTGGCAGCAGCATCCATTTTGTGATGCTGAGGCTCTGGTTAACTTTAACCGGGTTTAAGGAAATTGACATGTCTTCTCCCTCTAGAAGGGTGGAATGCTACCCCTGTCACCAGAACTGGCGAGGGGGTAGTATTCCAAAGCGTATGACACCTTACACGACATGTTTTGATAAAGGCAAACCAAAGATAGCATTTAACCGCGAGGTACATAATGCACATTAAGAGTATATGGTATGGCAATATCCTGGAACAGCTATAAGGACATGGTTCCGAAAGCTGCAGACAGGCTCAGCTCATGCTAGAGCACCATCTCACATAAAACCAAGCACTCTGCCTTCAGGATTGTTAAGGCCTGCCATAGGAGTGACTTACAGGTGCATATGTGTCCAGATATAAGGTTAGACATAGGTATACTATATCTAAGCAAGGGGTGATTACACGACCTTGCCCCAGCTGAGTGATCAGCCAGTTGTGTCAGTTTGGATGGCCAGCCAGGGGTGGCAAAAGATATGCTGCAGCCCCTGGTAGGCCTTGAGTGCACCTATGCCCTGGGTACCTATAGTACACTATACAGGGGCTGATAAGGTGGCTCAATATCCAATTAGTTATGTACCATGGGTACATGGAGTCAATTTTACAGAGAGAGCAGATAGCCTGGGGCCCTGATTAGCAGGATCCCAGGCCAACTAAGTCGAAAACCAGCTAAACACAAGGCAAAAAATCTGGGGTAACCATAGTCAGGTATCCACCTTCCTACAAACTCATCCGCATGTGGAAAACACCAAGCGCCAGAAACACTGGCTTTCCCACAACTTGCATACACAGCAGCTAAACCATGAGCCCTGGGCCCCGAACTACGCAACAACAACTGCTGGTGCACCTCACCTCAAGCCACAGGAAAACCATTCTTCTGTTGGCACTGTCTCTTCTCCTACAACACTGGTGGACCCGCCTTGTACACTTCACATTGAAGGACCTCCCAGCACTGCCAAAAATCCACCCAGCAGCTCTCACAGAAGCTGATACAAAGTATCAGACAACCAGTGGACTGATACCCTATCTATAACAGGCTGTCAAGAACTTCTCCGCATGGATCACCAATTGTGCCAACAGATTCACCCTCTTCAAACCCAGCAAACTCAAGAGATCCTCCAATCAGGCCAGCTGGTACACCATAGAACGGTGAACCAACAAACGGAACTACTAGCGACTTGAAAAGACATGGCGCGCCACCAAGGTGCCCACAGACTGTGCATCCTTCAAGACCTCCCTCAGCCAATACCACCAACTCCTGAAAGAGACAAAAAGGAGCACCCTTGCTGATCGCATTGAAGGCAATTTAAACCACATCAAAGAACTCTTCAATGTCTTCAGAGGGTTCTCCAACCCATCCGCCACTTCTCAAGTTGGGCCCTTAGCTGCAATTTTGATGAAATTCAGTTCACAATTTGACATCTGTGCCAGAAGCTAATGAGGCATAATTATTGCAGGAGTTTCAGTTTAATTAAGCAAGACTTCAAGCTTATCTGTGCCTGTGATATAAAAGTTGGTAGAGCAAAAATATGACTAAATAAATTACATTGGTTCACATCAAGCCAGATTGTTTGGGGTGACTGAAATATTTTACAGCCATAGTTTAAAGCGGGTATAAATTTCATTTTAATTACATCCAGCAACGGTTTAATCGATGGGCCAAACATATTATTAGACAGCTTCTCATGGCAAACATTAATGACTTAGACTTTAGCTTTAATTTTGCTTGAGGATGTGCTAGACCCCGAAATCAGTATATATAAAGCTTGGCCCTCTTGACGTCCTGTCCATTTAGGTTTCAATGTGTTTTGCACAATTTCCATGTGCCAAAGACAAAAACATTTGATTTCTCATAGTTTATACTCAAGCTACCAGGGAATCCAGTGCTGCCGACTGAACCGGCCACCCCCTGGTTCCAGGAGCCCAGCGCGACTCGGCGCACCCGGTTACTTCGGAACCCAAGGTATATGCGGATTGATGGTAATTCTCCCTTTTGCCGCCCGGACTATTGCTCCAGGACCCCAGCGCGACTCGGCGCACCCGATAATCCCGGGAACACTAGGTTCAAGAGGAAACGTGGTAATTTTATCCATTCCGCCCCCGATCCTTGAATTATTGTTTCCAAATAAATTGCTTTAATCCCGGTCCTGCTCCACTGTTTATCCTAAGCTCGTATGAGAGCTCTTAAGTCTTCAGCCCCTAGGCTAAAGAGGCTCATATTTTAAAAGGCAACCATTGTTTTGTCCTGATGATGGACCCCAACACTTAATAAGGGGGTCCGAAACGTCGTCGACTCTATGTACCATATACTTATACAATGATTGACTACACTGAATTATGTAATGGTACCAACTAGAATCTCTCTGATCAATTTTGAAATTTTCTAGAGATTGTTGATCCTGCCTTGCAAAGCCCTTTTGTGTATGTTGTCTGTGTTTATGTATTGTCGTGGTTGGGTACAGGCTTGTGCCCCACGCATGTGAACTGTTGAAGGTGTATTTTTGTCTTTCAAAAATCTTTATTCAAATACAAACCTTGAAGACTTCTACCCGGCTGGGTATGTCTTCAACAATATAGAACTGACTGGGTCTATATTTATTGTGATCATTCTTTGTCTCCTTGCTTGGGACCATTGTTGTTTTTGTATGAAATATTTTACAGCCATAGTTTAAAGCGGGTATAAATTTCATTTTAATTACATCCAGCAACGGTTTAATCGATGGGCCAAACATATTATTAGACAGCTTCTCATGGCAAACATTAATGACTTAGACTTTAGCTTTAATTTTGCTTGAGGATGTGCTAGACCCCGAAATCAGTATATATAAAGCTTGGCCCTCTTGACGTCCTGTCCATTTAGGTTTCAATGTGTTTTGCACAATTTCCATGTGCCAAAGACAAAAACATTTGATTTCTCATAGTTTATACTCAAGCTACCAGGGAATCCAGTGCTGCCGACTGAACCGGCCACCCCCTGGTTCCAGGACCCCAGCGCGACTCGGCGCACCCGGTTACTTCGGAACCCAAGGTATATGCGGATTGATGGTAATTCTCCCTTTTGCCGCCCGGACTATTGCTCCAGGACCCCAGCGCGACTCGGCGCACCCGATAATCCCGGGAACACTAGGTTCAAGCGGAAACGTGGTAATTTTATCCATTCCGCCCCCGGTCCTTGAATTATTGTTTCCAAATAAATTGCTTTAATCCCGGTCCTGCTCCACTGTTTATCCTAAACTCATATGAGAGCTCTTAAGTCTTCAGCCCCTAGGCTAAAGAGGCTCATATTTTAAATGGCAACCATTGTTTTGTCCTGATGATGGACCCCAACACTTAATAAGGGGGTCCGAAACGTCGTCGACTCTATGTACCATATACTTATACAATGATTGACTACACTGAATTATGTAATGGTACCAACTAGAATCTCTCTGATCAATTTTGAAATTTTCTAGAGATTGTTGATCTTGCCTTGCAAAGCCCTTTTGTGTATGTTGTCTGTGTTTATGTATTGTCGTGGTTGGGTACAGGCTTGTGCCCCACGCATGTGAACTGTTGAAGGTGTATTTTTGTCTTTCAAAAATCTTTATTCAAATACAAACCTTGAAGACTTCTACCCGGCTGGGTATGTCTTCAACAATATAGAACTGACTGGGTCTATATTTATTGTGATCATTCTTTGTCTCCTTGCTTGGGACCATTGTTGTTTTTGTATGAAATATTTTACAGCCATAGTTTAAAGCGGGTATAAATTTCATTTTAATTACATCCAGCAACGGTTTAATCGATGGGCCAAACATATTATTAGACAGCTTCTCATGGCAAACATTAATGACTTAGACTTTAGCTTTAATTTTGCTTGAGGATGTGCTAGACCCCGAAATCAGTATATATAAAGCTTGGCCCTCTTGACGTCCTGTCCATTTAGGTTTCAATGTGTTTTGCACAATTTCCATGTGCCAAAGACAAAAACATTTGATTTCTCATAGTTTATACTCAAGCTACTGTCTCTGCAATCATTTGTGAGGTGATCTAAGTTGGTTTCTAGGTCCATGCTGTTTCGATCTAAGGTAACAGTATCATCTGCATTCAGGAGCATGGACATTCACACCTCCTAAGTTTGTTGGTCAGGCTCTGGTGTTGGTTAGGTATGATGTGATATCTGAGATGTATAAATGAAATGAAATAGGAATAAGGTGGCAGCATTGTTTAGGACCCATGCAGCCTTGTGTAGGGCCCGTACACCAGTATATTTTCGTAGTTAAAGACTTGTTGTCAACTGCTTTTACTTAGATTCAAGTGCCAGTATAAATGCCCTAAATTGCTTTTAACAATTTGGGATCAATTTCCCAGGCATTCAAATTTTGACAAAGCCTTTTTTCTATTGCTACAGTCAAACACTGTCGGTGAAATAGGTATAAAGTTTCCTGAATATCGTTTTTATGTATTGATTTATCAATGTTGTTAATGACAGCTTGATCCCAGGGAATCAAGTTCTTTATGTCGGACAATTTATTTAGAACACTTAGCGGCAGAGACACATAAAGCTAGGCTCCTACATCTAGAAGAGCTATCCTTCTATAATTGGCTGGGTCTGCCATTGAACCTCTTTTATGCAGTGGGCATAGAATAGAGCCTTTTCATGTGGATGTGATGGTGCCTGTATGATAGTATTTATTGAATAGCAGGAGGTAGCCATTATGCCTAACAATTCCTATCCATCTCAAATATCTTGGGAGGAATACCATTTGGCCCAGGTGCCCCATCAGATCTTGCTTTCCTAATGATGTTTGTAAGACATGTCTCCATAAACCAGTCACCAGCGCATTATTTTTATACAATATCCGTAACACATTTCTCCTGATGCAACACCATGGCTATAGCAATGAAAAAACTGGGCTCAGACCAAACTTAGATTTTAAAAGTCTTCAATTGCACAATGATGACAGATATTTTGGTCAGGCACATGCCAGTAAAAAAATTCCAACTTTGATTTATGATCATACTTTAGTACAGGTATGTGATAGCACAGTTTCTTGTGGCCTCTGTAGACTTGCATATGATGAATAATGTTGCCCGACCATCCTCCTGTTTCTAGAGTTTAGCTTCCGTTTGGTGTTTTTTGTAGTCCATGTCCTTTCTATTGAACTCTTCCATTTTAGTTGACACATTTTCTTCGAATAGTATTATTTTCTGTGACAGGCTAGTGACTGCTCTTTTTACAGATTATACATTTTTTTTAGTACCATGCATTGGTTGTTTTCATACTGAAGCGTTTAGGGGGCGCATTAGCATTTGCTTTCTCTATATGATTGGCTCTCGGAAGTAAAGCGCCTTCTTTGTGAACTGGGTCTGGATGACGCTTGGGCCAATAGTTCATCACCACCCAAACAATTGTTAAAGAAAATATTCTGGTCGTGGGTGGAAAATGAGAGAGCGAATCACTCCAACTTATGTAGATCTGCTGTGGAGTTTTTGGTTACTAAAGGCTGCCCTTCCAGAGAACCCTACCTTGACATGATCTCCAACCCAACAGACAGGGCGTTGTATTTTAAATTCAGGGTTGGTGTTCTGCCCCTTGGCACATGGACAGCAAATTGGAAACCACCTTGGCAAACTATAGCAACTTGCCCTTTTTGTACGAATAGGGATGAATCCATTTCCCATCTAATGTTTGAGTGCCCAGCATATGCTGCTCCTCGCCGCAGATGGTTAAAACCACTCTGTTTGAGGCTGGGCACCCGGTCATATTTGGAGGCCTTACAGTTGTTAAGATCAGACCCTCACCCCTTGCTTGCGTGTGGCCTGGCAAAATTCTTGGGGTGGGCTTGGAGGATAAGATCCGTGAGGAAAATGATCCTCCAGTAAGGGTACTAATCCACATCCCATTGGCCCCGTTGTTTATTGCTGTGTCCTTCTTCCTCCCCCAAGGATGATTAATTATGTGTCTCTACAAATGTTTTTAGATGGATGATTTTCACCATTGTTGTATATTTTACATTGTTTTTTTAGCGATCTGTCTGTCTCGATGGCCAAATTGTATAACTGTTTTTATTTCTGCATCTGTTTTTACTGTAACGCTTTTATGAAATGAAATATTTCGAAATAAAGCTATACAACAACAACAACAACAACAACTATATGATTTATTCATGAACTTATAGAAAGTGACCAGCTGTCTACATAAAATTGTACTGGATCTGGGGTATCCAAAGTGTGACAGAAGCGAGTAGCTGCTTGTCAGAACTTCTTCACAGCATTTTTAAGTTCCATTTGAGTCTTTTCACTGTTCAATCCCATGATAGAGACACAATTATTGTACACAAATTTAGTTTAATCATAACATCATGCGGAAAGTGGTCAATTTCTTTTTTCACTAGGATTTGAAATTTCAAAAAGGGAGAGTACTACAAAAGTATAATCCAAATATGTTTTAGTGGTTTTGGTAGTTCTTGTACACCTGTCTGGCTGATCACACTAAAAGGTGCCCATTTAAACTTCATAGCCCTAAACTAAGTAATGATTGCTCAAAAG
The DNA here is from genome assembly GCF_964261635.1 of Lissotriton helveticus. Classification (NCBI taxonomy): domain Eukaryota; kingdom Metazoa; phylum Chordata; class Amphibia; order Caudata; family Salamandridae; genus Lissotriton; species Lissotriton helveticus. Next base: position 1,298,395,471 of record NC_136065.1, on the reverse strand, counting down.
GGTACACCAAATTGGTTGACTTGGAGGTCAATGATACTAGGTCCATAATACCCCATACTAAGGGCCTGATTACAAGTTTGTCGGTTCATCGGATTCCAAACTCATGGTGGTGTGGCGTGAACTGCCACACTGGTGACCCCACTGCCACAGGCCTGCCGCCCGCAACCACTGGGGATCCATGATCCTTCGACTGTGGCGTGGCGGTCTGGCCTAGCAATATGCTGTCGGAGCAGCTGAGGCACCGCCAAGCATATTATGAGTTTCCTCATGGCCACAGTTTTCATGGCAGGGAGCGCACCATGAAAACTGTGGCGGTAAGGAAACTTTGCTTCTGGGTCATGGGATGCATGCAGGGGGGCAAATGATGTGCCCCTCTGTCAGCATGCACCCCCAGTTCCTGCACGGCATGGACTTCACAGTGCCCATACCATGCAAGAAAGTTCTTTGGCGCTCCAATTGCTTTGCCTTTCAAACAGGCACTGCCAAAGACTATCTGCCAGACCATTAATACACTTGTAAATTGTCAGGTGATGTGTGGACGAGTTTTGTGGTGTGGGAGTCGGGCGGTGACATTGCAGCCCCCTCCCACACGGCCAAACTCGTAATCCTTCCCTAAGTCATGTTCATCAAAGATTTCATCAGATTGCTCAGAGTATCAGAGATTGAAATTTAAATTGCCAGTTCTGCTTTGTTGTATTTACATTTTAGGTCATCTAATAATAATATGACATTGCCAGTGATAACTTTTCTCCTCTTGTCTGTAGGTTGTACATATAAATTCATCATTATTACCCGACTAAGAGGATAAGTTAAATTACTTGCACTTCTGCTGATATACCTGTATTTTGGGTGAATGTATGCACATTTCTTTTGTTACAACATCAATTTTGCTGAAATAAACAGTGTTAGACCGCCAGATGGTCTGCTCATTTATTCTGGTATACTGCTACAGTGTGAAACAGCTTCGATCCTGAACTTGGCTCTTGTTCCACACACCATGTTTCCTGGCAGCAAAATATGTGGTAAGAGCATTTATGGTTTTGAATACTAGTGTCATCATCCCTTCTAACCAAACCTGCAACATTCCAGGATCTAAAATGGACTGAGCAAAAATGGATAGAACTTCTATAAATAGGATACTTCTTTAGGGCTGGTGCTAGCCACGACATTTAGATTTTTACTAAAAATATGTATAATATACTTACTTAAAGTAGCTATCAGCCACCTCTCTTCATCCGTTGTTCTGTTTCCTACTTCAGCCACTGGCTACCTTCACTTTGAGCGTCTGTATTTAGCCCTATCACAATGAGAACATCCACAAATTATGAAGTTCCCTTCAGTACCAGTGTTTTTGTTTTGTTTGATTTTTTCTACTTTTTTTCTCTTGCATACTCTCTTGCTTGTTTTCCTACTTTGATTCTTTCTTTCCCAAAGGCATGAGGCTAGCAATAAATGCCAGATTGATTGGATTTTTTAGGTCTGTGTTAGCCAAGACCTTTGGAGTTTACTAACATTATGTGTATAACATAGTTACTTATAGGGGTTTTCAGCCAAACATCATTCATTGGTCTGTGGATGTGTCATTAACATTTTCTTCAAACCACAGAAGCATGCATCAAGGGGCAATGTGTCAGCCCACTTTAGCCATTGGCTGACTTCATCTAGACTAAAGGCATGCTCTCCCTTCCACAAAGGAAACACAACAAGATGATGGATGGAGTGCTGAAACTTTTCAACCACTCACCCCCAGTTAAGCGATCTGGGTTTAATCCATCCAGGTAGGACTGTTCTGGCATTTTGGGATGGGCTATTTCCATGGGGAGCAGGGTCAAGACTGATTCCATATTGATGATTCTAAATTGGAATGGCATGGTGAGCAAAAAAACTGATGGATTTGCGCCTAGATCTCTGTACTGGGTTGAATGTTTGACATTGTTTCAACATTCTTTCCATCGTTCTGCTTGCATTTGTCGTTCCTTTCACAATGAGCACATCCACACACAAAGTAGTACCCTTTAACCTCTTCGCTGCGGCGGCTATTCCGCCGCAGTGCTAAGGGGGCGGGGGGGGCCGCGCGGCACGCCCATGCTGGTGACGGAACCGCTCCGTCACCAGCCTCAGTTGAGCTGTGCTGATGACGGAGCGGTTCCGTCATGGCCGCAGGCGCGAAATCAGTGCCGCGCAGGCGCGTCGGGCGGGCCATGACGGAACCGCTCCGTCATCAGCACAGCGCCACCGCGGCTGATGACGGAGCGGTTCCGTCATCAGCATGGAAAGAGTTAATGCCAACGAGTACTATTGTACTGTGTGCTTTTTGAGGTCAAAACATTATTTTTGTTCTTTTTAGATTGATGATGGCCCGGCAGCTTGCTGAACAATAACTTTCTTTTAAAAACATGATAAAAATGACAATTGTCAAAAGCCTGGTTATGATCATCAGACTTATCGGCTTTGCCAATATTTGTATATTCTTGCTTACGTTTGCACTTGGAACGGGTTTTTTCTTTTAGATCGGGGCGTTAACTTCCTATTTGACTAGGTGCACAAGTGAGCCAGGTTCAGTTCCCTTCGATTCTATTTTTACCAACACCCTTCTGTGGCCTTCAGAATGGAGAAGTATGCAAAGCCCATATAGACAAAAAAACTGACGAAAGAGCTTTGAAGAAATGCTGAATGTTGTAACTGAAGTACACGGTTGAGCTGTTGTTCACAATCAACATGTTATACAGTGACAATAAAAAGGCACATTTTATCAGATGCAGCAGTGTGAATATATTGTGTATTTTAAAGGGGCCCGCTTAAAACAGAAGGGCATATTACCAACGTTAAGCGATATTTATCGCTAACGATGCTTAGCAACGAATTTTTTAACGCTAAGCATCGTCAGAAATTATCGCAGATAAACCTTGCTATTATCAAGGTTTATCGCAAATGCGATAAAAAACGGCCGCAATGCATGAATATCGCTGAAAAGTCAGCGATATTCATGCATTACCGAGCTAATGCTCTTAGCCATGTTATCCACCTCCCATTGGATAACATGGCTAAGAACTGCTCAGGGCAGGTGTTAGTTTTTGGAGATATTCGCGCTTAGCGCGAATATCTCCAAAAGTTGGTAATAGGAGATAGCGATGTTAGCGACTGTTTCCAGTCGCTAACATCTTGGCACGCCCACTTTGCATGTCATTAGTGATAAATATCACTGACTTGCAAAGGTGGGCCCAAGATGGTCGCTATCTCCTACTAGCTGTCGCAACTGGTGTTATCGACAGCTAGGTAATAGGGAGATAATTTTATCTCCGCTTTCTTGGCTTTTAAAGCCAAAAAAGCGGAGATAAACCCCCTTGATAATATGCCCCAGAGTTCGAACTAATAAATAAGTATGACTGAGAGTAGTCACTAAATTAGACCAAAGTCTGGTTTACAATTTATGTGAGATCACACTACGGGTACCGTCCTATTCCAAATAGATCTTCATGTCTGCACTTGGAGTGACCGTCATGCCCTTTGTTTTCTGTCTGGCAGGAGGATCGCAGAGCACAACGAGGAAGTGCAGCAATTGTATGAGGAGATGGAACAACAAATTAAAAAGGAGAAGGAGCGTCTGCGAACAGAGGTTGGTGCATTAGTTGATGTATCATTTATCACCACCAGGGCACAGGGGTGGTGGGCACAAGTGGACAGCAGCATCTTAATGGTTCTAGAGAGCGACTGCATGTCCCCAACAGTCCAATCCTGAAGCAGGAGATGTCAAGATAAATCCTGTGACCCTCCGAAAAGTCTCTCGAGCAGTGGAATTACTGTCTGCCGTCAAATAAATTTGCCCTCTGGACTTAAGGGGTATTGAACCCCTCCCAACCCCCTTTACCGGCAGTTACCAGTGTCCTCTTTATCCCAGGAGAGTGCTATCTTATCTCCTATTTGTTAGAAGATCCACCTGATATATAAATTTTCATCATCTAAACTGTTGGTAAGAGCGTCAATGTGTTCAGGGAGGTATGTCTGTGCTTTGACTCTGCTTTAAAACATTATAATAAATCAAGTGCATTGGCCCCAAACAAAATATTGCTTAAAACAAATACCATCATCACATCTACTCAGTAAAAACAGGAACAGGAACATAACACTTGAGATCCGATTACGAGTCTGGTGGTCCGAGAACCACCAGACTAGCAGGGGCACGGCGGTGGAGGTCCCAGTCGTCTGGGTTGGGTGACTGAGTTGGGCGGTCGGACCGCCCTGGCACCACCAGGGAACCGCCATTCCCTGGAGTTGGTGCAGCGGTCAGAGGTTGCAATGTGCTTGGCAGGACAAGACTCAAGAAGTCAGGAAAACACTGCACAGCACCAATAGCATACATGCCAGATTGAGGCGGGAGACTCCTTATTTCTAAGCTAAAAAGGCTTCCATTTAGCTTTCTCCCTACTGAAGTTTCCCCATTTCAAATACAAGTCAATGGGGAAAATACATTCCCCTGAATATTTTTTATTAAATCTCCTTATTTCTGCTATTCCAATATTGGCATGTATGCAATGGAACTGTATTTTTTTAGTGTCTAAAAGGTGCATACTTGGAGCCTCTAAGTCTGAGAGCAACTTGCAACTGTTTTGTGGAGGCTTATTTTTACTGGATATGTATTTCAAAGTATATGTCTGACTAGCATATTCCACTCTTTACATTTGCTTTGATTCTATCTGCATAGATTCAATGTGTGCATTCTGTGGGAGACTTTTCTGTCTCCTGTTGACTGGCCACAACATGGACAGCATGTTGTGGCAGCCATTCCAGGACTCGGGGTCATGGCCTGTATTGAAATGCTTTGTAGGTAATGGCAGATTTTGATGGCCACAAAAGGAGCATTTATAAAGGGATTTAATCACAATATAAATCACTTGTTGGTGCTACCATACTAATTTTAGGAATTGCGGTGTGTTCTAAGGTAATTTTACCCAATGAAAAATGGTGATCCTGTGCTGAGATTTGATGAACCATGTTTGAGAGAAAGCTATTTTCCCTTATGATTTTCCTATTGAGGTTATGGAAGGTGCCCAGAAGTTTAGTACATTTTCTAGACATTAACACTAGCTTTCTCAGCCATGTGAGAAAAAAAATCTTATATTCTGAGTCAAATATGCACTTTTAAAAGCAGTAGGAGCCTGTCAGTTGAATTCTCAGGGCCTGATTCACAAAGAGCCTCTGACCCCGTGGCGGAAGCTCCGCAGTTCTGGTGGGATCTACGCAGTCGAGGCGGGTCCTCTGCATTGAGAAACTACAGAGCGAAGATAACTCCACAAGTGCCGAGCCTCCGCCACGAGTGCGGAGGCTCTTTTTGAATTTGGGTCTTCAGTGTTCTACTATAGCCTCCCCCACTTTTCTAATGAACAACTAGAGAGCTTGTATTCTGTATTTATGGCAGAAATGTGGCACACTTGAAGCTGTCGTGTAGTTCCTATAGAAAATATACAGGATCTGCGTGTTTAGACAACATACACTGTAGCATTGGTGTCAGACGAACTCTGTTCACCCCCACTGGGTATGTTGGCCCTGTTTGTACCAACTAGCTCACAGTGCCACTAGAATCTCCTCTTACCAAGGAGAGAATAGTTCTTGTCAACCATCAAACATGACAACCCTGATCCCTCAAGACCGTGGAAACAATAGATTACCTTTTGCTCAGTCATTCGTGCTTACTTAATATACAAAAACCTGTTGCACACCAGTTAAAGAAAGTACAGAAATTGATGTCTCAATGGACATATAATAGTTCATGTATCCACATTTGAAGAAAAAGGAGGACGAAGGGTAGTACGGGTCCTCTTTTAATGCTATGGATGGCCAGCCGACACGTGTTTCGTCGCAAAGCAATTACAATACTTTAGCGACTCCTCAGGGCTGTAGTTGAAGGGTGAAGAACCACAGGTCGCTTTGCCGGTGATAATTCCGACCCGGCCCCGCTCGAGACCAGGTAAAGTGGTTTCAAATCGACGTAGTGTGTTGTCCAGTATCAGTATATGTTCAATGCGATTCGAAAGCTTAAAATTAGGAATTTGGTGCTCTGAGTCGACTTCTGTGACAGAATGGCTTAAAATGGTAAAGGCATCCACTTGTTCAATTAAGGAAAGAATGGAGGTTCATCAGCAAGATCCCTGAATCGAGGGGAAAAGCCGGCAGGACGAGTGCTCCTGCAGAATGGTTCCGGGTGCGGAATGGTTTACATGGTCTCGAGCGGGGCCGGGTCGTAATTATCGCCGGCAAAGCGACCTGTGGTTCTATGGAGACATATGCAATATCTTGTTCTTCTAAAGGAAAGCAGATAATAGTGAATTGATTTTCTTATAATATTTAAGAGGATCATGTATTGGAATATTAGAAAGAGTGAAGAGAATAACAGGGACCATCATCATCTTAATTGTGTCCAGACAACCCCAACAAGACAAATAAAGAGGATGCCATTTACTAGTTAGCGAAGTGATTGTCTAAATACAATTGTCTATATTAATTGAGATGCAAGACGAGATGGGGGAAAAAAAATTGAAGGCCGAGATATTTAAGTTGTGCGGGTTGCCATGTAAATTGAGAGGAGGAAAAATCATGACTAAAATTACATTTATTAAGGGGTAGATTTCTGCATTTGTCAGTGTTTAGGTTATATCAGAAACAGATGAATAAGAAGCAACTTCTGAAAAAGAAAGCGGGGAGGGAAGAATTAGGCTGAGAAATAGACAATAAAATATCAGCGAAAGCAGCCAACCTGTTATGAGCCATGAATGAAAACATGAATGTTAAAATTCTGGCGATCCGAGATAAAAATGGTTCTAATGTTAGATTAAAAAGTAAGGAGGAGAGAGGGCAACCTTTTCGTACCCGTCTATGTAGGTTAAAGAAGATATGAGACCATTAGCGCAAATAGCTGCCTTAGGGGAAGAGCAAAGAAGAGAAATAAGAGCCATATATTTCAACCCAAAACCGAACCATGTTAAACTTCGGAATATGAAGGACCAAATTACATGATCTCAAGCCTTCTCGGCATCTTAAGCAATAGCCGCTAAAGAATTGGGCAGGTTTGCCGAGCTGGAAATAATATAAAAAAATAGACGAGTATTGTCTAAAAGAAATCTACCTTTTACAACGCCAGATTGTTCCTTGCCCAAAAGATCAGGGAGAAGGACTTCTAGACTCAAGTCCAATGCTTTAGAGAAGATTTTATAATCTAACCTAACTAAGGAGATAGGACGGTAATTTTTACAAATCTGTGGATGTTTACCTGCTGTCAGAATTAAACAAATGAAGGCATCTAGAAATGAGCAATAGGAAGTAGCTAAATTAAGAAAATAATGAATTAACAGACAGAGTTTAGGAAGAAGCAATTTGGAAAAATATGTATAAAACTCAGCTGTGAAACGTTCTGGTCCAGGGGCTTTATCTTTTTTAATTGATAATAGTGTGAGTTAAAGCTCTGTTTGGGTAATATCGGTCTCTAGGGAGGAGAAATCATCTCGAAAGTAAGCCGGTTTTGAAATAGTGGAGAGATAACTTAAAATTGTAGAATTTGTAAGGTGCATGCTCCGGTGTATAAAGAATATATATATATAGAATATAAAATGTATAGAATTGTTGAAATTGAGTTAGAATATCTTGGTCATGGTGATGAGAGGAGCAATTATTGTCAATATTTGATTAAATTAATAATTTATTTTGTTTAATTTTCAGATAGCTGGCTAGCAGCTTTCCAGCTCTATTTTGACCTCCATGTTATTTAGCGCTAGTTTTGAGAAGATATGAAGCAGCATTATCAGTGGATACTTTACTAAAATGAAGTTTGGCTTTAATTAATTAATTGAGAACTTGTTGGGAATTGGATGTTTAGTAAGAATGTTCTAAAAGCTTTATTTCATTAAGAAGAAGTTTAAATTGGGAGTGTGCCAGATGTTTTTTTTTTTTTTTTAAACAAAGTTTATTTTAAAATCTCAAGCTGAGGCCTTGAATGAATCCCAAACAGTATGAAAAGGGATACCTTCCATCTGATTAAGGAGGAAAAATTCCTGCGCAAAAGTTGTGAAGGAGGAGGTGAAAGAGGAATCCAGTAGTAAGGAGTTATTAAATCTCCATCTTTTAGGGAAGGTAGATTTGGCTATGATGTCTAAATGTACAGAAAGTGGAGCATGGTAGGATATCAGACTGGAGCCAATATCCGCTGTATACAAGGATTGAGTGAGGTGATGTGATACAAATACATATTCAATTTGAGATTGTGTACGATGTACTGGAGAGAAAAAAGTGTATTCCCTTAGGGTTGAGTTGCATAAACGCCAAGCTTCAGTTAGATTATGTCTCTGACTAGCTTGTGTGAAAGTTTTCTGTGATTTGTTTGGAATGTATTGCAATGTTAAGTGTCTGTCTAAAAAGGGATCAGCAGACTCTGGCTAAAATCATCTGGATATTGCAAAAGCTTCTGAGAAATTTGAGACCAAAATGTACAATCAGGTGCATTGGGCCCATACACATTAAACAAAACGGTTGGTGTTTTATCACAGTACAATTTAAGTATTAACCATCTTCCCTCTTCATCCTTTTCCTGAGAAATCAATTTGATTGTCAAAGATTTGTGACAAACTATAGCAACACCATGCTTTTTCCCCAGGACAGGTGAATAAAAAACCTAACCCACCAATCCTCTTCTCAGTTTTATACTTTCAGTATCTGATAAATGAGTCTCCTGCAGAAAAACTATATGTGCATTAAGTTTTGCTTAGTGAGAGAGAACAAGCTGTCTTTGGATAATTTAAACGCTTGACATTCCATGAAATCATTGTCAAAACCACTGTGAGCAGACAAAATGTATACAACAATCAGAGACAGTGAAGCCAAAAAAGAGAAAGAAGAAAAAATGTTCTGCAGAGAAAAAGATAAGTTAGAAAGTTTCAGATAAGAGAGAAACAAAAAGGTAGAAAGGAGGAAAAAAGGAGATAAAAGACTTTGGGGCCGATTAGGATGGCAGACGGACCGTCCACCACAGGGGCGGAGGTCCCGTGCATCGAATTAGGATGCACCCGCCACAGTGGCGGGTGCATCCCGCATTTTTAACATTGCGGTGGGTGGTGCTGAAAGCACCGTCCGCAGCAATGCTAAAAATGCATGTTGTGCGTTGTGCGGTGCCTGCCATGTTGTACTTTGAAATGCAGGGGGGTACCATAGGTACCCCCCATGTGCACCCCCCAACCCTCCTTCACCCTGGGGGTCCGCAACGGGCCCCCAAAGCAAAGACCGTAAAGACCGTATGCCTTTCCATGACGGCAATGCCGCCGTGGAAAGGCATAGGACCGCCGGCATTGTAATATGGTTGGCGGTGTCTCGCAGACACCGCCACCATATGTAAGCACTTTTTTCCACCGGACGCGAAGGCAACCGGCGGAAAAGCGGCGGACGGTCTTGCCGTCCGCCACGGACTCCCCCGCCATCCTAATGTGGCGGGGGCTCATTTCTGTGAGGATGACGGACGGATTGTCCCCGCCGGGCCAGCGGTGGCTACCGCCAGCCCGGCAGGGGCAATCCGTCCGCCATCCTAATTGGCCCCCTAGTGATAAGATAAAAAATACATCGAACAATAATATAGCACCGACAGGGTAAGCAGACAAACAATGAGGATAACATACCAAACAAAAACCATATGAAGGTGGCGGAGGGACCGAGGAAGACATCACGTCGGGTCCGGAGGGAGTGATATGACGTGGGAAGGTAGGCGATGCAACAAATAATGGGGAACGAAGGCATCCATGACAATTAGACATCACCTGTAGGATAAAATAGAACATTTTAAAATATTAATCAGAGAAAAAATAACCTATTACATTTTTAACCTAGAACAAGAAAGCTCATCAACATCAAAAATGCCATATAAATTCCAAAAAGCGATGTTGGTAACAACTAAGCTTAGCAACAGAAAGTAGGCATTTTGTAAATACTGAGGGAGCAACATCCATGACATCAGCTCTGCAGGACGTAAGGAACTCTTGCAAACAAGAAGGATCCTCATAAGTCATTCTTTTATTATTATGAGCAACTTTGAAAAAACAACGGTGGATAAGACCAAACTGGGCTCCAATCGAGCGAAGGGAAGGTCTCATACTCAAAAAGTCTTTTCTTCTGTCTGCCGTAGCTTTGGCATAGTCTCCAGGTGATTTTCTTAAGATGACGCACAGCCAAAATAACCTGCATTAAATCTGTGTACTCCAAGAAGTAGAGAAAAACCCCTCTAGGTCTCTTGGGGTGAGAAGCAGCGAAAAGGAGGACAACTCAATCTGTGAGCTCTTTGGATATTAAGGGGCCCATTAGGATCACGGGCGGATCGCCACCGCCCGCATGGCGGTGGCAATCCGCCCGTGATCAAACCCCGCCCACCACCCAATTCCCCCCGCCATATTACTATGGCGGGGGGACTGCGGCGGACAGAAAGACCGTCCGCCACTTTTCCGCCCGGTTATCGAGTTGACCGGGTGGAAAAGGGTTTAATATGGTGGCAGTGTCTGTTAGACACCGCCAGCTATATTACTATGCAGGCGGGGACATGCCTTTCCGCCATGGAAAGGCATGCGGTGTTAGACATTGGGGGCCCATTGCGGGCCCCCAGGTACTCTGGGGGGTGCACATGGGGGTACCTATGGTACCCCCCAGCAGTTTCATGCACAACATGCCTTCCTGGCATTGTGGCGGGCAGTGCTGAGTGCACTGCCCCCCACGAAGACAGGAATGCAGGATGCGCCCGCCACTGTGGCGGGCGCATCCTAATTGCCCCCACGGGACCCCCACCCTTATGGCGGGTAGCCCCATTTACCGATAGGGTGGCGGGCGGACAAAGTCCGTCCGCCATCCTAATGACGCCCTAAGTTGCCAATTCTCCGGTAACTGTAAGATCTGATATAAAAAAAGATTTGAAAAAAGAAATAACATCTGCCCCTTCCGTGCCTTTGGAAAGACCACAAAGGTGTAGAATATTTAGTCAATTACGATTTTCAAGGTCTTCGACTTGTCTCTGAAGAGAAGAAACTTGAACTTGTAAGGAGTTTACTTTAAGAGAAGGGTCATTTAGGATTAGGATTTGTTGTTACGCCGAAGACATACGCTCTTCCATGAGTGACCAATTCTCAGTGATAGTTTCTAATTTAGCATTAGTGTCCTCAATAAAAGGGCGCAGAGCCCTGATTTCTTTAATAAAAGGTCAAGTGAGGCTGCAGGCACAGTTTTTGTAGGTGAAGGTGGGTCTTTTTTGAGCTGCTTAACTTGCAATTAATTGGCTTGAGCTTGTGATGCCCCTGTAGGTGAGATATGAGAAGTGGTCATGTTCAACCCTGCATTTGAGGTAAGACTTTCCATTGCGGTAGAGACAGTCAAGGTCGGCAAACGTCTTCGTATTTTTCCTACCGGAAACTGAGTTGTAGAACTTTAGACCTGCCCATGAAATTAAATCACACAGAAATGACCATGATAGGAAATTGTTACTCTTCCACTGATATGTGTATAACTGATGCAGCAGTTAAAGATTTAAAAAATGACATGTCATAAAAAAAAGGAGAGCGTAAAATGAAAAGTCATCAAAAAGCTAGGAACCTGTTAATGTTGATGTCGTTTTCCAGCTCCGGCATCAATTTGGGAAATAAACAGAAATGTCTTTTAGATCTTGCCAGAAAGCCCTTGAAGTAAGGAGATACTTTCCATAGGAGACAATGCCTTTAAGAAAACCGAAGACTCCAATGTAGCCATTGCCTTTAAAAAATATAACTAGCCTTCAAGGGAGGAGCTTGTCAAAACATTTCCTAAGAGAACAGGGCTGGTTCCATTCATATTCTAAATGGCGGCCGGCTCTGAGGGAGAGAAACAAGTCACTTCAAAACTGACTTGTGGGCCCCCACGGCCTAAAAAACTTATAAAATGCTGCTGCTGTGCATACCCTTTTTGAAAACGGGTCACACAGCCAGTAACTATGCAGGGGAGCCTCTGCCGCATTGTCGACATCCTCGCCACCCTCCGGAGCCTCACAAAGAAGCGGCCCTCTTTGTCGCAAGGTAAGCTACGGCCCCCTTATTATATATTTTAAAACAAAATTTAAAAATTAGGCTAAAGTAACTTATGTAGTCTTTGTTTAAATGCAATGCACCAAGTGTTTCTTTAAAAAAAAAAATCATTTTATGAATCTGCGGATCCGTCGTCAATCCTTCGATAAATTAGGGGTCTGCCGGGTATATTGCACACATTTAATACAAACTTATACTATAGCAATTTCTAAAAGTGTATCAATGCCTGTGTGTGGGTGTGTGAGTGGCTGTGTGAGTGACACTGTGTGTGTTAGTTGCTCTATAGGTGTGTGAGTGGCTGTGCAGAAGTGTGAGTAGGTGTATGAGTGGCTGTTTGAGTGGTTTTATATCACATTTACATTTATTTTCTCCCCTGGGAACCATTTCCCGATAAACAAAATGGCAGCCCCAAATTTCCTACAAGGTTGCAGCTGTTGGCACGTGGATCCGCAAATCCACCCAGATCTGCAGAAGATCCGCAGCAGATCAGTGTCACTAGATAGCCATAAATCTTTTTACTTTAATAATTCCAAAACTACTGAACAGATTTACACCAAGGACACAAAGCCAGCTAACAGCAGGCAGGAGCTTTAAAAATGCTCTCTCTGACGGAGAGCAAACTTTTGATCTATTTCCCTGCCTGCACTGATGCGGGTAGGGAAACAGATTAAGATATTGCTCCCTTCTGCAGGGATCAGCATAAATAGCTTCTCCCTCTGGGCAGGAGCAGTGCCTGCTCCTGCAGCATACGGGGAGTCCGCTGGGACCAGGGGGGCTCTGGGCTCCCCCTGCAGCCCCCACCATGTGTATGGTTGGTGCCCTAGGTAGGCACCGGGGCACCCTCCAATTTAAAATAGAGGTGAGGGTTTAGGGAGGTTTGAGGATGGGGGCCGTGCAGCCCCCTTCCCCTTTGAGAAAAATATAATCACAGTTCTCCCTTTTAATTTCTCCGGATTTATTGGAGTGCTATCTTTACTGTAGTGACTTTCCAAGATGAGTAGGTTCTTTCTTGTCATCTCCTGGTCTCAAAGCAGAATGCACAGTTCTCCCTTCTAATTGCAGCTGAGTATGCAAAGGTGGCAAATCACCATACAGCCTTCGCCCATTAGGCTCCGCCCCTTCTACTTTAGTAGTAAGCAACGGTGCTGGCTCTGGGTGGGTTGGCCACAGGGCAAGGCCCTGTTGCAAATGTCCTGCTTTGCACATCCAAAGGCTGACACAGTGTGGAGTTGGCTGCTTGTGGAGGGATTTGCTAATGGCCTCGCCGTAGACAAGGCCCTGCAGACAACCCACTGCCGTGCACAGCCGTGGCAGGTGTTGTCTTTACGTATGGTAATAAAATATTACTTACATTTAAAAAACCCTAGAAATTGCTAAAAAAAACAATAGTAAAAGTAATGTTATAGTTAGGTGTAATAAAAAGAGCTGCCGACTCAGAGCAGGGGGTCTGGGGATCTGGGTTTGAGTCTCGGCATTGGCGCAACCTCCTGTGATTCTGGGCAAATCACTTAATCTCCCCATGACCATGGACAGCCCCTAAATACCCTAACCGGTGATAAGTTGCGCTATATAAATAAATCTCTTTGCGCACAGTGTCCAATGTGTATCCAACTGTTCAGAGAAAGTCAAGTTACTCAAGATACTCAATGTCTGATCCAAAATGAATGCCCTAATATGGACTGCTTTTATCCGTATCAAACCCCTCACAGTCATCAAACCTACACTGAGAAATGAAGTTGATATGAGTAGAAAAGTGGTTACTGTCAACTGTGTTTACACTTTGGAGAGAGTTTACTATGTAGGACAATGTTTGCAGACAGTGAAACTTTCATGAGAAATACACCACAGAGTATTAAAAAATATCTCCTAAGAACATTGTACACTGTATGCAACACTTGTCAAATAATACACTATTTGCTCAAAATAACCAAGGTCTGGAGGTTCTAAATATTATACTGCCTGCATCCTTCATACTATGGTGAAAACTTTTCAGAGAGCCCATCTTCTGATGGAAAAGAAGCACATGTACATAGGTTAGTCTGGTGCACACAGTCTTCTATGTTAGGTAGAAATTGTGATTCTGTCTAATACCTAAATATTACTTACAATACTTAGGGCATCATTAGGATAAAGTCCGCCCGCCATCCTCACAGTGAAAGGGACCGCCCACCATAAGGGCGGGGATCCCTTGGGGGCAATTAGGATGCGCCCGCCACAGTGGCGGGCACTTCCCGTATTTTTAACCGCTTCAGCGCGGCGCAGATTCCTGCGCTGTGCTGAACGTTCCATTGGGCTTATGGAACCATGACGGTTCCGTCATGAGCACAGCTCAACCGACGCTCATGACGGAACCGTTCCGTCATGAGCATGGAAGGGGTTAACATTGCAGTGGGCGGTGCTGAAAGCACTGCCCGCCGCAATGCTAAAAATACATGTTGTGCTTTTCAAAGCACAACGTGACAGGCACCGTGCGGTGCCTACCACGTTGATCTTTTGTACCCCCCATGTGCACCCCCCACACCCCGGAGTCCATGGGGGCCCGAAACGGGCCCCCCAAGCAGACTCAACATTCTTGCCGCAACGGAAAGGCATTCACAAATGCACATTGTAATATGGCTGGCGATGTCTGAAAGACACCGTCACCATATTGAAACCTTTTCCGCCCGGTCGACATGTCGACCGGGTGGAAAAGCAGCGGATGGTCTTTCCGTCCACCACGGACCCCCCAGCCATACTAATATGGCGGGGGGTCTCTTCTACAGGGATGGCGGGCGGATTGCCCACCGCTAGCCTGGCGGGGGCGTTCCACCCACCATCTTAATGGGGCCTTTAGTATGGCGAGAGCACAAGTTATAGTTATATTAGGGCATGAGTCATACTAACTATAGCTATAACTGGTAAAGTTCAGTGGTTTTTAGAGTTTAAAACAGTACCTTGTTACGGAAAATTTTGCCTAGCTACAATCTTAACCTTTATTTTTTGTGTGAATTTCTATAGTTTTTTAAATGTAAAGTAATAATTTATTACCATACGTAAATCAAAGCCCCTGCCGTGCAGTTTTTGACCGTACATGGCAGGGGGTTGGTTGTAGAAGCCCTGTGACCAATCTCCCCATGCATCCAATCCCACACGTCACACAGCCTTTGGCCAGGTCCTGTAATCTACCCCTCCAAAGGCAGTCAACACAACGCTGCATACCACCTTTGGCCTTGTGAGGTTGGCCACAGGGCCTGGTTCACCAGACAGCCAACCCCAAGCCGAAATTGGCTTTCGGCCATCCATGGCAGGGGGGTTGATGCTTTAACAGGAAGTGTAGGACTTACCTCTGGGTCCTGGGGACCCCATCCTCTGTATAACAAACAACAGAAGTCCTGGACCCTGGGCGGCCAACAAATAGAGCCAGCATGCGAGTATAAATACCTGGGAGTCATTTTTGACAGAGCAGGTACATTTGCACAGCAGAAGCAGGCAACAAAAAGGAGAGGGGCCCTGATCACCGTCACGTTGAAAAACTTAGCCAATCAACTGACGGGGCCAATTTTGACCCCTTACTTGAAAGTTATTCAGGCTAAGCTACTCCCCTCGATCTCCTATGGCAACGAGGCACTACGAGGAAGAGACTCTAAGAACCTGGATTGTATCCAGGAAAAAGCCTACAGAACAATGTTTTCGCTCCCGCCCTACACCTCGCCTGCCCAAATAAGGCTGGAGTTTGGCTTGTAAAAACAAGATCTTGCTAGACAGGGAGCCTATATCATTTGCTGCCACAAACTTTGCTCTGCCACTACTGACGCACTAGGGGGCCTATTATGATTGCGGTTTTTCCGCATCCTCCGGGCCGGCGGAAGCCACCGCCGGCCCAGAGGATGCGGAAAAACCGCAGCGGACCCACCAAAGACCCACCGCCACATTAGGATGGCTGGTGGGTCCTGGTTTCCGTCCGCAGCTTTTCCGCGGCGGTTGGCTTACAACCGCGGCGGAAAAGCTCTAATATGGTGGCGGTGTCTCTCAGACACCGTCCACCATATTAGGAAGTGCTTGAAAAGATGCTTTTCCGCGGCGGATTTTCCGCCGTGGAAAAGCATGTGGAACTTCATGTGGGGGGTGCACATGGGGGGGTGCCTATGGTACCCCCCTGCATTTGTATGCAGAAATCGGCAGGCACCGCGCGGTGCCTGCCGCTTTCTGCATAAAAATGCAATGTATGCATTTTTAACATTGCGGCGGGTGCAGCTTGAAGCTGCACCCGCCGCAATGTTAAAGATAGAGGATGTGACCGCCACCCTGGCGGTCACATCCTAATCTTCACGGGGGGAACGCCGCTGCCCATGCGGACGTTCCCCCCTACTCTATGGTGGCGGATGGACTCAGGTCCGTCCGCCATCATAATCGGCCCCTAAATTCGCTGTTATGGCAAGACATACAAAGCAGGGACATATCTCAGGCAAGAACTTACCTGCAGGCAGCATTGGGGACCCCCAAACTATCTGCGATCTGGGACATGCAACTTGGGCATACCTCGTTCAAAAAACTAGTCTGGAAAAACTTTAAATCTCTTTCCTTACTAGAGGACAAGGCCGCCTTTGCTAAAAGAAACCACGCATGGATGACACTAAATTCGTACAAATCCCTGACATCACAATCAAATTTTAGTCAGGGCTATCCGAAAAAGCCACAAAACAGAGGTTTCTGAAATACAGACTAGGGATTCTGCCCAGCAGAGAGCATCTTCCACCATGGCTCAGGAGCAACGGTCACGAAGCATGTCTGCTCTGCAACTTAGATAAGGGCGACATCCTCCATACGACCTGTCTTTGCGAAGAGCTTCGGCAAGTCCGCCAACAGCTCTTAAAGGACCAGTTCAAGCAGTTAGGGACTAGCACTAGAAGGCAAGCGGTGCTCGCCTGCTTGAATCCTGCAAACACTACATTGAACTGCAGATATGTCAAGTTCCTTGCGATGATCGAGCAAAGACTGTTAAAACTTCCAAAATCGGCGATCATCGACACAGGCAACAAGGAGGCGGACATCAGGACGTAAGGGAACATGCTGCCCTGGCCCGAGGAAATATGCTCTTGGACAATTACACTGGGTCTTTTACTGAAAGCTTTTCTAAAATGTCTACAACGAACAAAAAATGGTATGACTTTTTTTAATGACATTTTAAAAACTTTGTATAACTTTTGCACTGGTTTTAATTAACTATGCATAATAAACTTAAACTTAAACCATCCTCGGGTCAAATACAACTAAACAAAGAGGGGGGAATGTGGCCCCTCTCCTGAGCCTTTTTAGGCCCAAGGGACCCCATGACCTTGGGCCCTATGTATTTTAGAGGGGAGGGGACCACATGGCCCCCCTCCACAGGCCTCATTATGCCCTGGGGACCCCATTCACCGGGCCTTTATTTTCATGTGACCAGCCTCCTCGAGATGTTAGGCCCTGGGGACCCAATTGCCTAAGTCCACTACTTCAAATAAAGGGGAGGGCGGCATGGGGCCCACTCCCTGACCCTTCATCAGCCCTAGGGACCCCATACTCTGGGGTCTACATTTTTTAAAGGTGGGTGCCCTGGTGCCCACCCAAGGCACCCACCATATATTCGTTTGGGCCGTGGGGGGAGCCCCAAGGCCCCTGCAGCCTCAACTGGCTCCTCCATGCTGACATTCCTCCCGCCTACATGGAGCCCCTACTATGCTTGTCATTCAGGCAGGAACAATATTTTGATCTGTTTCCCAGCTGGAATCACTGCGAGCAGTGAAACAGATCTCAAGTCTGCTACCAACCGGCGGGAGCATTTTCAAAGCTATCGCCAGCTGGGAGCAGACTTTGTGTTTGAAGTCAGTTGAGATGTCATCAGTGATGTCATAAATAATATCATAGAACATGTCATAAGTGATGTCATAATCAATGCATGACGGGGGCGCAAGTTATAGTTAGGGCAGCTAACTATAACGATGAATTTCTTAGTTTTTTTTTTAGTTCAACACGTTAATGTTGTCATTGACAAATTCATTACTTTAACCTTTGTTTTTTTCAGAGAATTTCAAAGGTTTTTTTTTTAAACAAAAAGAGATATTTTTTTCACACCTAACTAAAGTGTTACTTTAAACTTTGTTTTTTTCAGTGAATTTCTAGGTTTTTGTTGACGTAAAGTAATATTTAACTACCATTTGTAAATGCAACCCTCTGTCAAGCACAGGCTTTGGTTGTGCATAGCGGGGGATGCCTGCACAGTCTGGCCCTGGGTCATTTCTAAAAATAAAAGGGATGGGGGCCGTGCTGCCCCACTCCCTGAATCTCCTTAGGCCCCGGGGACCCCATCCCCATGGGCTTTGTATGTTTTTTGAGGGGAAGGGGGCCACACAGCCCCTCTCTTCCAACTGTTATTTGGCCCCAGGGACCCCATGTCCTTGGGCCATTTATTTAAATAAAGGGGAGGGGTCCATGTGGCTCCCCTCCCTGAGCCTTGTAAGGCACTGAGGACCACATCCCCCTGGGCCACTCTTTTGAAAAAAAGGGGAGGGGGTTTACGTGGCACCCCTACCCAGGCTGATTTTGGCCCCGGGAACTCCTTCCCCTGGGACTTGGCATTCTTTTGAGGGGGAGGGGGCATGCAGCCCTTCTCCACATGTCAATTTCAGCTCCAGGGACTCTATTCCCGGGGCCCAGCATTCTTGTGAGGGGGCACGCATGCCCCCCCTCCTCAAGCCAGTTTTGGCTCTGGGTACCCTATACCCCTGAACCCGGCTGTATTTTTATGTAGATCGGTTATCTAGCCTAGCGCCAAAGCAGGCACCCTTGCACCATGGTGCAAGAGTGCCTGTGTTGCATGAAGAATTATTTTTGTACAGGAAGGGACACCTTCCTGCACAAAACAATGCTGAAAGGCATATTCTTCTTTTGAAGTGTGCTGCAGAAAGAGGAAGTAACAAGGAGAATAAAGACATTTCTTCTCATTAGGCCTCACCTGAAAAGGCGTATCTTTTTGGCGTATGCCCAGGTCTAGTAGTTCTGGTAAATCCGGGAATGAGTCCAAAACCATGGCATTTGCTTGGGAACACCCATGCAATGCCCATAGAAAGCCTCTCCAAGGCAGAGTAAAGCAATGTAGCAATTTGTGCTGAATTGTCTTACTCCAGATTTATGGAGCCACTCCGGGCCACATAAAGTGGCTTTGAGTGACTTCTAAAATCACATGTAAGGTTTGTGGCACTTTTGCACCACTTTGCGTGGGGCAAAAGCGATGCAAATCAGCTTATAAATAGGCACCTATATTTGTAAGAAATCTAAATCTTGGTCCAGCAGGTGTGTTTTTGTGATTTGGTGAAAATGTGTTCAGTAGCTTTTGAGAAATCAGTGTTCAAAAATATTTGTACAGTGTGACTTTTAAGAGGCTCAGAGAAAGGGGCCTTTCATAATGATTTAGGGCCCCAGGGGATGTGGTCCCAGGGGCCATAATCTGCTCTGGAAGCAGGTTTCCAAACACGCCCCCCCCTGCTCAATATATACTTTAATTGACTACCCAGGCCCAGTCAGACACCGGTCATTTTACTTTAAGGAAATGAATGGCTGCTGGCATTGTGTTTTGCTTTTTGCCGCTATCCTGTGGGAGTACCATGGATTTGCTGCAAAAAGCTCAAATTTTGTAAATTATTTTTGCCCAATGTAGGATATCCCTACCCTGCATTCTTATGTTGTGTTTTTTTTAGAGAATTAAAGTACAGCGGGACTAAGTCCCCAGAGTCCTGTAATGGCCACCACAACATTTTTGTTTATGTTGCAGCCAGCTAATCTGTTGGGTAAACTAAGACTCTGGCTTAGGTCTGTAAGGTTTGTTTTCACACCCAAGGGGGACATGAGTGAACTTAGTTCAATGCATCAACGCTTGAATATGAAAGAAAGATAATTGTAGTCCTGCAGAACCTCATTCAACACATAGTCGAAATGGCGTCAATGCCTTTGGGTTACTAACTGTCCCTAAGTAGGGATCCAGGGATGCAATGGTGATTGGAAGCAAACCTATATAATTCGTTACAATATCGCACACACAAACTGTACTAACACTCTCAACCTGTCACTTAGTACATAGAATATCATTAAAACAGCACAAATGCATGCTGAGAACAACAAGAATAAAATGAACATTTCTACCATAGTTAAAATTTCATCTAACAACCCAACACCCTGAAACCTACTTCCGTGTGCTACACTACGAGAGCATGGAGTAGCATAACTTGCTTCTAGAGTTTCTTAGGGAGAATCAACACACGTGGTAAAATAATGGAATTTGACTGTTGCAATGTAGTAAACATGTGTGGATATGTATTTATTAGCATTCTATATACTGTAGTTATAGGCATATTTATTTTCAGGAGCATAAATATACACAGGTAAGGGTAAGCTATAGTTCAGTGGACCCAAAATCGAAAAATTCCTTAAGTTTTCCAGTTTTTGTATTGTATTGTCAATTCGTTGAGAGCATCTATATAAATGAGATTCATTGTGGTAAGAAGAAAAGAAGAAACACTATCAAATTGCAGGAAAAAAAGGGCAGAAGCAGTGCAAATGGGTGGTGGGCTGATTACGGTAGCTCAAACTAAAATGTTTTACTGCCTAATGAAAGGGAAGCAGTGGAACTGTTTCACAAATGTCTGACAAAAGTCATATCGTACATTCATAATACTTCACAGCAAAATATCATGGTCAATGGCATCAAATGCTGCCAACATGTCTAACAGGACTAGAGTAGCTGGTTCTCCCCTGTCTATCAGAAGCTGAAGATCATCCTGAAAAGAGAGGACCACTAGCTTGGTGCTCTGTCTGTGTCTCAATCTGGCTTTAAAAGCTTGTAGTAGTTTATGATCACCAACAAAGGCCTGCAGCTGGATAAATAATGGCTTTTTAAAAATCTTTGCAAAATATGGCAGAAGAGGGATAGGCCATTAATGAGGGGTCTTGAGTAGACAAAGTGGGTTTAAGAACATATTGCATACTAAAAGATTGAAAACTTCACTAACCTCCTCCATCATGTAGGTCAAAATCTGTTTCTTAATAATTGCCAGACACAGATCAAAGCACAAGGTTGAGGGTTTTGTTATGATGTGCAGCACACAATTCATAACACAACTAAGCTTATACTGTGTTTTTATTACAGTTTTTTTATGTACTATATTCACCTGCCATGCACCCATTCCGTGGTGCATAGCCTTCAATGATGCGCTGTTCCCAACCTTTATTTTATTTATAAAGTTTTGTATAGCGCGAACATGACCTCTTGCTGTCATGATTTAAATGGCCCTATCACCAAATGTTTTAGTTCATGTTTTTGATACAGCAAGCTTCCAATGTACTCTAGATCTCAAGGTTCTGGAAGGTCTGACAATATTGATTTGAAAGTCTAGACTGTGCAGATCAGTGTTCCTGGTCTTGAAGATAACTCTCTGTATTATTGACCACCAATGTAGCTGGTACAAAATCAGTGAGATATGATGATATATTGGGGTGGTGGTTAACAAACGGTCTGCAATATTTTTTATTGTCTGGAGGCATTTCAATGACTTATCAGCCATCTTCACATAACAAGCATTACCATAGTCAAGATAAGATAGAACAAACACTTGAATTATCAGCATCTTGTAGGGATGGTCTTTAAGGGAAGAATATGTTTGACCAACTCTAGATGTCAGGAACAAGTTTTAGACACAAAAGCCACCTGGCGCTCCTGAGATAACTCATACTGTATATAAACACCCAGATTACATACACACTTTAGAGGGACAGTGCGTGGGCCTATAACCTCTGGCCAACCTACAGAGTACAGTTTTGTGGTGTTATTGTTAGTAACTAGCAATTCAGTTTTGGCAGGATTCTAATTCAAAAGTTGGTTGACATCCACTGTTGCACCTCCATTAGGATGTTAGCAACATTGAGGTATGAAGCTGAGTCAGACATATCTAATGACTTCTGCTGGTGCAGAATAATTAGTAAACATATAAAACCACACTTTTATTTTGCCTAACAGCTCTTCCAGGGGTATCAAGTTAATGTTGAAAAGAAGTGACGATAAGCTGCACCCATAGGCAACCCCACAAGGAACAGCCTTGACTTCCACCATGAGAGGTGGCATGAATGTAGGTTGAGTTCATTCACAAAGAAATGAATGAAACCCCTTGATTGTCCATAAGTCATATCGTTAATTCATTATACTTCACAGCACAATATCATGGATTATAGCAGCTGTTTCTCCCACCTTATACTGTGATTTTATTACAGTTTTTTAATGTACTGTATTCACCTGCCATGCACCCATTTCGTGCTGTGCATAGCCTTCAATGATGCACTGTGCCCATCCTTTATTTTATTTATAAAGTTTTGTATAGCGCGAACATGACCCAGGCGGGTAGCAGAGCGCTTCACAATTAGGGTGGGTAGGACACAATAGTGGGAAAAGGACATTTGTTACAAATAAGTGCAAGGCTTGAGCATGACCCCTGCAAAATTCAGAGCACTTAACAGTTAAGGTCGGACGGATCCAGTAATGGGAAAAGAGCAATCAATATATACAATACCAATATGTGTATAGCCTGCCAACACTGTTAATCACCGGCGTACAACCATGTAATAGACAATCAAGGCATCAGAAAAGAGGGCAGAAAGAGGCAGCGGAGCTAAGGCCTTTGTGGCAGAAACTTAAGCATTAGGAGTTTTAAAATTCCTTTTTGAAAGAAACGGTGGATGGGATTCAACATACTTCCCGATCAAGTAATGGGAGAAGAACATTCAGTATATATGATACAACTATGTGCAATGGCTTACTTACACTGTTATTCCCAGGTGTTCAACCATGTAATAGACAATCATAGCAACAGAAAAGTGGGCAGTAATGAAGCAGCAGAGCCCAGGCTTTAGGACAGAAACTTGTGCATTAGGATTTTTTTCACTTCCTATTTGGAAGAATCGGTGTATGGGATTCGAGGGACTTCTGTTGGAAGAGAGTTCCAAATCTTTGGGGCAATGCCAGAGAAAGCTATGTTACTCGTTCTCTTTTTGTGAAAAATCTGTGGTCTCAAGAGCAGCGAACTTGCACTTAAATAATATAAAAACATGCACTAAACTTACAAATAATTAAAAAATATATTTTGTAAAAATGCAAAAAATGTTTTAAACAAAGGAAAAATATTGTATATATATCATAAATATTAATTAATATTATAAAAAATAATTGTATTACTTACTATACATTTGAAATATATGCATAAAATATATGAAAATGTTAAATAAATCCATACCTTTTGACAAAAAGCATAGAAACTTAAATAATATTTATTTTTAAAAATAGTAAATAAAAATAATTTACTATTCCCACTCCAGTCAATATTAAATCAGGGAAGGTGCTGGATAGTAAATAAATATAATTTACTATTCCCACTCCAGTCAGTATCAAATCAGGGAAGGTGCTGGATAGTAAATAAATATGACTTACTATTCCCACTTCAATCATTATTAAATCAGGGAAGGTGCTGGATAGTAAATAAATATAATTTACTATTCCCACTACGGTCAGTATTAAATCAGGGAAGGTGCTAGATAGTAAATAAATATAATTTACTATTCCACCTCCGGTCAGTATTAAATCAAGGAGGGTGCTGGATAGTAAATAAATATAATTTACTATTCCCACTCCAGTCAGTATTAAATCAGAGAAGGTGCTGGATAGTAAATAAATAGTATCAAATCAAGAAAGGTGTAGACTTGTAAATAAATATAATTTAGTATTCCCACTCCAGTCAGTATGAAATCAGGGAAGGTGCTGGATAGTAAATAAATATAATTTACTATTCCCAATCAAGTCAGTATGAAATCAGGGAAGGTGCTGGATAGTAAATAAATATAATTTACTATTCCCACTCCAGTCAGTATTAAATCAGGGAAGGTGCAGGATTGTAAATAAATATAATTTACTATTCCTACTCCAGTTAATATTAAATAAATTAAATTTGTAATGTTGAAAATATAAAATCAAATTTAATTTTATAACAAACATATTAAACTATTGTAATTACCCACAATATAGATTTCAACAATTAATTTTATGTTATAATTATACAGCAAATGCTATTCAATTTTCATTTTTTTAACATTCCCAATTTTTTAAATTAATTAATTATAAATTCAACAAACCCATCATTAACAATAACATATTTGGTTAAATAATCCAAGTACATCTAAAGAAAAATATTATAATTTTTTATAAATACATTTTTTTACATTTTTAAAAATATTTTTCATAATTTACATAACAATTTACAATTATTTCAAAATTAATTATTTACTCTCAACAAAGAAAATTTTAAATTTACATTTCTTAATTGTAAAATATTTAAGTTAGAGACTGTAAATTTCAAAAATTTCATAAATATTTATTTTCTCACAACAAAAATATTTTTTATTTCCAAAATGTACTAATAATTAAACTAAAAAACTAAAAAAAGTTCAAAAATAATTATTGACTCTCAACAAAATACATTTTTTATTTACATTTTATCAATCTCTATATTTTTAAAACACTCCCAACCCTTATCCCCTAATAACCCAACATCCTGCTCCTAAAATGTATATGACAATAATATTTTTAAATAATTTTAACAAATATTACATCACAATTTACTATTGATTATACAAAATGTATTTACTATTAACAAAATTAATTGTAAAGTGTACATTTCTTAAATTTTAAATATTTAACATGTATAAACGAAATTTTTGAAAATTTCAAAAATATTTATTTACTCTCAACAATATACATTTTTTATTTACATTTTATCAATCTCTATATTTTTTAAAAACTCCACACCCTTATCCCCTAATAACCCAACATCCCGCTCCTAAAATTTATATTACAAATCATTTTTTTAAATATTTTTAACAAATATTATTTATACTATTTTTTCATTGCTTTTATTACATTAATAACATTCCAATATTAAAAAAATTCGATATTTTTAACATTCTGTATGATCATGTTCAATATTTCTTACCTTTACAATATTACTATAATTTGTCATCACAATATTTTGTACTCGATATTTTAGAATTCAATATTTTATTTTCTAGTGGAAAAACAATATTTTGGCATTCGATATACAGAACATGATATTTTGATTTATTCGATATTAAAAACTCGATAATATGTCATATCGATATTTTTAATTCGATATTATGTCCATTCACCAAACTACACAAACTAATCTGCCCGGGCTCACCTCCACCCCCCCCCCCCCCCCTCTGATGCTCCGTTACTGTTGGGAGTCACTCTTGCATACTGGAAAATAGCCATGAGATACACTGTACAGACTGTCCCATACTCCCCAGTATACCATTGCTGGGACTTCCGACACCAGCTGGCACTCTAATGCGGAGGCGGCTGGATGCATGGGAGCAGGGTGGAGTGACAACAGTGGGGGCACTTTTCAGGGAGGGGGTCTTGTTACGCCATGCATACTTTACCAGCGCTCAGGCAGTGAGAGAATTGTTTCCCATGGATGCAAGTATTGTACGATATGTCAGACAACACTAGGCCCCAGATGAGGTAGAACTACCCACTCATGAATTCATACAATCACTACATATTATGGGCCTTGGCAGACATATAGTACGGTGGCTGTACCGGGGGTTTCGAGCACATCTCTTGAACTCTCTGATCCCACTGAAAGCCTGATGGGAAGAGAATGTGGGACGAGAGTTCTGGGATAAAGAAAGGGCCTTCCTCCTTGAATTCCCCTAGAAAATGTCCTGTAATTCCAGATTTTAATTAGTTCAGTTCCCTATTTTGCACCGCACATACCTTACACCACATAGACTTCTTGCCATATTCTCTCCTGTGCCATTAAAGTGCCCAAGTTGTGCAGGTCTGGATGCTGACCTGTTACACATGCTGTGGCTTACCCTACAATATCCTCATACAGGACACATATCAGTTCTCCACTGGGGAGGTGACTGACAGGAACAATTGCCAGTCAGCTGAGAGTAGTATTTTGGATCTCTACCCATGCCCCAAGGGAAATAAAGTGTTGGCACGATTTGGGGATTTGGTGCTTCTCCTGGCTAAACGGATCCTGACTAGGTGGTGGAAATCTTCAATGACCCCAGTGATATCCCAATGGAGAGAGCAAGTGGAAAGGTGGTGATTAGCAGAAAGTGATGCTCTCCGATGGGAGGGATACCAGGTGCTACAGCGATGAAGTGGGATGCATTGTTGGAATCCTTTAAAACAGTAGAGTTTCCTGATCACTGAACACTGTCACTGGCGTATATGATGAACAACACCATGCTCCTGATGCTCTACAGCTGCAGCTCATTTATCAACCCTTGGTGAGCCTGACCGATAATCCTTGCCCAATAATAAGCAAACACACTGTTATCTTTGGTGACCTCATTGCACTGGATCATTCCTGAATTTAATTAACAGCATGGTACATTTGTATAATTGCTCCTATCATGTTGCAACAAGATATGTATAAGTGGGTGGATGTCAAGGTACAGGAGGGAGAAGGGAACTGTTATGTTTGGAAAATGGTATATGCCACATGATTCTGAATGTCTCTTGATTTCTGCAATCTCTCATGTTTGGTATTGCAAAGACTTAGCCCTGGTAGATATCTAATGCAGCAACCCCTTTATGAAGAAAAGGCAGATAACACACCTGGTCACTCAATGTCTTCATAATTTCTCCACTCAAGTCTCTCAGATGGAATTGGAATCCAAGGTGGGCATCCGAGCCACTAGACCACATTTCCTCCCAATTATGAGGTCTTTAGGTTTCTTGTTGAAGACATATTGTGACCAGTACAATACACAGAGAGCACTTTGGATCAGCCCCTTGCTTATGACTAGATGATTTCTTGTCTATATAAGTTCCGTACTCTTGATGAAGTGACTTTTCTCCCTCTTATTGTTTTTGTCCTACCACTGGATCACAACTGCTTTGCCATCCTTTAGACTGGATGAGTTAAGTACATTCACTGCTAACATATGGGAACTACCTTTTTCATTTTGTCTTTTAGCACACCATAGGAGTGCATGGCTTTCTTTGCTCTCTCCCACATCCACTCATTCCACCTCACGTCCCCTGTCCCCCCCACTTTCTCTTGAGGTTAACCATCTCTCAAGTAAAGCTCTAGATTTTGTAAAAGAAACTAAAAAGTGAATTACCCTGTGGAGAGCTTGACAGCTGCACACTGCTACATGTCACTCGTTTCTATTTCTTTACACTGCATTGTGTGCACACATGGGGGCAGATTTACAAGCCCCTTGTTACACTTTTGCTCTGCCGTTGCATCACTTTAGTGACGCAGTGGCGGTGTAAACAATCCGGCCAATTTACAATATGACGCATTTAGGGAGATGCGTCACATTGTAAAGCCCTGCGTCACATTATACCTGTGCCAGGTATTATGAATGTAGGGTGGGCGTTAGCACGCAGGAAAGCCTCCTAAAAGTGATGCAGTCAAATCTACAAGATTTCACTGCACCACTTCTAGGACACCACTGCGTCAACACCTTACACCTGCTTGAAGCAGGCATAAGAAGTGATGCAGTACAATAAGTATAGGCCTCAAAATGCATTGCTGGAATTGCATCATGCTTGCGACATGACTCCGGCAATGTGTGACTTTTGGGCAACAGATGCATCAGGATTTCTGACGTATCTGTTAATCCTTGCCCCATGGTGCGCCGTATTGTAATATGGCGCATCCATGGTGGCGCAAGGGTATTGCAGGCTGGTGCAGGGAAATTGACGCATCTCTACAGATGCGCCAGTTTCTTGTAAATCTGCCCCTTTGTTTTTTAATTTGCCATACTACAATAACTCTCAGTCATTGTGAAACAGCAAAGTTATAGAAAACATGCCAGAATGGCCAGAGCATCATTAGGTATTTGCACACAAGCACACACATTGGTCACCATCTTGTAATGGGTTTTCTTTTTGTTTGTAAGGAAATCCAAACCATGCCAACGCATGCGTATGTGCAGTGATGAAGCAATGTGATCCCTGAATGTTTTTTCTTGTAAAGAAATAGAGCACACATTTCAGAATAGCCACATGTGTGCAGATGTGCTGTGATGCCGCACTTATAATTTGCTTTTTTCTGTGATAAAAACTAGCATTAGCATTGGCAAAATCAAACGCTTAGCAATCATCTTTAAAAGTGGAGCCCTATCAACTGTGGCAGTGTGTTTAACTATGTAAAGCAAATTGTCAGTGGTCATCCAAGGTGTGAAATAAAGTTTTTGGCAATCATCAGCGTATGTGTGAGTGCGCGTGTGCGTGTGTTATGTGCTTCTATTTGCCAACTCAAACAAGATTGTAACCTCTGAGGTAAGCCTTTTAAAAATAGCTATCTCTCCTTAATGTTGTATTTAGAGTGATGCCCGGAGTAACTTTCAAAGCAAGGAGATGAAGAAAACCCTGGATTTTAAAGAGAATGACATCCAACACTTAGTGGTCGTTCAAAATGAGGTAAGAATATTTGTAAATGTTCTTGATTTGCAGAAAAAACATAACAAAACTATGCATGACATTACTGTTTAGCACGTGTTCATTGCCCGCCTAGACCTAAGGAGAAGCGTTGCTTAGGGGGACCACACAGAACCTCGGGTGAGTCTTTCATGAGCTCCATAATAGCAGATACAGCACATCTGTGCTCTGGGTCCCTATTTTTAGCTACATAAATGCAATATTTTAGATCCTCTTCTGGGGTGACTTAAAGAGGACGTTTCATGTCCCTTCTTTATGTATATCAAGACAGTATCTTGTGGGTCCCTTCTTTGCAGACACTCTGGGAGGTTGCTGTGGCCTCCTTGTTTAGAGAATATCAGGATTTTGCAATGTGACTCTTCATTGGAAGAAACATGAGGTGTTCGTTGTTTCCTTTTTGGGATTCCATGGTAACTCGAATGTGTGCCGCATTCTTAAATGAGCAGTCTAATATACTACAATATTGTACAACCTCTTAATCGGTATGGTAATGCGTAGCATTGGAAGACCACTTATTCACAAGAACATTACAAAGTGAGTTCTAAAATCACATCTCCACTGACTAAAATGGGGATTTCTGGTTAACAATGGGGCCATTATCTCCCCATCCATCTTCCACACCACTGCCCTTACCTCAGTGAGCATATACCCAAGTGATGCATCTGACTTGTTTTCTTATGATACAAGAGAAATGATCCAGCCAATACGACACGGCATTACCCACTGTGTCATGTACAAATGACAAATTATTGATGCAACAGGACCACGTCACCAGATCAAAAGATAGACGCTGTAGCCCTCTCGCGCCCTGCAGCACCCCCTTATTGAAAGCCAATAGCAGGAAACAAAGTGGGACGTTCTGACTGCCACATTGCAGATGTCATAGAGGTAACATCTTGTGCCCACGGTGATGCCATGGGGCTAGGGCGAATTGGTTTAAACTACCCTTATAAGATATTTGAACAGACTGACAGAAAACAGAGACAAAATTATGAAGAACAACGTCTGTGCCATGAAAGGCGCAGAAGCCAGATAAAAAAGGGTCTAACATAGAGCTATCTTCCTAGATTGAAGAAAACTGACAATTAATTCCCTTTTCTAAAATTATCTTAGACTGTAAAGAAAGGAGAGAGTTAGGACGTTAATTATTAAGAATGGTAGTGTCAGGTGAATGTTTCTTTAAAAGGGGCATGACTTGGGCAGGTTTCCAAACTTCAGGGGCTGTCCCATCTAGTAAGGACACTTAATACATTTTCACAAGGATTGGTATGATGAGTGATATGGCTTTTTCGATCATTAAGGTGGACCATGGGTCAAGAAGAAGGACAGAAGAAATGCTATTATTGATAAAGAGTGCTTTGTCAGAGGAGAGAGGAGAAAACTATTTAAAAGAAACCTGTGAATCCAAAGTAGTTCAAATCGTAGATGAATGTATGGTCGCTGAGATGTTAAACGATTGGTAAATTACAATAATCTTGTCTTCATAAAAGGTAGAGAGAATCACACAGTTCTAGAGAATGGCAATAGAAGAAGACTGGGTGAACAGATCAATAAGACGTCTTACAATTGTAAAAACTGTGATGGAATAATTAGTTGGTGTGGAAATAGAGGACACATACTAGCTTGTGCTGGCTTCTTCAGTTAGTTTCTTATATCGCTTCAGCAAGGTACTGCACTCCTGTTGTCAGATCTCCAAAGGTGCTTTGCCTGTTTACAGTTTTTTTGGCATTAGCTAAAGCAGGGGTGAAGCCGGCGGCTAAAGCATTTTTCCTGGATTGTCTTTGATGTTTTATAGCAACAAGGACATTGGCTCTATCAGAGAGTCAATCATGATAATTGATGGCTCTCTCACAAACGTTGGGCGGAAATGGATGGGAGAGTGGCAGTGAGAAGAGAATCCCAATTTTCACCAGATACCCTATTCCAGGAATGAGCCTCAATCCAAGGGATGGAAGGGAAAACAGGAGAAGAGCCTGACAGATTAATAGTAAAGGGAATCGCAAAGTGATTTGCCTAGATAATGGGGAAGGGAGAGCTGATAGATAAAAATATCCCTAAGAGAAACTGTGAATTAAAATGTTGCCCCATGGAATGAGTGGGTAAGATAACAGCTTGTATGATGCCAATAGACGTGAGCAGGTCCACTAGCTCAGAGGAGGCAGGGTTTTTGGAGCATCCAACCAAATATTCCGACTGCTGAGGAGAAAATAAAGTCAAAGCATTTGTGATAGTGTCAGAGAAAGCATCTGGATGCAAGATGCAGAAATCTTTCATCGGGCTGGATGAGTGATAGAGCAGTTGACCTGTGAAAGAGCAGGTGGGTGCTCTTGTTATATGAAAAAGGAGAGATTCAGCAGGGGAAATGGGACTATGGGGCATAGAGATGAGTTTGCAGTGAACTAATGTTGCTTCAACAGCTACTGCTTCGAATGTTGTTGCCTGTGGAGAGGGCTAAATACAGGTCCCATCCAGAAAAATAACCGAAGGGTAAGAGGAAACAACAGTCTTCAGGGCTAATATGAAACCACTAGAATTAAATCTACACCTTACAACTCATTAATAGTTTGGGAATTGGGTGTAGTTAGGAAGGCAGGACATACAACAGATTTCTAGACCAACAGAAGGACAGGGCATCACTCGCCCATGCATAAGGAAATGGTCCCACTAAACAGAATAGCAAACCATGGAATGCTGAACCTTTGACACAGCCTCTAATAGATATGGTAATGGAAGTAGACTGACTCTGAAGATGGAATGACCATGGTGACATGTCCATATGCATATTGTCATTCCCTGAAACATACACTGCCATCTACCATAAGAAATGTTGCCCTACCCAGCACTTGATTGATTAGGCTATCCGCCAACTTAATCCAAATTTAAAACAACCAACCTCTTCAAGTTTCCAAAACGTAGGCTACTGTAACCCGTGTGTGACTGCAAGGGAGATTAGAATATTTGTATCATGTTTCTATGGCCAGGGGCCTCAATGAGATTCATAATTGAGTACTAGAGGCTATACATGGAGGTGAGTCCACAGAATCACCTTCTTACCCACAGAAATTGCAGTGGACTGGATAATAATAATAATAATAATAAAGGGGTTTATAAAGCGCCTGGTGACGCCATCCCGGCGTGTCCCCGCGCTGTGGATAGAGCAGCAAGAGGGAGTGAAGGGCCTAGAGGGTATACAGGTGGGTTTTTAAAAGTTTCCTAAATATTGTTTCAGTCTCTGCTAGTCTGATGTTCATTGGGAGGGAATTCCAGTAGTTGGCTGCCATCACGCGAAAGGAGCGGCCTCCCATTCTGGCCTTTTTTATCCGGGGGACTTTAAGAAGACCAATTCCCATAGAGCGAAGTGCTCTATTGGGCTCGTAGGGGATGGCTAGATCCTTCAGGTATTCAGGGGCTTTCTGAGAGGTTATCCTATAGCATATAAGGAGCGCTTTAAATAGGATCCTCTTTTTTATGGGAAGCCAATGAAGAGCAGCCAAGGTGGGCTTAGAGGCTGCTCTTTTGGGTAGTCTGAGGACTAGCCGCGCTGCCGTGTTTTGAAGAACCTGCAGCCTTCTAATGTTCTTTTCTGTTGTCCCCAAAAGTAACACATTACTGTAGTCAATACGCGAGGTGACTAATGCTTGGGTCATGGTGCGTCTGGCCTCTAAAGGAAGAAGGTCCAGAGTCCGGTTTAGGGTCTTCAGCACCCCAAAACATTTCCCTACTACTTTATAAACGTGGCTCTCAAAGGAGAGTTTGGGATCAACCCAGACACCCAAGTTCTTAGCTTCCTTGCAAGGGGTAGGTAGAGGACCCAGACAAGGAGGCCACCATTCCTGAGTCCAACTAGCATCATTACCTCCTATCACAAGAACCTCTGTTTTAGAGCCATTGAGCTTCAGGCAATGTTGGTTCATCCAGCCTGCAAGCTCCTGCATGCAGGTTTTGAAGTTGGCGGCTGCTAAGGTGGGTGCCTGGGATAAGGAGATGAGCAGTTGGGTATCGTCGGCGTAGGATACTAATTTTATGCCGTATGATTGGACCACATCTGCCAGCGGGGCCATATAAAGGTTGAACAGGGTGGGGCTCAGGGCAGAGCCCTGAGGCACCCCCTGTTCTAGGGCAATGCTGTCTGAGAGGAAAGTGCCTCTCTGAACCTGGAAGCTGCGGTCTGTAAGGAAAGCTTTTAGCCATCCTAATGCCGCCTTGGTGACCCCAGCTTTGCTTAGACACTGTAGCAAGATGGAGTGTGCTACAGTGTCAAACGCAGCACTGAGGTCCAGCATAATAAGTGCCATTGTGTGACCTTCATCAGCTCCCGCCCGTAGAGTTTCGGTCGCTCTCAGGAGGGCTGTCTCAGTGGAGTAGTTCTTCCGGAAGCCAGATTGGGAGCTGTGCAGGGATTTATTAGATTCTAAGTGAGCCATAAGTTGAGTATTGGCTATTTTTTCGGTCACTTTCGCAAGGTAAGGTAAGAGAGAGATGGGTCGTAAGTTTTCCAAAATATCCTGACTCACATTGGGTTTCTTTTTGATTGGTAGTACTATTGCTTTCTTCCAATCTACCGGGAGGCAAGCTGAAGAAAAGGATAATTGAATAACGTGCCTAAAATAGGGTTCCAGTACTTGTAGACTTGCTCTAAGTACTTTCGGGGGGCCGGGTCACAAGGGCAACCCGATTTGACGCTTTTGCAGACGTTTACAAGCATTTCAGGAGGGGGAACCGAAAAGCAGTGCAAGCAGGGCTCAGTAAGACTAGCTTCTACGCTTTCCATAAAATCATGGCCAGAAGTCAGGTTGCCAGAAAAGTTGGCATAAATGTCAGTGATTTTCCCAGAGAAGTATTTTGCAATTTTATTGCAGATTTCCACAGAGTCATTGCAGGACATATTACCATTTGTAAGCACAGAAATTTCTTTAAAGATTTTGAAGAGCTCTTTAGAGGAGTTCTCTGCCTCCCCAATACGAGTTTTGTAATGCAAGGCTTTGGAAGTACGTATTTTTTTATTATATTCCTTTTGCGCTTTTTTGTATTGTATTTTAATAGTCGGGCAGAAGTTGATACGCCATTCGCGTTCTAATTTTTTACAGGCAGATTTAATCGCCTGAAGTTCAGGAGTGTACCACTGGGTAGATTTTCTCGCATTTTTGGAGTTTTTCATACTTCGAATAGGAGCAGTTTTATCTAGGGCCCTTAAAATACGGTTCTGCAAATGACTGTAGGCTGTTTCACAGTCTGTGCCTCCTAGAGGACCTCCTATTTCGAGTGACTCGTTAAAAATATCATGGGAAAAAAGTTTCCATTTCCGACGCAGGTACCGGTGATCAGAGTCCTTTTTAGGATCAGACTCGGATATCTGAATATGAAAAGGAATAATGGAGTGATCAGACCACGGTACCGGAATTGGAGATGTAGCTTGTACTCCCGAACCATTCCCAAAGATTGGGTCTAGGAGGTGACCAAGTCTGTGAGTGGGGTCATGATTGATTAGGTCGAGCTGTAGGGAGTGGAGTTCTGACCTGATGTCCTTAGCTTCTGTGTCAAGGGGGTCATCAAAGTGAACATTCATGTCACCAAGCACCAAGAATCTGCTTTTCCTTATTGCTTGGTGTGCAGTGGCTTCTATCAGGCTACTAGTGAAATCATACAGCCTACCTGGGGGTCTGTACACAAGAATGCCTGAGAGGGAGGTTTGAGGTCCTATGACGATAGTAAAAGATCCTGCTTCACAGTGATCGATAGTAAGGGGAGATAGGGAGCATTGTATAGGAGTTTTAGTTGCAATTGCAATTCCTCCTCCCCTGCCTTCCTTCCTATCCAGTCTGGAGAGGGAGTAGCCAGGAGGCATAGCCTCTATGATGTCAGGGTCTGAGAATTCTCCTAGCCAGGTCTCAGTGAAAAACAGAATATCAAATTCTTCATCCTCAAGTAGATGGTATATTTGAATACTATGTTTGCTGAGAGAGCGGCAGTTTATCAGTCCCGCCTTAATCTGCCTATTGGAGGGTACCTTAATAGGTGGCTCGTCAGGCTTGAAAGAGCACCGAGGACAGCTATGCAATGATAGCGCCTCCATGGTGTGTTTACAGGGTAGGGAGACCTCGGGACAGAGATCTAGCAGCTCCTGTCTATCATACCGTAGCTTGGAGGATGTTAAGTGATAACACTCTCTAGTTGAAGGCTTCAACTTTGTAAACTGGTTTAAATAGTTGAGAGAGGAGTTTTTGTTGGTGCCACTTGTGAAGAAAAACTCTGATGATTTTCCTGAAGATTGTCCTGATGAAATCCATGTTTCTGCCTGGAAGTAGATGAAACACAAAGGTGATGGGTGGAATGCTTGAAAAAATCCTGAGGCACTGACCCATGCTTGGACCATATAAAGGTCAAGGATGGTAATGAAGATCCAAGCTAAAGACAAAAGGGTGTAAGAGAATGGAGAAAGAGCGTGATATTCCTGCAAGTCAGTAGTTGGAGGATCCAGACTGGATTCTGAGACACAGCATCTTGAGTAAGACTTATCAGGTTAGATCTTCACATACAGCTAATAGAGCACATTTTAGGAGGTCTATACACAGAAGGGAAGTATGAGAATACCACAGACTGGGACTACCTGGTGCAGGCTTGCCCACATTGTATTCAGCCAGTATGGCTCAACGACAAATACATTTTCTAACAAAACCACAACAATTTGTAAATGATCAAACTAAAGTCTCATAAATACAATAAAATATTTTGTCCTATTTGCATAAAGATTCATGAGCTTGGGGCACTCACAACATTTTAAGTCAAAACCCCTGGCTATTGAATGTTGGGGTATTCCTGCAGGAAACAAAGACCTGGCACCAGCAGCTCATGATAGAACCCGTTTGGAAGGGTTACTCAGCAGCAGGACTATTCTCTCAAAGATTGTGGAAGGACTGAAGGAGGCACTTTCTAATTTTAAATCAACCCACCACCAGTAGAGCATTTTTAAATCTCACTTTACAGATTGTTGCTTAGCAAACATAAAAATGACAGGAAAGAAGACGGATTTCTGCTAAGGTGTTTGCTCGCCACTTATCCTGCACCAACAAAGGAGGACACTGGTTTTATGGAGGAAGCCATGCCACTTGGAAATATTCATAAACCATTAAACACAGAAGAAAGGCACCATAGAAAGAAAAACGGTATTTTCCTTTATTGTGGAAGTCAAGGACATTTTGTGAAAGAATGCCCAAGGCAATTGTGAAATTCTAGGACTTGCCCGTGAAGGACAACCCACAGTTGAGTCCCTTTCCAATTCCAAGATTCACCTCCAACACACAAGGGTGTGGCAGGGAACATTTTCACCTCATGGTTCAGATACTAACTTACGGTGGACCACTTTCTACCTTAGCCCTCATTTAACATGGAGCCTCGGGGTGCTTCATGGATATATGATTTCATGAAAAACATGGTTTACCTAAGCAGCACAAGGAAGCTCCAGAACATATCATAGGGATTGATAGAAAACCTTTGATTTCTGGAGAAGTATGTTGAAAAACTCCCTCCTTGGGAACGGCATTAAATAATGGACAAAATTATTCAGTTTGGGCTCATTGTGACTCCTTCCTTTGATATTCTATTATAAACAAAGAAGGGGTTTGCCCACATCACCCAATGGGGCTGGGTGTCAATATTGTATTAGGCATTCCTTGGTTAAGAAAACAAAATCCCTCTACTGACTCGGTAAAACAGACCATTATCTTCTCTTCACAAAGCTGCCATCAGCACTGCTTTGCTAGGAAGGGCTTGTAAAAGGGTCCTTAAATGTGCTGCATGGTGCATGAGAATGTGGATCAAACACAGAGACCAGAGGCATGTAATGAATCTTATACATCTTCAGTAAAAGCGGAGCCGTTTACTTGCCACCTCATCGCCCATATAATTGTTCCATCAATTTGATTCCCAGAGCCAAGATTCCACATGGGAGAATATATTTACTGATAGTGAAAGATTATAAGATTATGCAAGAATATATCACTGAAAACCTAGAGAACGAGTTCATGCCATTCTACTTCACCAGCAGGGGCCCCATTGTTTCTCATTCTCAAACAGGGGGGTGGGGTGGGGTGAATTTCTATCTTGTATACTCTACAGAGAACTCAATGCTGTAACAGTCCAAAACGGATACTCCTTACCTTTAATCTTAGACCTTTTAGATCAAATAAATCCAGCAAGACATTTTCAAAGATTGATCTCAGAAGAGATTACAACAAGGCATGTATTCAACAAGAGTATGAGTGAAAGATGGCGTTCAACATATATGGACACTTTGAATATTTGGGAATGGCCTTTGGGCTATGTAGGGAATCCGCAGATCAATATTTCATGAAATATATCTTCCGAGATTTATTGGACACATAGATCATTAACTATCTTGATGATATTTTATTAATTTTAGAGTCCTTAGAAGAACATCACAGACAAGTCAAATAAAATACTAAGGCACTTGAGGAAGCATTCACTCTTTACCAAGCTAGAGAAAGTTTATTTGAAGTACCAGAGGTTGTATTGTTTGGGTTTTGTATTGCACAAGAGGGAATGCATATACATATAAAGATCGACAGAGTAAAATCTGTATGGTACTGGGTAGTGCTGAGAAATTTCAAGGATATCCAGAGGTTCTTAGGGTATTCCAATTTTTATAGGCAGTTTATTTAAGACTTTTCAGCGATTGTACATCTCATCTCTCACCTGACGCAAAAATGAGTATTCTTTCACTTGGGTAGAGAACAAAAAGAGGCATTTAAAACTTTCAAGAAATCATTCGGGAAGGCACATATCCTAAGGTATCCAGATTGTACACTGCTTTGCATTGTTCTTTCTTTTATATTTTTATTTTGTTTATGAATGTAGACAACAAACAAGGGTACGAACTTGCACCCATAATGATTATACAACTGCAAAGGGAAACAGGCATCACAGCATCAGTATACTCATACACATCATGTAACATCAGACCACAGACTAGGGTCACAGTAAGGTTTGCAGAAACACATAAGGACACCAAGGCATGCACAGCAGGCTTATCCCTGCGGAGACGAGGCCTTCCTATCAACAAGGTCCACTCCAAAGCATAATGCTTTTTCCAATCTCCCCAGACTTTAAAACATTTATGTGGGCACCCCCCAGTTTTATGGTGACATTTTCTTCCACCATTTACATGTCCACCCGCCTTCCATTTCTACAATATCAGGATCTCTGGGACCCCCCCAGTGCTTGGCCATATTCCTTTTTACCACCACCAATCCCAAGTTGCAAAAGAGGAGTTTGGCACATGGGATGTCCGCATCCGTGGTTACACCAAGGAGAACATACTTTGGCTCTAGTGAAATGTCAGTCTTCACAACGATGCAGAGTTCCCACACAACCTTCACCCAGTAGGGCTTTATGGCTGGGCAACACCAAAGTGTGTGCACAAACATTCCTCTAGCCCCATTAGACCACAGACAATATGGAGCCATGCCCTACCCATTTAATTCAGATGATCAGGGTCATGCTGGAACTGATGCAGAATCGTAAGTTGCATAAGCAGCAATCTGGATTTAATGCCCATCACTCTGGGATGCATCACTGCTGCCTTCCAGTCTGTGTCATCCATCACACACACATCTCTCTCCCACCTTTCTCTCATACTGGTCAGTGAATTGGGCATGTTGTTGAGCGGTTTTAAGTGAGGGGTGCCGTCATTTCCTCTATCTCACCCATAAGTATCCCACTCTCCAGGGGAGCACATTCAGGTAGTTCTGTTACCTCCAGTCCCTCAGCCTTCCATGCATGGTGCAGCTGCATGAATTTTAGGTATTGACTCTTATGCAGCTGGTATTCCCTCTGAAGGGAGAGAAAGGGCATAAGGTTTCCATCTCTGAGAAGGTCCCCAATCCTGGAGATCCCTAATATGTCCCAGTCCCTGAAGCCCTTGAGTTTCCTCATCTCCATAATCATCACCCAGGCATTTCTCTGGTCATTCTATTCGCCCAATCTATGCATCCGGTGACTTTGGCCCAGGCCTCCAGTGCTACCTGAGTAGCCAGTAGTAGATGTTCGGCCTCCCTTCCCCAAATATAGATAGTGCAAATGGGACCTTGTGAAGAGCTGAATCTGTTCCATTCTATACCTTGAATGGTCCTGTGGTGCAAACACCCACTCATTTATAGAAATCAAATGGGTTTGCCAAATATATGCTCATATATCAGGGAGGGTGATCCCACCATTGTAAGGGTTGCATTGCAGCGTCCTGAGTGCTATTCTGGGGTGACCCCTATTTCAAAGCAAATTCCTGAGAAACCCATCTAATTTCTTGAACAGCTCGTCTGTAATTCTAGAGCATGTATTCTGAAGGACATACAGGAGATTCGGCATTGCAGTCATATTAAAAATAGCCGCCCTACACAGGATTGTCAAAGATAGCACGTACCACACACCAGCACTCTGCGTCTCCCTGAAAGGTTGCTACCACCGCCCCAGGTTTCTATCTAGACATCTCTCCTTCTGGGCTGGCATATACATTCTGAGGTATTGAAACCCCTCTCTCTCAGTCTGCAGCCTCCTATCAAGGGTAAGCAAGTCAAGGGAACCAAATAGGTGGCGAAGCACTGATTTTCCCCAATTTATGCTGTAATCCGAGTGGGCACCATAGATCTTAAAGACCTGGTAGATGACCGGGATCGTTGTTTAGGGCTGGGCAATGTATTGAAGGATATCATCCGCCTATAGATCTTTTCTTCTTCTGTGCTACTTTTGGATACCTGAAACCACCTGATCACTGGCTGATTTCGGGTCATGTAGGCTAAGGGCTCTATGGTGAGGGAGAACAGGAGAGGTGATAAGGGGCTCCCTTTCCAGGCCCTCCTCCCAATCAAAAACACAGACGAGAGGAGATTGTTGATCCTCTCTGCAGTCGCTGGAGCCTGTTATAACAACACTATCCATATCCATGTTATGTATTTGGAGCCAAAGCCAAAATTCTTCAGCGTTTGCTGAAGAAAAGGCAATGTATGGTGACTGATAAGCCATCTTTCACTATTGAAGTTATGCTGTCTTAAAAAGACCCGGGACCAGAACAAATTCATCATGTGTCTTGCTATTCTTAAACTTTGATATCATCGGAATATTATCTACACCTTCTATGAAAGGGAGCTATTTCTCAGGTAGCAACAAACAGAGGAGGCATTCTGAGATACTAGCGCATTGCCGGTTAAGACACTACTCCCTTCAAAAACAAAATTGTTTTTTCTACTACTCAAAGTAGTGGAAGTAACTTCTACTTCACTGGATGACCTGGGCAATTTATTGCCTGACTCAGTAAGGTAAGCATGTTCTTGGACTGCCACTTCATAATCGTGTTGGATCTTGCTGATTGCTTGTGCCATGACCTGCAAAGGACTGGTCTCAGACTCTATCTTCTGTGGCTCTGGAAAACGATGTTGTTCTTGGTACTGCATGTGTGATGGGGTCCAAGGCAATCCCTCCCTCCCCCCATAGAAGTTGACTCAGCCCCTTGAAAACTCTGGACTGATTGATGCTAACTCGTGGACTGACCTTTGGATTGCGGGGCACACCTAAAGGAGGAGAACAACGCTTCCTGTCATCATCACGCTACCTGATAGCGCCCGTCAGTCACCTCTCGCGTTTCCCGCTTTGCGGGAAACGCTCGCCCTTGGGGGTCCTGTGGCCTAGCGGGAGGCCAAAACAACATTGCCCAGAAGTCACCTGGGACAGGAGGCACCTCCCCGCCACGCCCTCCACAGGTGCTTTAAATTCGGCCACAGCACCGCGCCTCGCGGGAAAACTCTGGACTGATTGCTGCTAACTGGTGGACTGACCTTTGGATTGCGGCGCACACGTAAAGGAGGAGAACAGCACTCCCTGTCATCATCGCGCTACCTGATAGCGCCCGTCAGTCACCTCTCGCGTTTCCCGCTTTGCGGGAAACGCTCGCCCTTGGGGGTCCTGTGGCCAAGAGGGAGGCCAAAACAACATTGCCCAGAAGTCACCTGGGACAGGAGGCACCTCCCCGCCACGCCCTCCACAGATGCTTGAAATTCGGCCACAGCACTGCGCATTGCGGAACGCGCGCGGGCTAAGCCCGGGCAAAGGTCGGGCCCTCTGTGGCCCTCGGAGGCCAGAGGAGGCTGGGCTGGGACACCCCCCTTGATTTTTAACCACGAGATAAGCCAGTAAACTTATGATATATAGATTCACTATTGTATACCATGGTTTTTGTTCAAAGGATTTTACATTAGCTTGGAGGGTATTTACTTGTTAATTCTCGTGCTTAATATTTTCCTGCAAAAGATATAAACACTATGAGCCATATGTAGGTGGCCAAATACCGGTCGGTAACACCGAAAATGGGTCGTTTTCGGCATTACGACCGGTATTTGGCCATGTGAGATGTAGGTAATACCGAATTGAATCGATAATAACGAATCGGTAAAAAATTACCGATTCCTTATTTACCGATTGGAGAATACCGAAACAATGAATACCGAATCGGAAATAACGAATCGGTAAAAACCCCAAAAATGAGATGTAGCAAACCTCGGTATTATCGAATATGACCAAAATCGGTAATAACGATTCGGTAATTACCACTTTTCCAGAGCAGGTGGTAATCAGGTGCAGTGCATAAAAACAGGCCCAAAATGCATCTGTGTGAACACAATGTCGGCCCTCTACCTCATAGCAAGGCGGCTACGCTTGAGAGCAGCAGGAGTGAGGATCTGGAGACGGGAAGAGCTGGTGTACAGACTGCGCATCACATTGTTCCAATTGACTGAACCAGAAATCCTTGAGAGGTATAGACTGCACCCAGATACCATCCTTGACCTAATACGGGACCTAAAACCCTATCTGGAGCATCAGACACCAAGGGCCCACGCAATCCCCACCCATGTCCAGGTACTCTGTTGCCTGCACCTCCTTGCATCAGGAAGTTTTCAGGGTGTGATAGCCGCAGTGGGTGGTGTGTCACAGAGCTGTCTATCCCGTTTCCTCAACACTTTCCTGGAGGCCATGATGGACAGAATGGAACATTACATCACCTTCCCCAATACACAGGCGGAGCTGCAGAGGACCAAGCTGGAGTTCTACCAACTTGCGCAGTTCCCACACGTAATTGGCTGCGTCGATGGGACCCATATACCCATCTGCCCACCTGCAGCAAGTGAATACATCTACAGAAACCGCAAATCCACCCACTCCATCAATGTGCAGGTGATATGTAATGCCAAGTACATTATAACTGACATCGTGGCCAAATTCCCCGGGAGTAGCCACGACTCGTACATCTTCCGGAACAGTGGCATCCATACACGTCTGCTTGCTGGTGAATTTGGAGACGGATACCTACTAGGTAAGTCAATGTGACACACCCTGATGTACACCCTGGCTCGAGCGGTTGGTCACACAAATTAATGCCAATTTCATCTGTACATAGGTGACAGCGCATATGCCCTCCGGCCTTATCTACTCACACCATATCTCAACCCAACCACCCCAAGGGAGAGGAGATACAATGTGGCACATAGGAGCACACGCAACGTGGTGGAGCGCACATTTGTATTGCTCAAAAACAGATTCCGTTGCCTCCACAAAACTGGAGGTGCATGTCTGTACAGCCCCATCAAATGTTGCAAGATAATTGCTACATGTGCAATGCTACACAATCTGGCCACAAAAAAAGGAACAGCAGTGGAACTAACTGACTCAGAGGATGAGGACGAGGACAACCTTCAGCCAGAGCCCTGCGCAGCTGGTGTTGCAATTGAACATGATGGTAGACAGAGACGGGCAGAGATTACGTCAAACTATTTCTGAGTGAGTAACGAGACAGAGCCAGTAACAGTTACATGTTAAGGTGTTTATTAAGCACACCTCCAGTATTGTGATCAATGTCCAATCGGACTTGGGTTACATCACCCTGAATGTATGGCAACAGGCATAGGTCTCTACTTCCTGCGTCCACGCGCTGCACGTGCACGTTCCCTATCAACACTGTCTGGTGTGTTGGACTGTTCCTGTGCAGCCCGTGGCGTTCACTGCGCCTCCTGCACTTGGTGGGTGAGGGCGTAATGCTACCACGGCTGGTAGCCTCCTCACTGTCCCCCCCCCTTCCATTGTGGCCGCCTTAGCAGTTTGCAGAAGCTCTAAAGCTAAGGTCATAGACACCATCCCCCTGGCCACATCCCTGCTGCAATGCGCCATCTCCTCCTGCATGGCGATGGACCTGCGACACATCAGTGGTGTTGCAGTGGCCAGCCAGTTCACGGACTTGGCATAGGCCTGGAGCCTCTGCCTCTCCCTGCGCCTGCCAAGACGGTCCTGCTCAAGCTGGCTGCAGAGGTTGTCCACAGAGGTAGATACTCTCTCCATTCCCGCACACAAGTTCTCTCCCATATCACTGATGCCCTTCTCCATCCTGTGCATATGCTTGTTGATGTGTGCCACCTCCCTGTGCATTGACTTCATCTCCCTCCATTGCAGGCGCTGGACCTTCAGCATGTTGCTTTCCAGTCCAGCGAACACACTTTCACCCTGCTCAGATGCTTCTGGACTGTCCGGCCTTGCCCTGCGGCGTCTGGATGAAATGTGGGCGCCCCCGGATGGAGTACCAGCCCTCTCCCTGGTGGATCTCTCACGTATTGGACTGTGCTCTCCTCTGACGACTCCTCCATCTGCTGGAGGGTGGCCACGGCATGCCTCCTGCCTGACTGTGGCGGTGGTGGTGTTGGTGATCGTCGTAGTGGGGACTGGGTGAGAGGGGATTGCGGACTTCCCTGGCGCTGTGGTGATGGCTGTGGTGGAGGATTTGATGGCTGTGATGGGGCCGAGCTTGGGGTCCCTGCAGGCATGCTGTCATCCTCATTTTGCCTCCCCTCTGGCCTGGCTGACTTGGCTCT
Source organism: Lissotriton helveticus (assembly GCF_964261635.1). NCBI lineage: Eukaryota > Metazoa > Chordata > Amphibia > Caudata > Salamandridae > Lissotriton > Lissotriton helveticus. The sequence continues at coordinate 1,298,351,942 of NC_136065.1, read as the reverse complement.
GCTGCCCTCTGCTGCACTGCGAGATGACTCGCCTGTAATGACACAAATGCAGATATACTCACTGCTCTGTCTGCAATTGAATTACATTAAACATCTTGCCTACAGAGCACAGTGATTGTCCTGACGTAGCCAATTACTTTACCATGCTATTGTGTTTGCTAGCCTGACTGTCCTATACATTAGTTTACTCTGACTACATCACCCATAATGCATTGCAGGTAAGCAGTAAGACATGGAGTGGAGTGGGAGCTCACATGCCACTATGGGGATTGGGGTTGGGGAGGGGGTAGCACAGCATGCTGGGCATGCTTCTTACCTTGTTTTCTTGCTGCTCTGGCAGAGCTGTCTGCATCTCCCACGCCACTCACACTCTCCGGCTGGATGGTGGACTCCACCATCAGTTCCAGTGATGTTGGTGCTGGGGCTCGGTTTTTTCCTCCACCTGTTTTGCCAGCCTGCCTCTGTCTCTTTGCCATCCTTAGTTTTGCAGTCTTCCTGAGGTCGTACCGCCTCTTCCTGATGTCCTCTATGGTGCGCTGGGTCACACCAATGGCATTGATTTTGTCCCGAATGCCACTCCAGATTTGCCTCTTCTGTGACTCGGGCACTTGGTGGGACTGGGCTCCAAAAAGCTTGTGATAGTCTTGGCTGACATCCTGGATCAGTACCTCCAGCTCCTTGTCACTGAACTTCAGTTTTCTTTTCCTATCACCTCCCTCCTTCTCCCTGTCCTGGCTTGCCATTTCAATGCTTGATGTCTTGTTTTTACATTTCTTGCTAGTAGCTGTGAGGCTCTGTTGCTGCTGCTGGCTCCTCAGCTCACCTGCCTGCCTGCCTCACAGTGAGCTCTAGGTCCTGTGCACCTGCATGGGTGTGGCCACTTCCTGTTTGGGAGGTAATTGGGTGCACAGGATTGGCTGATTCCACGAATTACGAATTTTTGAATTACCGAATCGGTATTTACCGAATCAGTAATGTATTCTGTAACTCCGAATCGGTATTTTTACCGATTCGTTCACATTCGGTATTTATTACCGAATTTTAACGAATCAGTAATGTTTACCGATTTTTTATCTACATCGCGTTTACCGAATTCTTAATACCGATTCGGTAAAATTCGGTATTAAGGATTCGGTATTCTTGATTTACCTACATATGGCCCTAAATATGCAAAAGGGGTCCCCAAAACTATTATTTCGCAGGGAGGATCCCTCCAGAGGACATTAGATCATTATTTAACACGGGCGACAACAGCCATAGAACGCGAAATCATGAGGGCTGAGCAACGTTTATCCTTAGAAACTATACGTAATAAACGATCTTCCTTGCGGCTAATTCATTCAACTCAAACTCCACCAGTACCAGGGGATGTAAATGATCCTAGCAATATTACTGATGCCCCTGTAGAGCTGCAATATGGACCAACTAGGGCTGCTATTCGCGTGCCAACATGGTAAATATAAGCGTTGAGTCTTGTGCGCAAGTTATATCGGAGGAGAACCTTTTAGGCACTTCCCCAATCCCATTATTTAAAGATAATTTGCAGTCTCCTGCACTTGGACAGGCCCCATCTACTAAAAGGAAGCGTAAGGGAGCTAAGCATAGGGGGAGATTGGCGAAATTAGCAAAATTGCATTTAAGCCCCCCGAAGGCTAGTAACAGCACCCCCAGAAATACGAAGGATTACCTAGGACCACAGTTGCCCGTACTAACTCCACCATTAGATCTACTGGCGCAAATTGAACACTTAGTGAAATCCTTGATGTTACCGCTAGTAGAAAGAGTGAAGAGAATAGGAGAAAAGGTGGGGAATATAGAGGAAGTAACAAATGCAAATGCCGCACTTATTAAGAAATTAGCAGAAGGTACGCAAACTCAGAATTTGACTGAAATGAATGTGGCCAAAATAAATGGGGCGGCGCAAAGTACTTTAAGTCAACCGGTCCCGTTGAAAGTACCATCCCCCAATATGCAGAACCCAAAAAGCAATCCGTAGACCCACTCTATTAAAGACTGCCGCGTCTAAAGAAGGGCACATTAATAAAAATACAACTCTAGATGGGAAAGGCACTAACCAGGGCAGGTTAAATAGAAGCACTGATCGTATTGATTTACCACCAGAGGCGGCACCCTTTGTGAGTATACTCTCAGGGGTGCCTGAGCTTGTGAATGGGAAAACTGAAGGGCATCGGGAATTAAAAAACAAAGTAGCCTTTTGGCTAAGTAAAAATAGACCGCTTCCCACTAACATTGACGGGAACATTTTAAACGTCAGAAGGGTGGGGTGGTTAGGGCATATGACTAAGGATATAGCAGGAGACTTGGTCATAGTGAATTTTAGGGATAAACGTGTGATCCCTTACCTCCAAAGTTGGCAACCTCAAATAGGAGATGGAGGTATAGTAACATGGGAATTAGTTGATTTCTACCCCAGAGCACCACACTGGCTCTCTGTAAGACCCCGAACAGAAAACACCCATTTTGGGAGTAGTGTAGGTTTTGCCCCAAATAACTACAATATACCAACATTCAACCGGTTTGATTTACTTTCAGGTCTTGAATCGGTTGACTGACTTATTGGAGATAGCTCTGGCCGTAACGTGAAATGTATCCAACAAGACAGTGAGACAGACAAGGCAAATATGGAAGTACTTATGCCTTGTGAGGGGATGGCCGACTTAAATTTTATAGATCCTGCGTCCTTAGAGAACCCCACTACCCAAGAGGGGAAATGGACCAAGAATATCTGCAATACTGAAATAGCCATGGTGGAAGACTGTGGAACATCTGGAGGTCTAGCTGAAATGAGTGATGTAGCCAGGGCTGGGTCCCCAGTTGTGGGTATTGTGTCTAGGATTCCTATTACTATTACCAAAAAGATGGAAACATGCAGCCTTATGTTTTGGAACGTGGCAGGCTTCAAAACGAAAATAACCTATTTGGGAAACCGTTGTAAAAAGGTATGATATTATGGGTTTACAGGAAACTTGGCTAATAGAGCCAGTGCATATTAGCGGCTATAAAACCCTGCAGTGGGGGGAACATATGGGAGAGCTAAGGGTGGCCTGACCATGTACCTGTCCAACCAGCTTAAATATGAGAGAGTACAACTATTATCAAAAAATAGTTATAACCAGCTGGTAAAGATAGATACTAATAAGGTAACAAGTTTTATTATTATACATTTTTACAACAACATCCCAAATAGTGACATTGTTACTACTATAAAAAGTTGGGTGTTGATTTAAAACATGAAATGGATACAAGCAGTAAAGAAGTAACAATTATATGGGGGGGATTTTAATTGTGCTCTTTGTAAACGGGGTCGACAAGGTATCTGTGGCCTTATGTTAGAACAGGATATTAGCCTCACCCATTTTGAGCATACCATATGTGGGAACTTACTAAATGAAATATTGTTCACCTATGATCTGGGATACGTAAATGAAATTGCTCAAATATTATCCCCCTTTGTCCCGACCTTTATTGGTAGGGGAGCATCCACCACAATTGACTTTATTATATCCCCTAATAGGTATGGTCGCCAGATTAAAAATATCCAAGACCCTTGATGTTGTGTTGAGCGATCACCGACCGTTAACTGTGGAGATCGAGAACCCATTTCGGGATCTAGATAGGGAAGGGCTAATTAGGCAGACAGTCCCAGACGTGATACTTGGGAGGCAAAATGGTTACTCACTTAAATGGAGTAAATTGGCCCCAGAGAAATTTTTGCATAAATTGGTGAAGGAATGCTCAGAAAGTTTTATGATCTGTCTGGATGAGCACGCAGACAGTAAGTGTATTATTAAACATTTTAATTTTATTGCATCTACTATCAAGGATAGTTTGTGGGTTGAATCAAAGAATCGGGGAAAAAGTAATAGGAGATGGTTCGATTCTGCATGCTCAAAGGCACTCTCTTATCTTAAAAATGCCCTACACGGGATTCCTCGTGATCTATTATTGGTTAGAGGGTTAAGGAAAACCTATAATGAGGAATTGAAAAATCGGAAAAACGTAATAAAAAGGGAGGCTTGGGAATCCCTATGTGAGGCTTCGCTTTCTAAAGACCCCTCTGCTTTTTGGAAAGCGGTAAATGCCCCCTTTCTCTATGACAATACAAAAGCTCGCATAGAAATAGCGATTGCTGAGGACGGATGGGTCGACCATTTTTCTAAACTCTATAGCCGTCCAAAAGGGATATATCAACCATTACCTGTTATATTAGGGGGAAAAAGGGCTATGGACCTGAAATTGGTTGTAACCCTGGAAGAAGTCATGGCGAGCCTTAGAGCAATCAAGGGCGGAAAGGCGGCAGTCCCGGACGGGATTCCAGCTGACCTGTTTAAACATAATAGTGAGCTTTGGGGGCCCATGTTGATACAACTTTTTAATGCTGCCCTTGTGAGGGGTCTAAATGCCTCATGGTTTACCTCGGTAATTGTGCCAATATTTAAGAAGGGAGATAGGCAAAACTGCGCATGCTATCGACCCATTTCTCTTTTAGATTCATCCATAAAGATCCTTGGTAGGGTTATTTTAGGGAGACTTCAAATCTGGGCAGAGGATAATGGGATAATCAGTGACCTGCAATATGGTTTTCAGAAGGGAATAGGAACAGTAGAGCAGGGCGTACATTTATTTATTATACATCAAAAATACGTTAGGGCAAAGGGGGAACGCATGTAGTTTACATTTGTTGACCTTACGTCGGCATTTGATTGTGTCTCCCTTAGCAAACTTTGGGCAATATTAGAAAGTTTAGGGGTGGAAGAAACTATTATTTATTTTCGAAGGGAACTATATTCAGGTGCCACAGCTTCAGTCCGTTATGGGAAGGATGGAGAATGTACTAGATCCTTTGGGATAGGCCGTGGGGTACGCCAGGGGTGCGTCCTGGCCCCTTTTCTATTCTTAGTCTACATAAATGGCGTTGAACGCACCCTCTTACAGGAGTGCAGGGATATGCCTATGGTAGCCAAAAGATCGATCCCTGCACTCTTGTAGGCAGAGGATGCGATCATAATGGCTCGGACGCCCCTTGCCCTACAGGGCCTGATAACATCTTTTAATAACTTTATGTTGAACCTGGATTTAAAAATTAATTGTACAAAAACGTTCTCCATGAACTGTGGCACTGGTAGTAACAAACAGAGAAAAATTATGTATATAAATGATAATCCCTTGGACTCTACCCCTACCTTTCCTTACCTAGGTATCCTGTTTCACGAGACTGGCACATGGGCTAGTGCGGTAAAAGCGAGAACCCTTTTGTTCTCATAATCAATAATGGCCCTAAAAAATGTTATTAAAAAATTGGGGGAAAAAACGATCAGGGAAATTTTAACAATTGATAATGCCACTTGTTTATCAGTTGTTCTTTACAGATCAGGACTCTGGGGATATGCCAACACTAAAACAATTCAAATAGTGGAAAATATGTTTTTGAGGCACATCTTAGCCGTACCTGAGAGTGTCTCGACTTATATTTGTCACACAGAACTTGGCCAGCCACACATTGTAGATACAATTAAAATCCAGCCCATTCTTCTTTGGCATAGGGTTTGGACAACAAACGAGTGCGTACTGAATCACGCTATTCTTAGGGATGTTCTAAATTTAGAAAATGTGAGTAGGATCAAATGGCTTGATTATGTTAAATGTTTCCTTGCTGAAATTGATTGCCTAAAATATTATTGTTACAACTAGCCTATTTGGTATGTTCCGTCCACCCCTATTCCCTGCCCTTTGTTGGACCCTTCCACCCTGAAGTTCATTGTGGAATGTTGGAGTAGTAATCAGTGAGGAGAGTGGATGGCTATTAAACTGTACTATTCTTGAATCTTCCTGTGTCCTGTCATACTTCAAGAATTCTAACACTGGCGACGGAACTGTGCAGGGGGCCGAGGTGGCCATCTCCCCTTTGAGTACTCTCTCCATACGTGTAAGGATTTACTTTCCTAAGTCTTTGGATGTTCCCGCAAGTATTGGCAAGTGGAACCAGATTGTGTGAGGCATTTTGTGTCCACGCTTATTAACTGTGTAAGGCGTACTGTCAGTGTGGATCAGGAAATAAGTTTAACTCCTATAAAATTTATCGTGAGGAGGAAGTTCCCGCTGTGTGCGCGACAGTTCTCGAGTTGTGTGGACTATTTTTGAAAGCCTCACACGTACCTTCTCCGTTGTGGAAGTTCCGTGGTGTCCGTGTGTATGAGGAGAAGCAGAAGTGCTGTCCGGTTGTGATGGTCCGCAGCGGAAGATCGGCGAGTGTCTCATTCTGTTAAGGGAAGGTCTCCAGTATTTTCATGTGGCTGTGTCCCAGGGTGGCGCCTGCGCTGATTCTTTCTACGTAAAATCTTCTGGAGCCTGACAGGATTCTTGACGTCTTGAGGAGCATTGTCTTTGGTTGGCGCCTGCGCTCAACCTCCTTGTTGGACGGGAGGAGCTCCATTGCCTGGGTGTCGTGTAGTTCTGCTGAATAAAACTACTGCGCACCACTAATTCAGGGCCGCATTTCCTCCTTACTTGCCTCAGAGACCAACTGTATTTGGTTTCCGAGCTGAGCCGGCGCACCAGTAACTAAGGATCGGTCTTTTCGTGGAAACTTTCTCTTCAAGACTAACTAGCTCAGGAGGTGAGAACTTCAAGTAAGAACTAGAAATTTCTAGGACCAGCCACAGACTATTATTAAAAGAAAAAAAAAGAAAATATTTGGAGTTAAGACGTCTCATATTTCCAAATTAACTTTAAATCTGCAGCGTTCTGTGTCCAAATCTGGAAGCTGTTCCAAAATATTTTTGTTCCATATATCCTTTACATGTAGCGGCACAGTATTTTATTTACAGTTATTCTATATTTGCAGTGTTTTGTGTCCTTTTAACATCACCATCTCAACCAGAGAACTGTTTATTATCACATGCAGGCTGTGCAGTACAGTAATTTCATTGTTATATTCCCTTGAGTCATTGTTCCAGGGTCTCAAATGGCAGCAGCAAGCATGAACCAACCCCCGCCTTTCCTTAATGATATAGGAGAATCCGAGATTAGCTGGAAAGAATGGGTAAAACTTGTTGAATCATATCTGATAGCTATTGGTGGTCAAAGGATCAATTCAGTAAGAAAACAACATATTCTGGTGCACAATTTGGGTGTACAAGGTCGTAAAGTATATGAATCTTTACCTGTACCTGAGCAAGATGGTAATGCTGTTGGAGAGGTAGACGTATATGTGCAAACCTTGGAGAAGTTAGAAAAACATTTTGGGGATAGAATCAATGTGGTTTTAGAGCGTCACAAATTTTTTAAAAGGTGTCAGGGAAAACAGGAGTCAGTACAAAATTATATTGCAGTATTGTGGGGAGTTACACAGTTATGTGAATTTGGTGATCTCACAGACTCTTTAATAAGAGATCAACTGGTGAGATGCACAAATAATCCGCGCATCCAGGAGAAACTGTTGGCAAAAAATCCAGGGCTCAGAGAAGCTATAGAAATTGCCAAGTCAGTGGAACACACAGCTAAGTGTGTGAAGGAAATGAAGCCTGATGGGGAGACAGTAGCCACCATTGACAATCAAGAAGATAGGAATGATGTGTATAAGATGAGGTTTAAGGAAAATGTTAACACCAAGGTAGATTACAAAGAGAAGGGTCCCAAGTGTTACCGTTGTGGTAGCAACAACCATTTTGCTACCTATTTCCAATGCCCAGCCAAGTATGTCACATGTAAGAAATGCAATAGAAGGGGACATTTTGCCAGAGTGTGTCGCGATGGAGAGTTGCACACCAGGGAACATGAAAAGAATATGGAGAGGGCCACTAGTAGAGAAGTGAAATGCATTGAACAAAAAGTAGAGAAAATTACTTTGCAAGTGAAAGATGTCAATGACACTGTGAATTCTATTTACCCAAAATGTGATGTACTAATTAATGATGATTTAGTTGAAATGTTTGCAGATTCCTGTTCTCCGTTCACTTTAATAAATAAGGATGATTATATGTCCACAGGCAAGAATAAGATCAGTGAGCTTAAGTCCCCAGACATTTCCCCCTCAGGATATAACAAGGGTAATATTCCCCTTTTGGGCATGAAAGATGTGCAGATACAATTCAAGGATAGGAAAACCTATGGAACTGTATACGTGGTGACGTCGGGTTCCAACCTTTTGGGATGGGTTCATCAAAAAGAATTGGGAATCATATTGGATCCCAATAGTGCAGAACAAGTGTTACTTACAGAGAAGTTTCCAGGAGCGGAAAAGATTTGTGATGATTTCAAACAACTGTTTAAAGAGGAACTGGGATGTTTACACAATTTTCAGCATAGGATTAAATTAAAACAAAATGCTAAACCTGTGGTACATGGTCTGCGTACTGTACCTTATAAATTGAGAGAACCCTTAGAAATTGAGTTGCAGAAGTTATGTGATATGAATATAATTCAACCCATAGACTGTTCCGAGTGGTTGGCTCCGATAGTTTTGGCAGCCAAATCCAATGGAGAGGGCATCCGCCTCTGTGTGGACTTACGCAGTTTAAATGATTGTATTTGGGTAGAGAGACATCCTTTGCCAGTAATAAATGAAATGCTAAGCACCATGGGTCCTGCAAAATATTTCAGTGTAATAGATCTATCCATGGCATACCACCAGATCGAATTACATCCAGATTCAAGGCCGCTCACGGTGTTTATCACGCCTTTTGGTGCCTTCATGTTCAAAAGAATGCCTTTCGGCCTTGCATCGGCTGCTGCAATTTTCCAAAGAGCCATGCAAAAAATTCTGGAGGGTGTGGAACGCACTATGTGTTTCCAAGATGACATATTGGTCTATGGAAAAAATTCAGAGGAACACGATGGTGTGTTGAGGCAAGTCTTCCAAAGACTCACAGATGCTGGTTTAGCAGTCAAGAAAGAAAAATGTAAGATAAAAGTACAACAAGTGGAATATTTGGGCCATTCAATTTCGGAAAAAGGATTTAGACCAAAGAGCAGTTTGATCCGGGCAGTTAAGGAAGCTCCCAACCCAAGAAACAAAGATGAGTTGAAGTCATTTTTGGGACTCATGGAATACATGTCAAAATATGTGGAAAAGTTTGCTGCTAAGTGTGAATCCATGAGAGAGATGTTAAAGAAAAACAAGGAGTTTGTGTGGAACGAGGAACAGGAGGCAGTTGCTCATGCATTGAAGGAAGATTTAGTCAACTCCCCAGCCCTTGGAACTTTTGATGCCACCAAGAAAACTATTCTGACAACTGATGCATCAAACTATGGACTAGGTGCTACTCTAGTTCAGAAAAATGGAACTGAAGAAAAGATTATTGCCTATGCGTCTAGAAGTCTCTCCCCACCAGAAAAGAACTATTCAGTAATCGAACGAGAAGCTTTGGCGTGTTTCTGGGCGGTCAGACATTTTACGTTTTTTCTATGGGGTTTAAGATTTACTATACGTACAGATCACAAGCCCCTCACGTATATTTTTTCAGTGAAAGGGTTGGAGAACTGCACCCCACGCATCAGCAGATGGATACTGGGGCTGGAACATTTCAATTTCAAGATTGAACATGTGCCGGGCAAGGAAAATATCATTGCTGATTTTCTATCTAGATCACCCCTTCCAGAAGAAGATGTTACAGAGGAAGCTCTGGACAGTCCGATAATGATGATGGATTTTCCTGCCATCACGGAAATGGAGTGGGAAGATGGAATGAAGAAGGACAAGGAGCTCAGTGTCCTAAAAGAGCTGATCAAGAATGGATGGCCAAACAAGAAGAAAGATGTAGAGGCAGGAGTGGAAGAATTTTGGGAAGTCAGAGATGAACTAAGTACCATAGGAGGGAAAGTTTATCGAAATAATAGAGTGATACCTCCTAAAGAACTACGAAAGAGAGTCATTGATTTGGGGCATGAAGGCCACCTTGGACGCAGTGCAACTAAGGCAAGAGTAAGAACCAATTTCTGGTTTTCCAAAATGGATGCCATGACAGAAGAAGTAGTAATAGAATGTGGAGCATGTGAAAACAGTGATAAGACAAAAATAATACACAAATCTCCGTTGTCTCCAGTAAGCGTTCCAACCAAGCCATGGAGCAAGTTGGCAATGGACATCATTGGGCCTATGCAGAATCAGGTCCTGCAGAGAAAATTCATGTTGGTCCTGATCGATTATACTTCACACTGGATCAAGCAAAAGTTTGTGCATAGCATCAATACCAAATCAGTGATCCAATTTTTAAAAGAAGTGTTCAGCGAGGAAGGTATCCCTTCCACACTAATAACTGACAATGGGGTACAATTCACCTCTGAAGAGATGCTGGATTTTCTAAAATTGTCAGGCATAAGGCATGAAACCACAGCTCTCTATTGTCCGAAAGCAAATGGAATGGTGGAGAGAGCTAATAGAGTCATTAAGGAAAATATTCAACTAGCTACTATCAATGGACTTGATGTTGAAAACTCGTTGAGGGAATGTCTGTGGGCCTATCACACATCACCTAACAGAGTAACGGGGGTCTCTCCTTTTGTGTCTTTACGCGGGAGGGAGCCATGCACCAAATTAAATCCTTGTTGGCTAAATGGTGGTGAAGTTAGGGAAGTTGATTGGGAGGAAGCTGGAGAGAAGGTCAAACAACATCAAACCAAGTACAAACAATGGTATGATCAAAAACATGGAGTAAAGTTAAAAAAATGGGAGGTGGGAGACATGGCGCAAGCCAGAAGAAATATCAAGTCAGGAACTGCCCCCAGCAAATTTCACTCTACCTGTAAAATTGTAAAAGTGTTGAAAAATGTGGTACAGTTTGAAAATGGTCAATGGTGGAGTTTTGATAATATTGTAAGAGTACAATCTTAGAGTGTTCTGTTAGGTAATCGAGTTCTCTGCTAGTACGTCCAGCTTACCATTATTGTTACAACTAGCCTATTTCGTATGTTCCGTCCACCCCTATTACCTGCCCTTTGTTGGACCCTTCCACCCTGAAGTTCATTGTGGAATGTTGGAGTAGTAATCAGTGAGGAGAGTGGATGGCTATTAAACGGTACTGTTCTTGAATCTTCCTGTGTCCTGTCATACTTCAAGAATTCTAACAATTATGATGACCCACTCACAATGGTTGATATCCCTAGGAAGATATTGAAAAAAACAATGTATGGAATACCTCGAAGAGAAAAGAGCAAATGAGGAAGTAAAGAAAAAGACTTTGTTTACACCAACTGATATTAACTCGGGACAAACTACAGCCTTATTTAACCTTACAGATGACCAATTATGAGAGGTTTGTCCTAACACGTTTTAGGCTAAATATTCTTTTTAGATTTTTGACTTTCCCTGTTATGAACTCTTGGTCCCATGACTTAATTATGTGCCCATGTGACGACTCTTCAGTGCAATCTGATATTCACGTTTTATTTTTCTGTAAATTCTATACACTGCCACGCAGGAAATTTAATATCCCAATCCCAAAGGAAATGAATTTAAATCGATGTCGCCCAGCGTTTTTAGAATTGCAGAGATTAGACACAGTATTAACTGTTACAACTGTCTCGGAATTTTAAAAAAAAGGATTTATATTACGGAAATCAATTTGTATGGATGTCGTGTAATACTTTACTGTGAATGAACTTTCATGTTGTATACTTTTATGGTTATTGTTGATTAACCGAATAAAGTAAAATTGAATTGAATTGACTCAGCCCCTTGTATTAGGTGCAGAATGGTAAAAAAGACTCAAGCTAAGAGGAAAGTGGGTGGGGGAACTTAGAGTGAGAGTTACTCCTGTATCACATGCAGTAAGACTTCTTAGGGTTAAAACTCCATCTATAAATGAGAGAAAAACAAATTACTAGTAGCTCTATACACAGATGGGAAGTATGAGACACAAATACCACAGACAGGGACTTACCTGGGGCAAGTACAAGGTGTGCTTTAGTTAGCCCACAGTCAACTTCAAAACCTCCACAGGAGCTGAAGATGAAGATCACTTCCAAAGGGAGTAGACTGGATGGAAATTACATACTCAACATAAAGATCAGGGAAAGGATAACAAAGTACATTAAGAGAGGGAACAAGGGAACCAAGGTAATGGAACAAAAGAAAAATGACGAAGGTAAAGGCATGAGCAGAGCGCTAACTAATGTGAGTATTGAGGAGGCACAACAACCTCTGTGGCATGACATGTGAGCTTAGTGTGACTTAGGCCCAAATACTACAACTGCCACTATTGACCTGTACGCATGTCGGCATGTGCCAGTCCTTTAATATCTGATGCTGCAAATCTGACTCTGGTAAAAATCGATTTACGGACCAGAGTACTTTCCATTGTCCTGTGTGCAATGTCTTCCATGTTTGTCTCTTCTTGTGCCTCACTGTGTCCTGTGAGCTGACAACCAGATGGAAGATTTGGAAAGAGTAACAACATAAATTAGCCACTTTTCTAAATGGTTAAAAAGGAAAATTCCTGTGTCTAGTAGGTGTGGACCAGTACCTTGGTAAACACTTGTGGTGCTGAGGTGAGAATGAAACGAAGGCAAGAGGTCTGGAATTAATGATTGTCCGTGGACTATCTCAGGCATTGTAGAATGTCGGAATGAATAGGCACGTGAAGGGGTTGTCATCCCAACAAAAAGCAGACAAAAAGTTTCCTAAGTCTAGCAAACGGAAAATGTACTTCACGGAGAACATCATCTATGGCTAATGAGGAATTCACTGATTGACCAATTTCAGTGTCAAATTCTCTGCCAGCGCTAGGACTGGGAACACAATAGACCACAATAGACTTTACAGTTCCTTCATGCAGATTATGACCGTGGAACTGTGTTGGTTTGCCCATCAGCTTCTGAATTTTCCAGAATAGAACTAACTGTTCACTTAGAAACTTAAGCAGAGTGGGCCGAAACCTAGATGGAGCACTGAAAAGCCTGAACTCTAAGTGATATCCTTTCTTGATGATGTCCAGGATCCATATCTTATTGGTGGGTGAAGAATTTAAATTTCACCCAGGAAGGTTTGTGAATGAAAAACTTGTTGAAAAGAAAGAAAAGAAGGTTCCCACAAAACCTTTATGTCATTTAATCACACATTCCATTTTTTATTGATGGGTACTGTACATTGCTCTTTGTGAAAATAGTACAGTAACTAAAGAATCCAAGTTCTCTAAGAGGTAAAACTCAGTACCAAACACTTCCAGTTATGAATGCATATCAGGTGTCACTGGTCTACCTTAGATACTTAGGGGCTCATTAGGATGACGGGCGGACTTTGTCCGCCCGCCATCCTATCGGAATTCGGGGCCGCCCGCCATAAGGGCGGGGGTCCCGTGGGGGGTATTAGGATGTGCCCACCACAGTGGCGGGCACATCCTGCATTTTTAGCATTGTGGCGGGCGGTGCTCTCTGCACCGTCCGCCACAATGCTAAAAATGCATATCAGCATTTGCATAAGCAAAGCGGCAAGACCGCGTGCCTTTCCGTGGTGGCATCGCCGCCGCGGGAAAGGCACCTAAGGACACCCATCATAATATGGCTGGCGGTGTCTGATAAAAAAGCGACGGACGGTCTTTCCGTCTGCCGAGGTCCCCCCGCCATACTAATATGGCGAGGGGGAAAACGAGTGTGGATGTCAGGCGGATTGTCCCCGCCAGGCTGGCGGTGGCTACCGCCAGCCTTGCGGGGGCAATCTGCCCGACATCATAATGGGCCCCTTAGTATTGGCCACTATGTGCACAATGCTGACACAGACTATTGAAGTTCAACTGTCCCTGAGATGCTAAAGGACGTCTGGCAGATGAACTCCTTTCAAACACTCTTCTTTGTGCTCCATTTAATTTCCAATGTCTCCCTCCATGCATCAGGATCCTCAGCCCTATGAATTCCCTTTGTCTGAGGCACTTACCTGGTCTGGGCATCATACGATCTAATGTGCAAAGCAATGTTGTGGGGCAGCTAAGCCTGCGATTCGCAAAGTCACAGGGTTTGCAACCACAAAATAGCTATTTGTTATTAAGTAAACCCATTTTGTGATTTGCTAACCAGTAAGTAAATTGCAAAATGGGTTTAAAAACCCATAAGGGATTGCTATTTGGAAGAAACAAGGATAGGGTATGTCTTCCGAACAGTGATTAGTTAAGGGATGTACCAATGTTTTGTGTCTGAAATCCAGTTGGAAACCATTTACATTTTACCGACACCTCAAGAAGGTTTTAACCCATTCGCAAATGTGAATGGGTCATTTTGAAATTCCTTCCGTTTTGTGAACGTTTCAAAAACCTTGGGAGTAGGCATTGGTCCAAATGACTGCTGCCAACTCTCAAGACAAACTAAGAAAAACCTTTTCTTTTTAAATGCTGATCCGTTTCCTTTAAGGAAAAAGGTCTGCATTTAAAACTAAGTTGACTTTATTTAAAATGCGATCACAGACATGGTGATTTCCTGACCCCAGCACACTACAATCCGTGTAATGGCATCCAATCATAGTGAATCGCAACTTACAACTTAATTCGTGAATATTGATAAGGTAGGTCAGATTGCTACCCACTACAATCTGGAATTGGAACTGACTTACTAATACATTGGTTGGTTCACAAAATTCCTTATCATTCGCAAAATGTTAGTGTGCAATTTGCAATCACTTTTTGCAAATGGAAATTTTGTACGTTAGGGCTCTAGTCTCCACTCATGGTCCCTCTATTGTATATGATTTTCATGCTAAAGATGTAGCCTAAAGATGTAGATTGCATTAATTGGTCACACAATGCTGCTGCTAGAGATGTTTTCTGAGCTCCATGCTCCATGATGAGAATGGAGCGGTTTCTTGTTATGTCAGTTTAAAGAACCATCTCCACAAACATTCCTGCATGATTGTTTGTACTGGAAACCACTAGTCACTGTTGATGCTCACTCCTGGGAGACTCCATGTTAGAATCAGGCAAGAGCAGAGCAGGTGCATTCTTTGAGCCATTGCTGTCAAAAAGGGCACATTACCCTTTTGGACCAGAAACTGAAAACAGCAAGGAGTACTCTTTTTGAGACAAAACTATTGAATGATTGTACATACATTTATGATTTTACACTCGATTACTATTGGGCTGCTCATAATTGATAACGAGTAAACCATTTACATTCTGGAGATATATACCAGGCTGGAGATGGTTTGCCTCTAGTCCCCTCCAAGCTGGATTCAGTGGTGTGTTGGTCAGTGAGGAAAAGTAATCATATGAGACAGCGGGACATGAGTTTGTTGATAATGTCTTAACATAATAGAGTCGTCCTCTGGAAAGTAGACCTGATAACTTAACAGTGAGTTAGATAAGACCATCTGTAACCTGAGCTGGAATATGATGTCCAATGGTGTCATATGCTGCTGGCAGAAGATGTCACCAACAACTCTGATTTTTTATTGCGTCTGTGTCCCTCTACAGATAGAGAATGCCTTTTGATTTCTATGGGCATTAGGTTGCTTATTTTTCTATTAGGGAATTTCTGTATTGTGAGGATTTTGTCGATAAAACTGGGTTTGACGGTAAGGTCCGTGCTTTTTAGAAGCAGTGTTACTAATCCACTCCTCAATGAGTTGTGGAATGTGCCATTCTGCGGGGAGTTGTTTATTCTGTTGCGCCATAGTAAATTTATGGCTACCATTCTTTGGGAAGGGATAATACTTCATTGTCAATTTGATGATGTCTTTGAGTTGTAGTTGTGAGAGAAGATTAGAGGACCGGGAGGACCACAAAGCAGTATTCTGCCTTAAGGGGAGGGAGTTATAGGAGGAATTGCATTGGTTTTTGTGACTAAACCTGCTGAGATCTTGTCATGCAATGCTCATTGTCTATCTTGTGTATTCAGAATTGTGTTTTTTTAATGTGAAGTGTGACCAACCCGTACCCTCCCAAAGTAGCACACTGCCCCGGATGTGCACAGTTGTACATCCTCTGGCCAGGTGTGGCCACAGGCGTTATATTAAATGGGTCGTGGACCGAACATGGTCTTTCGCTCACACCATTACCTAGTGTGAAGTCAAGGTGTCAGCGGGTGAATGTTGTGTGCGTGAGGTGGTTGCATAATATACAACAACACCGCCACAAAGGTGAACTGTGCTTTTGTAAATTAATTTACCTCTTCTGAAATTAATCTTTTTCCATTGATTACAGATAATTAGTCAGTTTCGTTAGCTGCATGAAGAAGATTCTGCTTTGTATGAAAATTGTGACTTGTTTTATTGAGATTGCCCAATAAAAAAATAAAGAAATCAAAAATAACAAATATTCCTACCTCCAGCCTCAAATAGCCGTAGCTATTCTCTGATTCTGAAGACATATACATTTTTTACAACCAGATACATGTCTTGCATTAGTGAGGTGCAGCTCTCAGTGGTAGTCGTGCTGTTCGGGAGAATTGATTTACTTAATTTTCACAACTATTATGGATTAAGCAGGCCAGATCACGGGTGTTGTTACTAACAGACCTGAGCGGGAAGCATTGGAACAAACCGACTTCATGCTTAGACGGTGTTGCTGTTGCCATAAAACGCAAGGAGAAAATAATTGTTCTCTCAGTTTCCAAGAGTTTTTAATGTAGGACAAAGCTAAAGGAGTATTATTTAAACATCAAACTCAGAGCAAAATAATTTTGTTTTAGTTCTGCTTCGGTGAAAAAGTGCTGTGCGATAAGGTGGTCTGGAACTCCTGATTGCGCCATTCCTTATTATGGAATAAGCAGATTGTTTCAGATTAGATTTAATTTTTTTTTCTGGTACAAGGTTTACATGATATTCTTCCTCAATGTGTAAATGGGCTGCCTTCATTCCTTTGGACAAGTTTGTTGTTCCCTAAAAATTCAAAATCAGATTTCCCTTTTAGCGAAAATAATACTCAGAGTGTCCTGACTGTAAATTCTTAAATAGATTAACAATGCTCTTATTTTCGGTGTTCTGAAATATAAAAACAAAACTTTAATTTTCCATCATTGTTTTTATTCTCTGATTACGTTTTATGAATATACCTGTTATCATCCGCGTTCATGCTGTCATGGTGCTCATGGTAAAAAGAAGATAAGAAATCCACACATTTTTGAAACCATACATTATTCATAAATAGCACTCTTCTCTCTCTTATAATTGTTGTGGTACCAAGTTTCATTTGGGGTCCCTTCCTTTAAACTGCGTCCCCTTTAAGATGATAGACTCTAGTGGACTCACCCGTACTCCAGTCAACCCACTGACGCATGATTTTCTTTTTACAAGTTGGAAACCCAGCTCCACAAATTGCGAAGTAAGCAGCAGGTGACCACCACAGAAAACGAAAACCTGAAGCGCACAAACCAAGACCTGGAGGTACATCTGGACAGGATTCGAGAACAACTGGTTGAAGCTCAAAATCGTATTCAAGTGATGAGAAATAAAGCGAGCCAGCAGCAGAACAAGGAACTCAGGTAGGCTGACTGACAAAAAGTGTTACTGGGTCATTTTTACAGGACTCCTATACCTGCCTCCTGGCCTGGGCGTCATGGTGTGCAGAGCAGATGTAAATAAAGCAAGTAGGGGCATACCATAGACCAAGCACTCTACTTAATAGATGTTGTTTAATACTAGATGATGTTAAACAAATCTTTGGTTCTGGCATCAGGTCTCTTTGGCCCTCAGAAGGAGTGGATGTCTTTATCAGTGCACTGTTGCTGTGCGTGATTTATGGCTCTATTTGAAAATATTGGGTGTAGTTTTATGTGTGACTCTGTGATATAGGTACATATTTATTCATACATGGTCCCTCAATCGTAGGTTTGCAGGCATTCCTAAATATGTCACTCTTTCCGTTTAACTTTGGTTTAATGTTAGTTAGATCAATTTATGTCCTATATCTTTTACAAAAGTATGGTCTAGTATGTGAGGAATTGTGCTTGGCACTTCTTCACTTTGGAAGTAAGGGACGGAATTTAATTGTTGTCCCAGTTTTATAAGACTATCTCGTGGAATATGTGTACTACCTTGAAGTAGTTTCTGTTCTAGCAGTAAATGTGAAGTTGAAATTAGACCACTGCTATAATTCTTTGTGTGTATTTAAGACTATGGCTGAATGAAAGAAGAGTGGTGTTTAATTTCCCTTTCCAAAGGCCTATCTCTTACACATAAGTCATTTATCTTTACTCAGGATAATTATATGTCGCCCATGACAGTCTAAAGATGTTTAGTTCCTTTTGACTCAGGAGCTATCTGAGCAAGATCACCATTTGGAACATGTCTCGGTTTTTCAGTCACACCTTATTGTATCTTTTTCAGTTCAACTAAAGTTTATTGAGCAAAAAGAGGTGTCAATACAATAAACATAAATGGTACAGAAAAGAAGCAAAATAAGTCAGAAAAACAATGCATAAATATCAGAAAAAGAAATAAAAAGTACAATGGTAATGGAAATAAGTGATGTTATACAAAACAGTAGTTAAATCTGTTATACAAGAAGATATACAGGAACTATAAGGTCAATCAGGGAGGTTTGGGGACTTCTTGCTGAGCAGGTGATAGATGAGATGATTTTTTAGCAGAGGCATCAAGAAATAATGTTATAGGAAGCCATAAATTAGTGAGTTTGATTGCCATATGAGGAGGAAAAACAAAGGCAGTATCCAACCTATGGTTATGACATACAATATACCACCATGCTTTAATCGATATATTCGTAAAATCTTTCCAGTTAGCCGTAATTTGTTGGAATGCAACCGCTATCAATAAATCAATAATTCGTACATCAAAAGTAACATGGTCCCAACAAGGGGAGATACTGCCTAGAAAAATGTGGAGAAAAGCAAAAGGGATGTGGGTGTGGAAAATGTCATTAATCTGGGTCCAAATATGCTTCCAGAAGTCATGAATAATTGTGCAGGAGAAAAGCATGTGAAATAAAGAAGCAGTAGGTTTAGAGCAAGACCAACAGAGATCAGGAACAGAAGAAAATCGTTTATGAAGCATATGTGGTGTAAAAAGGAGTCTATTATAAATGAAAAAGAGAGTCTGAGTTAAGGTGGCAGATCTGGAGGATTTGAGAATTTTGACCCATAACTTATCCCATAGTGAAGTAGGCCAAGAAGTAGCAAAGTCACATTGCCATTGCTCCTCTACCTTAGACTTTGAACGAGGCAAAAGCGTGGCGCGAAGGAATGCGTGGATAAGAGAAGCTTTGGAATGGACAGCCAAAAAAGAGTGAAGTTGTGAGGAGGGGTTAGGAGACGAAGAGAGATTGTGAGAATGCAAGATTCGGGTATAAGTAGACATGATCGCTTCCTTTAGTATAAGATAGGTACGAGCGAAGGAAGCAGGTAAATCAAAGGAGTGGAGTGACAAGGAAAAAGATAAGAAATTGGATTGAGAGAAAAGTTGGGAAACCCAAATTAAACCCTTTTGCCTCCAGGATTTCCAATAGAAAGGTTTACTATTAATAAGGATATTTTTATTGTGCCAGATGGTAGAGGATAAAAAAATCAGCAACAGAGGAAGGGGGGGTCGGGGACGAGGCTAAGAGTAGCTTGACTGTGAATTTATGTATGGGGATGGATGGTAACTGTGGTTTGCGAGAGAAAGATAGAAATTCAGCAAAAGTAAAGGGAGAAAGAGAGAGACGTTCTACATTGACCCATAAAGGACAAGGATCATCAGGGTCTCGTAGCCAGAAGGATGCCTGGCGTAAAAGAAAAGCCTTGTGGTAAGTCGGAAAGTCAGGAAAATTGACACCTCCTTCAGATTTAGGACGAGTCAACCTAAGAAGAGACATACGGGGTTTTTTGCCTGACCAGAGAAAAGAAGAAAGGATAGCGTTAATCTTCCTAAAGAACTTCATGGGAATGGAGACAGGAATATTAGAGATGGTGTACAAAACAATGGGAGATAACATCATTTTAATAGTGTCCAGGCGTCCCCACCAAGAAAGATAAAGTGGGTGCCATTTGGTAGTGAGGTCAGTCAGTTTCTGGATACATTTGCTGAGACACAGTGAGACCGTATCTGTGATGGAGGGAGTGACATGTAAACCTAAATATTTAATATGAGAAGGATTCCAGGTGAAATTAGAAGCAGAAAAATCAGGTTTAAAGGTATATTTCGTGAGGGGCAAGATTTCGCATTTGTCATTGTTCAGCTTATACCCAGAAATTTGCGAATACTCACGAACTTCAGAAAGAAAAGTGGGAATAGAGACAGTGGGATTGGAGATAAATAGCAAAATGTCATCAGCATAAGCAGCAAACTTAATATGAGAATGTGAAGTCTGAAAGCCATGTATGTCAGGGTTTTGTCTGAGTTTGGAAAGGAAAGGCTCCAAAGCTAAATTGAAGAGAAAAGGGGATAGAGGGCAACCTTGTCGAACGCCTCTACCTAAATCAAAAAAGGAGGAAACCAGACCATTGGCACAAACCGCTGCTCTAGGATTGGAGTAAAGAAAGGAAATTAAGGACACAAATTTGGGACCGAAACCAAACCATTTGAGGGCAGAGAAAAGATTGGTCCATTCTACCCTATCAAATGCTTTCTCTGCGTCCAGGGCAATAGCCGCTAGGGAGGCAGGAAAATGTGGGGACTTGGACAAAACATTGAAAAGAAGTCTAGTGTTGTCAGTAATAAAACGGCCCTTGAAAAAAACAGATTGCTCGGGCCGAGTAGTTCAGGCAAAAAGGGGTCTAGTCGAGCTGCAAGAGATTTGGCATAGATCTTATAATCAATGTTAACAAGGGAAATTGGCCTATAATTTTTGCAATATCGAGAATCTTTGCCTTCCTTAGGAATAATACAAATATGAACATCAGCAAAGGTACCTGAAGACGCGCCCAGAGTGACAAAGGAGTTAATAGGAGAGTGTAATTTGGGAAGTAGCAATTTGGAGAAATGAAGATAAAACTCAACAGTAAAGCCATCAGGCCCCAGAGCTTTATCTTTTTTGAGAGAATTTAGAGCGGATAGTAATTCCTGCTTGGAGACATCCAATTCCAAAGAGGTTAGGTCAATGGGGAAATGGTCTGTCTGACGAATGGTAGAAAAAAAATCAGAGAGAGATTGAGGGGAAGGATGGGTTTCAGAGGAATAGAGGGTTGAGTAGAAACGAGAGAATTCGTCAAGGATATCAGTGTCTTTATGCCGAGGGACATCATTGTCAGCAAACACAGATTCAATATTTAATTTGTTATGTTTGATTTTTAAATATTTAGCTAGAATTTTCCCTGCTTTATTTCTCGCACCATAAAATTTGGAACTAGATTTCAATAAGTAAAGAGAAGCATCCTCAGTAGATTTCTTGTTAAATTTCAACTTGGCATCAATAAGGGCTGTCAAGCTTTCCTTCGAGTGAGAGGTATAGTAGGAGTGCTCCAGACTCTTAATTTTACGAAGAAGGTCACTAGTATATTTACGAGCAGCCTTCCGTTTCGCAGAAACATAACGGATGATGAAATCCCTAGCTGTGGCTTTAAAAGCATCCCAAACAGTGTGAGTAGGAATGGACGGGGTATCATTGAAAAGAAAATATTCATTAAAAAATTCAGTAAAAGAGGTGGTGAATTTGGGATCTAAAAGAAGGGAATTATTGAAACGCCATCTCTTTGGTCCAATAACTTTTGGTATAATATCAATATCAATGGACAGGAGCATGGTCAGATAATAGAATGGGACCAATTTCTGCATGAGTAAGGGACTGTGCAAGATGGTGGGATACAAAAATATCGTCAATGCGCGATTGGGAATGGTGGGAAGGAGAGTAAAAGGTAAACTCCTTAGTGGTTGGGTTAAATAAACGCCAAGCATCAATAAGTTTATGCTGTGAAATAGCGTGAGTAAAAAGTTTATGGGGCTTGTTTGGGATGAAGGAGGCTTTGGAGTTTCGGTCTAGAAAAGGGTCAAAAGGCTGATTACAGTCCCCCGCTAAAACAAAATGGTCACCTGCGAGACCAGTGATGCGAGTAGCCATCTCGTGCCAAAAATTCGGATGGCCACCTGTGGGGGCATAAAGGTTTAAAAGTGAGAGTGGAACACCCCTCAAGGAAAGCTTGACAAATGACCATCTACCATCAGAGTCTGAAGCAGTGTCTAAGATGGAGTAAGTAAGAGATTTACGAATAAGAATAGCAACACCATTCCGCTTACCATCTCCGGGAGCAAAGAGTACCTCTCCCACCCAACCTCTTTTAAGCTGAACAGATTCTGCTTCAGATAAATGAGTCTCTTGTAAAAAGGCGAAATCCACATTCAATTTAGCAAGGTGAGAAAGGATTCGTTGTCTCTTAATGGGAGAGTTAAGACCTTTAACGTTCCATGAAACAATACGTACTGACATTTAAGAAATAGAAAAATAGAAAAAAGGAAAACAACTGCAATAGAAGCACACCTCAAAAAGATGAAGAGTACAGGAAAATGAAAGAAGACATGGTGAAAGAGATGATAAGAAAGAAGATAAATGAACAGGGAAAAATTGAAAATGAAAGAGAAAAAGTGACACCTCAAAAAAGAGAACAAGAAGAAAGGCAAAAAGGGAGGATAAGAAGAGGACAGAAATAACAATAAACATGTTAAAAAGGGAAGGAAACGTACTTACAGGTAGGGGAGGCAAGGGAACACAGGCAGGAAGGGAACCAAACGTATAAGAGGGAGGGGTAGAGCCAACTGGAGGAGACAAGACGGTCAGGGCTTGCTAACTGCCCGGCTGGGGAAACACGGAACATAATGTATCATCTGTGGAAACAAGAGGAGAGCATTAGGGGAAAATAAGATACCAATGAGAAATACCACGCGAAGGTCATACAAATAAAAGTAGCATATATAAAAGGGAGAATAAACAATGAGCATTGTGAACATCAATAGCAACATGAAGAGAGAGAAGAGAAACATAATGCACGAGTAACTATAAGAAAACTGGGGAACCTGTGCAGAAACCTATGCAAACAACAGACTGTAAAAAAGAAATACAACAATAGTGAAGAGAATCAACGAGGGAATGCAGAAGAAGGACCAGAAGTATCCATGGTAGCTGATTGACATGAATTCAGGAAGCTCCGAAGTCTTACAGGATCTTCGTAGGTCGTCGTCTTGTTGTTGTACGTGACCCTAAATAGACAGGGATGAAAAAGTCCATAGCTAGCACCAATGGATCGAAGTTCAGGTCTCATGTCCAGAAAGGCTTTGCGGCGGTTGGCCGGAGCTCTAGCATAGTCTTGCGCGAAGAACAGGGGGGATCCAGACCATGTAAGACGAGGAGAGGCTCGAGCTGCTGAGAGGACCTTTAAAAGGTCAGTATATTGTAGGAAGTACATGATGACGCCTCTGGGCTTTACCGAGGTAGAGGTAGATGAAGGAGCTCGACCAAGCCTGTGAGCCCTTTGTATGTTGAGCATAGTGTCCTCCGGAAGATGGAGGAGTTTAGGAAGAAAGGACTTGAAGAAAGTAATAGGGTCACTCCCCTCACAACCTTCCACAAGGCCGTAGATGCACAGATTATTGCGTCTATTTCTGTTCTCAAGTTCCTCAACCTGCTTTTGAAGAGAAGAGATCTGGGAGTGCATTTGCGCAGTCTTGGCAGAGGATTCCTGAAGCGAAGAGACACTGTGTTCTACCGACGCGACCCGTGCTTCCATCTGAGTCCAATTGTCAGTTAGAACCTGTAATTTAGCATTAGTCTCTTCCATAAAAGGGCGGAGTGCCCTTATCTCTTCCAACAATAGATCAATAGATGTAGGTGGAGCAGAAGCAGACGGTGAGGGGGGTCTTTTTTTAGTCGTTTAACTGTAGTCTTCCCGTTGGCCTGAGGAAGGAATTCCATGGCCGGCTTCGGCATAAGAACAGGAGATTCTTGAGAAGCTTCCAACTGGGCCAGTGCTGAAAAAAACGTTGAATTTTTGATAAAAGTGCGCTTTGAGGTTTTGCTGGTGCAATTCGTTGTAAGTTTGCCCATAGATTATCAATTGTCAGCAGAAGCACAACCAGAGGGTGCGCACTAGGAGAAAACAAAGACCCCGTATCTTCCAGAATGAATGGTCAACTATAAAAGTTAGAGAGGCAGGGTTAAAACCACGACTCAAAAGCAGAGCAAAAGTAGCAAGGTCATCAATCAGAAGCAGGGGCAATTGAAGCTGAGAAACTAAAAAGCCACCTACATCAGGATACGAGCCTCTGACCGGTAAAATCTGGAAGTCACATAAGACAAGCTGTGATGTGAATAAGCACAGAAGATTAGCTACCAATAAAGAGAATAGTTAAAAAATAAATTAAAAAAAACACAGGTCATCAAATGCACAATCAACTGTAATAGAAGGAGCAAAGTAGGTAGTTAGTCAGGTGAAATTGCGCAGGCAGAGCAGGACCGGAGGAGCCAGAAGGTAATGGAGTGACAACATGGCCGCATGAATGGAGATGAAAAGAATAATGACACCGGGAGCCAAAATGAAGGGTTGTTTGGAACAAAGAAAGTCACTTAATGGAAATGTGATGGCCCATTAGGAGGAGAGAAGAAGGCTTCAGGCGTTTCAAAAGATGTGCAGAAGCGCTGATATTTCACCTGTGAGGGACGTCTTGCGAGCGGAGTTGCACAAAATGGCGGCCGCGGCCGTCATAGAGCCGAGTTCTGACGAGCGTCGATTAAAAATGCTGGTAAAATGCCATAAAGGCTGCCGAAGAAGCTCACATCCTGCTCCAGGCACCTTCCGACGCCGAAATCATCCGCTTGTACACAGGGAGACCAACGCGGTCCGCCGTTTCGTCTCAGCCGCGACGGAGCGCTTACGCCGGCACCGCCATCTCCTACGGACGCTAAGCCACGCCCCCCACCTTATTGTATCTGATCTTGTAACTTCTGTTGAAATACAAAGTTTACCAAAATGTCAACACTGGAAACAGTCAGGGCCTCATTTATGTTTTTTTTTGCCGTAGGGCAGCGCAGCAGGCCTTGCTGCTGTGCTCCCCTATGGCATAAGAAAAAGGCAGGAATGCCCTGCATCTAATAGATATGGCTCATTCCTGTACTTTTCCCTGCACAGCGCACAATGGGCTGCCATGTGCCAACGCAGGCAACTTTGCACCATGGCGCAAGGGTGCCTGCGTTGAGGGGATGATTTTTTTTGTGCAGGAAGGGAAATATTACAGCACAAAAACAATCACAAGAGGCTTTTTCCTCGTTCTATGTGTGCTGCAGAATGCATGGCCTTATAGTTATGCCAGTGATACATTGCACCACCGAAACATAAAAAAAGTGACATTCTGTCAGCGCAATAGTGCCTGTAGAGCCTCATTTTGAAGGCTGCAAAATACCAAAAACAAGCCATATTGTATACATTTTAAACAATAACGTGGCATCTGGTAACGCACATGGTATTAACATTTTTCAAACTGTTTTATCAATGGAGAAATCCACTTCAATCTTTTACACAGGAAAAGGCAGAGTCACATCACATTCACAGGACATGTGTGTTGTGTCCATTAACAGCAGTGTCCTTATCATGGGATTTATCAACCAGTTGATGAGAGCCTAAATTATAACTTTGAAAAAGTACAGCCCCAAGCTTTTTACAACCTCTTAAACATTTAAAAATAACTCTCTCCAGAAAATAATTTGAATGGTAAAAAGATCATGTTAATTATATTAGATTTAGGCCCTGACAAAGTGGTCAGTCTGGCTGATGATATTTGAATTCTCTACATGGACGGATGTATGACGTTACAACGCATACTTTTACCACGCATACCATTACAACGCGGTTTTTACCACGCATACCATTACAACGCATAGCGCTTTGGGGTGCTGGGTAGTGAATAGTTTAATTTACTATTCCAACTCCAGTCCCCGTGGACACTAGGGAAGGTTATTGGATAGTAAATTAACCTATTCCCTATCCTAGAGCGCCCCCCAGCGCAATGCGTTGTAATGGTACGCGTGGTAAAAACCGCGTTGTAATGGTAGTGCGTGGTAAAAAATGCGTGGTAAAGGTTGTATACCACATGGACACATGAATTTTAAAAAATGCTATGCTTTTTGGAAAGAATACATTACATTACATTTTGAATCAGAATATAAGGACTGGTGCATTGACATGCAATCATTATGTGAGTAACCTCCTCAACGGGTGTTATGTTTTTGTTTGATACATAAAATAGCACCAGGTGGGTAATTGGTGGGTGGAGATTTGAACACCAAGAATTATTCTCTGATACCCACTTGTACTTGGTTTAATGATATCACACATTCGGAGGGGAGCCAGCTGTTGTTCGTGCCTCTTTTGCACCAGGACTATCACCCGCTTTTAGCAGTTAATAATTGCCTGTGCAAACTTTTAAAACGTCATAAATAGTTCACTCAACCCAAAACACTTCGTGCACATTATACCCCTTTTGTTATTGAATAAGTATCAATAGGACATGTTTTTGCCCCAGCAATGTACGCCCTGGTCTAGATAACTTCAAAATGCATATTTAATCCATAAATCCACATGTCCTATCTGTGCTTGTGAAAATCATTTATTCACTGAGCAATCCAACCATACATGTATGCATTCTTTACTTCTCTGAGCATGAATGCCCGTGTATTTGTTTTCTGAGCCTGCATGCATGTTTGTATATATGATGTATGTGCATGTGTGCCTGTGAATTTTTTTTATATGTCCTGCATTACTGTTGGTCTTTGTGCCGAGATACCTGTATCAATATATGTGCATTGGTCTGCATTACATGGTTTTATGTGCATTTTCTATACACAAATCCTAACCTCAGAAAGAGATACTGGTGGAAGCCAATAAAGAAAATCATTTTTCATTTTACAGATAGCAACACTGTAAAGACGTTCATTATATTCCGGTTGTGAGTAAGCAAAGAATTATGGGCCTCATTTATGAGGCTTTACCGTAGGGCAGCGCAGCAGGCCTTCATGCTGCACTGCCCTATGGCATAGGGAAAAGGGCAGGAATGTGCTGTATCTATTAGATACGGTGCATTCCTGTTCTTTTCCCCCACGCTGGCGCACAATGGGCTGCCGTGCGCCAACGCAGGCACCTTCGCACCATGGTGTAAGGGTGCCTGCGTTGTGGGAATTATTTTTTTGTGCAGGAAGGGAAACCTTCCTACACAAAAATAATCACAAGAGGCTTTTTCCTCTTTCTATGTGTGCTGCAGAATGCAGCACACATAGAAAAGGGAAAAACAATGAGAAATAAAGATATTTCTCCTCGTTGTGCCTCCCTTACACCTCCCCTAAGTTTTTGGCGCTGCCTCAGATTTGCAATTTCTCGTAAATCTTGGGCAGTGTCAAAAAGCCATGGATGTTGCTGGGAATGCCCTCAGCAACAACCATTGCACGCCCTTTTAACGAAGACATCTGCGTTAAAGGGACTGATATTTAGCAGGCAGCAATAAGCCCAAAAAAAGTGGCTTAGTGCTGCCTGATACATATAACGCAGGCTTCTGCGCCAGGGAATGTCACAAAAAGTGACGTTCCGGCTACGCAAGGGGCCTCATAAATGAGGCTCTATGAATTTACTCATTATTTGAATTTGTCTAGACTAAGGTGTAGCACATATGGAACATCTACATCTCTCATTTTCTTGATTTATCTTAACTCATTCTGCCCAGTTTGTGTGCTATTATGAGCACCTAGTTTGCACTTTATGTGTCAAGATGAGGGATCATCAGTGAATGGTCAACTAAGGTTGAGACTGAAGAACTAGAATTGGAGCTTTAATTCTGTCTAAATCTTTGAATGAGCATATTGTTAGGTGGATTTGGAGCTGCCCGCTTTTCCACTGAATCCTAATGATTATATGGTTTTCACTAATTCCACAGCTGTTTAGTTCTCTATT
This sequence comes from Lissotriton helveticus, assembly GCF_964261635.1. NCBI lineage: Eukaryota > Metazoa > Chordata > Amphibia > Caudata > Salamandridae > Lissotriton > Lissotriton helveticus. The sequence goes on along the minus strand of NC_136065.1, from coordinate 1,298,324,144 downwards.
CTCTCTGCCCTTGGTATCAAGATTTTCTGGGCTAAGGTTTGCAAGAATATTTGTGATTTTTCTACTTCCTCAAGAAAGGAGGCACTGCATTCCAGGGGGCAAAAAGCTACTACTCCACTTTTGAAAGTGATCTTGTAGTCAATCCACTGGGATCAAACAATTGAATTTGGTGATCACGTTATTAGAGAGCTATATTTGTCATTTGACCACTGGCATTTATGTTTATCAGTATGGTCTCCTATGGCAGTATAGTGTTTGTCAGATGATAATGTGTTAATTAGATTGACTATTACAAGAGGTTAGGTAGTAGACATTGTCATTGGTGAGTTTCTTTTGCAGATTCCTCCTTTGGGTTATAGAGGGTGTTTGCTGCTACCTATTGGTCCTAATATTGCTGCTATACCTTACTGTATTACTGTGTTTATGGGTGCTTTGACCTATACTTGATGTGAACTAGTTGCATTTTTTAAGCTAGTCTGTCTATACATTTTGAGAATCCTGAGATTTTGTTCAAAGTGCGAGTAAGGTGATATTTTTATTGAATCTTTTTTGTTGATTTCTTTGCCACCCTAAATATATTGTGCCGATATTTTGTGATGGTCAAATTCATTATTAGATACCTATGGGTTTCAGTGTTTATATGGATCTTGGGACCATTTCTATGCAGCGCGCTACACCAGAAGAGCCAGCACTTTAGCTAATCACCACCATTTTAATCGCCAGCATTTTTAAACTGTTAGTTCTTACATAGTCATAATATTTTATTTGAGCTTGCTTGTTGTCAGGGTATTTTAACCTATTGTTGCACCTAGCACTTGCACTTTAAACACACCAGTCCCTGGTCTGCCACAGCTTTTACAGCTGATTGTTGCGGAGGGACTTGGCTCCTCCCCCCAGCTCCCTCACTTCCGGGGGCAGAATCCTTCTTAAGTAGAATGCCAGACCGGATGCGCAGCGGACACGCGCAGCAGGCGTGCCACTGGTGCGCCAAAGGCAGACACTTCTGCGCCCAAGGCAGGCACGTATGTGCCCGTCCGCATCCAGTAGGGGTCAGGGGCCAGAATCCCTGCATCTCCCACTCCACAATGGCTGCATTATGAAGTAGAGGAACTGCTTCATCTAAAAGGACCCATAATGGGAAACAGCCAACACTCCATTGACCCAGATAGTAGTTTGACTGAATGCGTTCACTGTTCTTTTAAATTGTCACCAGCTCCACACCTTAATCTCACCAAACCCAAACCCTACAAAATGTTCCTGCTAAACTGCAGGTCGCTGCCTAAACATGCAGCAGAAATCTTCATCCTTTGGAAGAAGAAGGGCCAGAGGATCTGTCCTTGACTGAAACCTGGCTCAATCCTAGATCTTACCCCGACCTCGTCCAGGCTCTCCCTCAGGGATATTCCATCCAGAGGCTCGACCGGACCGCAGGGAAAGGGGGCGGGATTGCTAATATCTATAAAAACCATCTAACCTGTCGCATATCTGGAAGTCCAATACCAGACTGCGAGAACTCTACCTTTTCCATGGGATTCTTACCCTCGCTCACCTTTTCGGGTATCTTAATATACCTGCCCGCTGGGCCTTTTTTGTGACAATTTTGCCTGATCTGGCAGCCAATTCCGCCAGTACCTTGGACAATTTTACTTTACTAGGATATTTCAATCTCCACTTTGATGATCAATCACATATGGCAGCATCGGTGATCACAAAGAACCTTGCCGCTTATCAGTTCCACCAAAAAGTTACCAATCCCACGCATATGAAAGGGCACTTATTAGACCCTATATTCTCCAATTTGGAGTACCTAATGGGAGGGAAATCCATACCAGTACCGTGGCCTGACCACTTTCTTATTCCATTCTTTTGGACCCCTATCTCCACAATGTTTCATACTAAACCGATATGTACAAGGTCACGTCCCTGGCCCAAACTGTCAATGGATTCCAGAGCTAGAGAAAACTAAGCCAGTGCCTACCTCTGACGCTGTCGTTGAAAATGAAAATTTTAACAAATGGATACAAGACTCCCTAGATCTGCTTCTTCCCAAAAAACCGATCCGATCGAAAATAGGAAGTAGTTGAATGGCATGGTTTTCCCCAAAACTTCGGGTACTAAAAAAAACCTGTAAGAAGCTCAAGAGAACTTGGAGGAAGGAATTCTCTCCCGACAAGAAGTCGAAATACAAGGAGGCCATCAAACTATGTAAAGCTGAAATTAAAATAACCCAGGCAGCTTACTACGAAGATAACATTTCGCTAGCGGCTAATTCCGCGCGAGATTTTTTGTATTGCCTCAGGCTCAAGCTGTAACAATTATCAGAGTTCTTCCTCAATAAAACTCAAACTATCTACACATCTTTTCCTTCGACTGAGGGCTATACACAGAACATCAGTCCTCACAGTAATGAACCTCTCTTGGAGACAATTCCCTTGATAGATAGGTCAGAACTTGATAGCATCCTGTCTCAGGTGAAAAGCGGGTCGCCTAAGGACCCAGCACCTCTAAAAATACAGAGACAGGCTGCGGGAACCGTCTCCCCATCATTTTAGAGCTGATCAAAGCCTTGTTTGCCTCTAGAGCAGTCCCTCCTCCCTGGAAGGAAGCGATGGTGAAGGCACTTCTTAAAAAAACCTAGCCTCGACCCAACTGCCCGGGGAAACTACCGTCCCATCTCACTTCTCCCCGCGATCAGTAAAATATATCAACTCAGTGCTGTCTGCCTTCTTAGAGACTCACAAACTCCTTCACCCATCTCAGACGGGTTTTCGCCCTCGCCAGGGAACAGAAACGGCCTTGCTCTCAGTCGTGGAAGAGTCTGAAAACATCTTGGCCTCCAGAGGCACCACTGTGGTCATTCTCTTGGACCTCACCGCAGCCTTCGATAAGGTCAACCACCATATCTTGGTCTATAGACTCAGAGGACTGGGGGTGACCGGAGGTGCTCTGGCTGGCTACAATCTTTCCTGAGTGATGGATCCTTCCAGGTCTTTGACGCTGATGTGGCCTCTAAACAGGTGCTTCTCTGCTGCGGAGTTCCTCTGGGGTCATCCCTGAGTCCCACTCTGTTTAAAATATATTTGAGCTCATTAGCCGAGTCGGGGCTACCTTTTGAAGTACACATAATGACCTATGCAGAGAGCACGCAACTCGTGGTGGAGCTTAATCATGCTGATAACTCCCCTCCCAGCCTTCGTCCTTGCTTGAAACTAAAAACTAGCCAAGTGGATGAATGACTCCTTCCTGAAACTAAACGGGGGAAAAACTGAGATGATGATTCTGGGGAATCGGTCTCCCCTCGATCTTAAGACAATATGGCCGACTACCTTGGGCCCTGTTCCGATTCCCAAGACCCAATTAAAAAGCAAGGCCCAGGCACGTAACACAGCGGCCACGTGCTATGGCATCTTGAAGATGCTCCTTAAAGTCCTCCCTCTCCTCCCTTTTCAGGCAAGGAAAATCAAGGTTCAGGCATTCATCCTGTCGCAGCTAGGTTACGGGAATGCCCTTTACTTGGGTGCTCCAAACGCGACCTTCTCCAAACTCCAGACAATACAAAATTGGGCAGTAAGAATCCTTTTAGATACTCCGAAACATCAATCAGCAAAACCTGCCTTGAACTTTCTCCACTGGCTCCCTATCAGGGAGAGGGTTAACTTCACTGCAATGTGTATTGTTCACAAGTCATTAGCACGAAAGGGCCCTGCTATTAACCACTCCATCATTCAGCCCTATCGGGCTTACTGGCGTCTTTGCTCAGATGACTTGCACTTGGTCACTGTTCCTAGGATTAGGAAAGCTAGAAGCGGGGGCCGTCTGTTCTCTCACAATGCAGCTAAGTTCTGGAACTCTCTTCCTCTTCATCTAGGAAAGGAATCTAACCATCTTGTCTTCCGCAAATTGTTAAAGACCTGGCTTTTCCCCTAGTCTGGTTGGTTCTCTACTATTCGCCGCTACCAGTGCTGGGATGCCTCCAGGTAGCCATGTGCTTAATAAATGCATTTTTCATTTCATATGCACATGTATGTTGATAATGAGTTATTGGAAGACCTTCTTAAAATTCCAGGCCTGTTACAGTGGAATTGCTTGAAGATTGTAAGTTCTTACTTATTCCTTTATAATGTTTGTAAGAATTTTAACGTGCTTTAAAACAATTTCATAATCAGGCATTATCAGTTTTCTTTGTGACAGTCAGGCTGCTCTCAAAGGTGAATGTACAGGTTGAGGTATCAGTTGTTCCAAATTAAAAACAACTGTATTCATCTTATCTTGATTTGCATGCCCAATAATCGAAAAGAGGATGCTTTACGGCTTTGGGGCTGATTATGATGGCGGGAAGACCGCCACTGACAGGCTGTACATGGCGGTCTCCCTGGCATCTGAGACATGTGTCCCACCCGCCATATTACAATGGCGGGCGGGATGATGGAGGTCAGAAAGCCCTACCACCGCGCATCCAATGAGCTCCCTGAGCCCGCCGGTGCGGTGGAGGGGCTTGTAGTCCCTACCATGCTGGCGGTGCTTGCCAGGCACCACCGTAAGGATTCCAATGTCCCTTTCTACTGGCCTTCTCATGGTGGTTAACCTGCCATGAAAAGGCTGGTGGAAAGGGACTTTCCGCTCTGGCCCTTGACTTTGGGTGTTGAGGGGCACCATCCCTGCACCATGTAGCACGCACCGCATGGTGCCTGCCACATAGTGCAGCGATATGTTTCCTGTCCATTTTTCGTATCGCAGCGGGTGCTGGTGCACGCAGCAGCCGCCGCAATACAAAAGATGGACAGGGCAACTGCCTCAACCGCCTTGGAGGCAGTCACATTGAAATTTGGTTGACGGGACCGCCAACAGCATGTCAGCCAGTCCTATATCCCAATAGGGTGGCGCGCGGACTTAACTCCGCCTGCCACCCTAATCAGGCCCTTTGTATTTGAATAATATGTCCTGACTGGCATTCCCACAGACCAGTCATCCCAGCAGGCTCGTACAGCACCCTATTTAAGCCTTTCAATATTGTGTTCAAATGCTTGGTATTGAATTCCCCATATCTTGTCTTTAATATGCACCATTGCATTATATTACCATATTGAATTGTTAAGGTGTTACACTAAATGAATTTGATAATTTAGTGGATACATGTTTCACGAAAAGATGCAGCATACATTACATAAAGTGAACTAGGATAGCTCAGTATTTCTTGTCTTTTCTTTTTGTCCTTTCCTTTTTTGATTCCACGATTGTAATTCTGAACTTGTAAAACATTTTAGTTAGACCTAGATCTAGGGTTTCTTTAGTACAAATATGTTGTAAATGGATTTGTTACAAAAGTGGCTAATCATTTATGTTTGAAAGTTCTTTGGCTGTAGAAAACAAGTATCAAATTATATACAGGAAATGCATAGATCGGTACGTTTTGTATTTGAGCAGCTAAGGAACAATGACATTCTGTTTCTATTTTCAGGGAGCAAAAGATATCTGAAGACTCTAAAAAAGTTTATGACACGCAGGTAAGGAGCCATTTCAACTTGTAATTGATCTGTAAATAACATGGAAATGTGTAAAGGACTTAGGTAATGACTTACTTTTGACATCTCCAGCTTTATGTGACTGTGTCTGTAAATCCTCAATGGGTATCATTTGCTGATAGAGAATTTTGAGCCAAAGCAATTTGGCCCTACCAGTTAGAACTCCATACCCTTTGGACCCGTGTAACTAGCTAGTGGTCCCACAGACCAAGACCAGGGGAAACAGTCAGAGCTCTCACTGACACTTTGTGGGCTAAGTCATAGGGCATCAGTAGACAATCAGACTGCTCCAGGCCTGCCAGAAACTCTTGCAATGCTATTTATGTGGAACCATCCACTTTTGGGTTCTAAGAAGTTAAGGAATACAGCAGTAAAATATTTATAAATCTTTCTTATACACCAATCTAGAGCATATAAATTGAACGTTGATTACGATAGTGCAGGTGAGTACAAGGAATGCGAACAAAAAGATCACATCTAGCATTTTTTAACAGGGCTAATAGTGGCCTGCAGTATATTCTCTGCCCATCTTTTATAAATGCACTCAAGTCCCTGAGACTTTTTTATGACTAGTCTGGCAGAGCGCAGCCCTCGCACTTTCAATGTTCTGAGCTCATGGGCGTGGTACTGGTCAGTCTGCCAAAGTGTATTCTGGCATCCACTGCACCTCCCAAAGTGCCTGAACCACGGGAGTTTCATACACTGGTACAGTGGGTAAAAATAATTTCAACTGGTATTTTTTAAAGCTCAAAGCTGAAAATTGGAATATAGAAAGAGAAATATATGTGTATGAGTCAAAGAGAAAATGGTATCTGAATGCAAATGTTACAGCCAGAATGGGTAGCTAGTCTTGAATGTAAGTACATGTTAAACACCATGATGTGACAAAGCTTTTATGACCTATACATGAGTGATATATAACCATATCTTGCTCCTCTCCTTTGGAGCAGGGTCGGAGAGGTAGTCATAATAACTGAGTTATGTGGCTCATCCAGCCTGCACATTTGCCCAGATGTTGCTAATACACTTGGCCTTCATCAGGGTGATCTCTTTCCTTCTGATGCAGCAGTTCTGTTTTTTTTTTTAAAGTATTTTTATTAAACATAAACAAGCTTCAGTTCAATACCCATACAAAAGTGACATGTTAGGAGAGACATCTGAGACAAATTTCACAGTTCTTAAACTGTACCCCGTCGGCAGTACCTGATATTAAATACCCACATTCTCTCGACGTAAACCATAGCATCATTTCTCCCACATCAGCACATAACATTTCTGAGGGCCTTTATCAAAGGTCTCTATACTCGGCCCAGGCACTCCATATCTTTTCACTTTTACGTGGGCAGCACCGCCTTGATATATAACCTGCTCCACCCCATAGCACCAGTCCAGGTCTTTCTTCCAGGCTGTAAGTGTGGGGGCTGCCCCTGCTCCCCATGCTCGGGCAATGTTTCTCTTGGCCACCAGCCTGCAAGGACCAGCCAAGTCTTGGCCCATTGCGGCCACGTCGTTTCTCCGGTCACTCCCAGGATGAGCCACCTTGGGTAAAGCGGGACACTCTCACCCACCAACTGTGCCATCACTCAGGTTATACTTTTCCAGTACGTTTTAACCCTGGGGCATGACCAAAGTATGTGGAAGACGGACCCTGCCTCACCACACCCCCGTACACATTCATCAGTCTCACAGGTGCCCTTTCGAACATAAGCTATTCGGGAAGTATAGGATCTATGGAGAAAACCGAGCTGAATCAGTCAGAACCGTGCTCTTATAGCTATTTCCCGGGGTGTCTGTAGTGCTTCAGCTCAATCATCATCCTCTAAGAGGCTCACATCCGACACCCCGCCTCCCTCAGTGGGCCCAAACAGTCTGGGTAGTTGTTAATCAATTTCCGATAAGTCAGAGAGATGGCCTTATCGATCATTGGAATCCAGGAGCAGGCGGTCCTCGAGTGGCAAATATTCTGGTAACGGGCACCCCTCTTGCAAATGACAATGAAGAGCATGGTGCATCTGTCAGTATCATAGATACTGCCCCCTCCCCATTTGGAACTGCCTCTGCAGTGTGTCAAAGTCCAACATTTTCCATTTCTTCCAGACATCCCCCAAGTGGTCAATCCCTATAAGGCTCCATTTCCGGAAGCCCATTAGCCGCGTCAACTCTCCCAATTGGCCACCCTCCCGGATAGGAGTTTGTGCTGTAAGTTTATTTGCCCACCCGTTCATTTTGGTTGATCTATGCCAGACGTCTGTAACCATTCGGGTATTTACCGGGAGGAGCTAATTACCTCTTCCTCTCTGATATAGTTCTGTTAGGTAACTTTTGTTGCCGAAAGCCAAACGATCTACCCTATACGTCGGTTTCTCTAATGAGGAAAAGGCCCACCCATTGATGTTGATGAGCTAATATGCCCAGTAGTATTTCCTAAAGTCGTGAACAGCAGGGCCCCCTTCATACACACCTTTCAGGAGTTTCTTCAGTGCAATTCTGGGGTTATCTCCCCCCCATAGCAATCGTCACTGCTCGGACTCAATGGATCGAAAAAACATCTCCGGGATCTGGTATGGGGTATTCTGGACTATGTATAATAGACGTGGGAGGGCTATCATTTTAAAAAGGACCGCCCTACCCATCAAGGAGACGGGGAACTGTCTTCAATGCTCAATGTCCTCCCTCAATCGTACCAATTGTGCCTGAACATTGAGCCACATAAAGTCATCCTCATTCTTGGTGATCAGATACACAAGTACTTAAACGTTTCCCTAGGTACCAACTACGGACATGCCGACCTTAAGGGCGGTAGCACTCTCGCCAATGAGAACACCTGGGATTTATCCCATTTAACGCAAAGGACTGTATTATAAGGATGAGACGATGGAACGTTTGTCTTGGGTTGTGGGCATACAGCAGAATATCGTCTGCGTATAAAGATATACGTTCTTCCCAACTACCCCCTAGATCTATACCTCTCACTGCTGGGTCCCCCCGTATCCAAACAGCCAATGGTTCCAGCGCCAACGGCAAACAGCCTCGGCGATAGAGGACATCCCTACCGGGTGACCCGGTATATTCGAAGGATCTAGAAATATTGCCATTGACACTAACTCGCGCCATCGGGTCGGTATGCAAGAGCTGTATCCATTGTTGAATATTAGGGCTGAAACCAATCTTCTCCAGGACAGCGAATAGGCATGCCCATTCAATACTGTTGAACGCCATCTTCGCGTCGAGTGACAGAAGCGCGGCCGGTGCGTCTGTGTGTTTCTGAGTCATCTGCATCACTCCATAAAGGTTGCGCAGATTGCTCCTGTGTGGCATGAATCTGGATTAATATGGATGTATTAGGGATTGAATGACCAAGATTAGATGGGTAGGTAAGACGTTAGCTAAAACTTTGGCCTCAAAGTTCAAAAGGGAGATGGGCCTGTAGGAACTGCAGAGATCGTGGGGCTTCCATTTGTTAAGAAAGACCACTATAGTCGCAATACGTAAATATTTCGGGAGCACACCATCTCTCGCTCCATGGAACATATCAAGCATGTGCGGGGAAGTTTGCTTGCTACACATTTAAACATTTCGGTCTGGAACCCATTGGGGCCTGGTGCCTTACCGGATTGCAGATCTCGCATGGCATTTTTGACTTCCTCTACCGTCATGTTGGAGTATATCATTGCTCTATCGTCGTCCCCAATTGCCCGCATGTGCTAATCTTACAAAAATTCTGAGGATTCTCCCTCCTTCCGCATGGTCTGCGAGCGATAGACAGTTTTATAATAATCTGCAAAGACCTCCGCCAATTCGGCTCAGGTACCCCCGCGCACGCCCTTCCCAGTTCTGATTTTGGAGACCCAGTTTTGGCTCCTATCCCATCGTTTAAGCCACGGGATAAGTTTGTTGGCCTTGTCCCCCAGATCATAAACCTTCCTCTGTATTGCCAGCACGTGCACGTGAGCAGCGATTTCCTCCATGTCCCTAAGCTCTTTCTGTTTGAGTTTGAGTTGATGTGTGCGTTTGGCAGTGTTCGCTGGACCCAAATCTAGCGTTCGTTCAAGAGTTAGGATCTCCTGCTCAGGGGGATCACATTGCGCTTACTTTTCTTTGCATCTAACATCACTGGCCGCCTTAACAAAGTTCCTAGCCACTACTTTGTATGCCTCCCAAAGTATGCAATCTGACTGTACCGAGCCAACATATCGGTCCGTGCGCTCCCCAAACTGTTCCCTAAAGTCCTGATCCCTAAATAGGGTGGGGTCTAGCCTTGGCCGGAGTGAGTGCTCTTGCTATGGCCCGCACATCTGAACCCCCACCAGCGAGTGGTCAGAGATACCGCGCGCCCTGTGGCATCCTCCCCTGAAGAGTCCCACCAATATTGAATGTGTGAAAATGTAGTCTATTCGCGAGCTGCTCCAGAGAGCCGCAGATATATGTGCGTATTGTCTCAGGTCAGAATTATGACTCTTCCAGAGGTCTGCCAGGCCCAGTGCATGTACAAACATAGACAGAGACCGTGAGTCCCTAGCCCTGGATGAATGTGACTCCCTGTCCACATCCAAAGACATAGTATCATTCATGTCCCCCCCAAGGATCAAGGTCCCCTGTGGTAAGTCAAGGAGCAGCCACTAAGATCAGGAAATGTAGTGTTATGTAACCTCGGAGGAATATGGACAGAGCAAACATTTAGCGCCTGTCCCTTCCACGTCCCCGAGAGGGCTACATAGCGACCCATATGGTTGTGCCACGTCTGTTTGACGATGAGGGGGAGTGAATTTTTAGTAAGTATAGCTGTGCCCCTGGAGCCAGTCATAAATCTGGCATGTGCCCTAAGTGTGTACCCATAGCGATTCAGCGCCAAATAATGGGTGCCATTGAGGTGGGTCACCTGAAGGAGAACCAAATCCGGGAAGTGTCGATGTAAATACTGGAGCACCATGGTGCATTTGAACTTATCCCCCAGGCCGTTTACGTTCCAAGAGAGAATTGTTAAGTTCCTCATACATTGTGTCGCCATGCAGGGTATGCTATATGGGCCCTCCCTCCCACCGGTGCCGATCCCCCTCTCTTACGGATAGTCAGAGTCAACATAAAATCACAGGTCTCATCCCTTCTAGAGCGCAACAATTGTCCTGAAGCATTAACAACCCAAAAGATAAAACAACAGCACAAAAAAACATAACAGTACCCCCACCCTGCAACCCTGCCTTGTAGGTCTAAAACTACCAACCCATAGCAGAGTGCCTGTCATCCCGATAATTGAATGTCAAATAAAGGGTTGCATGGCAACACCACCCAGCAGCATCCTCCCTCTGAGCCCGCAACTCTGCCCTACTACAGGTGAGGGTGTTTTTAAAAGAGGAAGTCCATAGTCCACCAGGCCCTAGCCCAATCCATTGGAGTAAGCATAAGAAGGTATCAGATTATGACAGACAAGGAAAACCTATACCTTGAATTATGACAGGAAAATAGAGCAGCAAAGTATCTCAAGTCTTTCACTTTCCAGCACGAGCTGCATCACTGGCGGGGCTTGAAGATCGGGAACGTCTGGATCTAGACACGGACCGCACCCTCTCTTCACATTGGTTCGAGGATTTCAAGGAACGATGACCGTCGTCCCTCCAGCCTGCTTCATCTCTCCGGCGATTAACCCTGGAAGGGCCCTAATCCAGCCATTGTTGAGCGAGCCTCCTCCGGTGTCGTGAAGAACCAGGACTTTTCACTCTCCCCAACCTTAAGCTTGGCAGGATAAAACATCAAACATTTAAGTCCCTTGTCTCTGAGGGCTTGTTTCACCCCTTCGAAGGAACGTCTCTCTTGCTGTACTTTCAAGGGGAAGTCTGGGAAGAATCAAATCATCCCGTTCTCATAGGGGAGAGCACGTTTGACTCTGGCCGCTTGCAAAATTGTGTTGCGGTCCCGGAAGTTCAGAATATGCTCAATAGTGGTTCGAGGAGGGGCCCCAGGTTTTGCTTTGGGGATCGGGGCTCTGTGTGCCCTCTCCACGGAAAGAAATTGCGACAGTCTCTTGGGCTTGAGGTAATGTAGGAAGAGGTCTTCAAGAAAGAGATTCAACACTGGGGCCCTCCACCCCTCCAGGCACACCCACCACTGGAATGTTGTTTCTGCGTGCCCTCCCTTCTTGATCGTCCAGCTGCAACGCCATTGCCTTGTGTTGGTGTACCAGCTTTGCACCCGCTCCTCTGGTTTGCGCGTTAGCTCCCCTATGTGTTCCTCCGTCGCTGTGACTCGTTTGGATGTTTTTCGCATATCTGCCCTCATGAGATTCATCTTGATTTGGACCTTGTCGATTTTGGTTTCCAGGTTTGTCCCCACCGTCTGTATAACCGCCATGATTGAGCTAAGGGGCGGTTCTTCTCCGAGCGAGTCTTCACCCTGTGCTCCCTCTTCAGAGTATAGTTGTTGTTGAACCGCATACTTTTGTTAGCCTGTATAGCGGCTGTGGCCCCCTTCGGTTTCGTCATGGCGAGGAATGTCTCTGGCAGGGATCGATGGACCGGTCACTACAGCACCCGGCCTCCGCAGGGCACCCCCTGTCCCTCTACCTGCCTCAGGATATAGGTAGCCTGCAGTGTTGGGATGATGGTGCTGACCTCTTCCTGAGTCCCCGAAGAAGCACCATCCAGCACCCACTCACTGCGGGACAACACATTGGTACTCGACTGTGGCGCAGGCAATCTCCAATTACGCTATTTTCAAACCCACCGGACGTGTCGACCGCGTCAATGCGCGTACAGTGAGGAGGGGGTGCTGGGATGTGCGTGTGCCCTTCTCCGGTCCTTCACAGCAGGACTGAGCTTGCTGTCTTATGTGCTCTTGGTTGCTCTCTGGCACTCGCTCACATCAGTCCCCTGGGACTACCGACCAAGGGACCAGAACCACCCAACGCGGGCGTGTCCGTCAGCATCCATCCATTAGGGTGGTCGCCCCGTGCGCACCAACCTCGATGGCTCCGTGGAGACAGGCAGGGACCACAGCGTCAGCCGGTACCTCGGTCTCCCACAACAGTATAATCCTCCACCCCCTCACCTCCAAACAGCAGGTGCAGACCGGATCTCCCGACTTCACATTTTCGGGGGGGGAGGGAGGGCTCCGGCTGGAGTCCTCCGCACTAATCTCTCTTCTTGGGGAGCGCACCAGGCGCACCCTCGCCACGCTGAGAAGTATCGCTGGGTCTGCGTCTGGTAGAGGCCATGTGCGAAGGATCTCGGGTAACAGAGAGCCCCAGCCGCTGGTTCCCAATGCGGGCCGGCGCTTCACGCGACTCCACCCCCTGAGCTTCGGAGAGTCCGCTTCGCCGGTGGGCCGGGCCTCGCCTCGCTGTAGCGGCTAACCTGTGTCGCCAGGCCAAAACTGCAGCTCCCTCGCTCCGGGGCACCTCCAAGGGCACAGCACTAGTACTTTTCCTCCGTGGGCTGCAGAAGATAGAGCGGATATCACGTATCACGGGCTACGTTGCAGGCCCTGATGGAGCTCGGAGATTAAGCTGCCATCACGGCTGGTGCCAAGTCACACCCCCTTGCAGTTCTGTTTTTTAAGCAAGTTTGTTTTTTAGTAGATAGATTGTGTCTCACTTACTTTTGGGACAGACTTTCATTTCACGTGATAACTCAGACTTTGGAAATGCTAGGTTTTAACTTTATATTTAGTTGGCTGGAGTTTTTCATAACCATATGGACAAAGGTAAAGATATTCATTTAATTTTAAACCCCAAATGTAATGGTTTGAAGGGTGGGGAGGCTGGCTATAAAAGGGGCACACCTACCTCTCGAGGCAGTAGTGAAGTTCTGTGGTTTCAGAGTCTTTACATAGGGTCCTCCAATGTCACATCTTAGTTTCAGTACTTGATAACTGAGATACAGTAAGTGACAATAAACATTTTACTGTTTAACATGGACCATTTGAGATTCAACCTCTATTAAAAAGAAAGCTCTCAAATTAAACATTTTGGCAACATAAAGTGTACACCAGCCTGTTGAGCGCCAAGAAACTTCTGAATATTTTCCTAGGGATAATTCCTTGGCCTGGTTACATTAAGAAATTAGGGATACTTAGAAGACAAAGAAAAAGAAATAGGGGGTGCATCTTATTCCATCCACTCCCGCCCTCAGCACTGATGTCACCCACATCAGCTACTACAACCCTATTTCTAATTCAACAAAGTTATTACATGAAAGTGTGTTGCCCTCCCCCTACTGACCACAAGCCATAGATTTCGTTTCTAAAATTGCATTAAGATAGTAGACCAATCAGATTTAATAATGTTTCCAATCCGCAAAATTAAAATCCGTAAAAAAGAGAAAATGTGGTAGTATTCCCCCCAAGGATAACACGTTTCCAGCATACATATAATAAAGAGGGTTGTAATGGACTAGAAATCGCACCTTGTTCTAATGTACACATTGTAGTGGGTATACAGTAATAAATGGAAAGCACAGGAAAAGTAGGATGGTGCTTTTAAGGTTATCCCACACCCTACTACCAAAAGTGTGAGTTCACGTTGGACCTAGAGATCCAATGTGTCAACATGAAAAAAAGAAAAAACATAGCACTCAAAAAGTAACCAAGTTGCAACAGGTGTTTGTTCTATATCAGAGAGCAGCACTTCAATGGATGGACATAGGCTGCTTGTGATGCTAAAAGATGTACACAGCAAAGAACAGTATAAACAAGGCAAAAGGTGCGTAATCTATAGCGGACGACAAATCTTCTCATATAAGTCAGAAAACGGCTTCACCGCATTGGGTACAATAGGAAGGAGACTAAGTAGTCTAACTGTGATATATGCCAAGATGGGGACCTTGATGAGTCTCTGTATTGGCTGGAATCCTTTCCAATCTGTTTGGACCTTACATGTTTTCTGTGATTACTTATTGAGTGCTATGGTCTTCCTTTTATCATATTTCTCGCATAGTTGCCAATATAATCATATGCATTCATCAAAGGGTGCATTATAGGCCTGATAGTAATAATCACCAGGCTGCAGGCAAGTACTTACAGGAAAGTGGTATGTCCTGACTTGACCCCAGCAGCTACTTGTTCTAGAGGAAAAGACTAGCCTAAGGGAGGTCGAGGTAGCTATAGGCGCTTTACCTTCAGGGAAGGCAGCCGGGGAAGATTCAATACCTTTGGAATTCTATAAAGTAATTTTATATATTCTTGCACCAACACCTTTTTATTTGGTAACTGCTATTAGTAATGGAGACACTACCCCGGTATCATGGGGACTGACAAATAGTGTGGTTTTTCTCAAAACAGGTAAACCATCTGAGGAACGGAGTTCTTATCGACCAATCTTCCTGATAAATGCAAACGCCAAAGTCTTTTCTAAAATTTTAGCTCTGCGTCATGCTCCAGCCATTCCTAATTTGGTTTCAGAACAGCAATATGGTTTCAACCCTGGTAGAGATACTACAGCAGATATCAATACTGCAATCGCGGCGTTTGACGTGGCTGGTAAAACTAAGGACAACATAAGTATGATTATGCTGGATGAAGAGAAGGCCTTCGACCGGGTTACTTGGGAAGCACTCTGGCTGATTATCGATATGAGTGGGGTAGGTAGCTGTGTTATAACACTAGTGCAGACGCTCTATAAGAACCCGTTCGCTAAGGTGCTAATGGGCGGCTACTCCTCTTTTCCTTTTTTAATTGGTAGGGGCAGAAATCAGAGGTGTCCACTTTCTCCTTTGTTGTTTGCCCCCTATATTGAACCTTATTTAAGACACCTTAATTTGAACAAAGGTATACAGCGTGTTCGGTTAAATGGTATTGGTCTTAAAATAATGGCTTATGCTGACGATGTAGCAGTTTTTGCCTGCAATCTAAGGGACGCTGTTAATGTTATATCCAAGGAGGCTGAACAATTTGGTGCCTTTTCCAGTTATAAGTTAAATATCTCTAAGACGCAGGTTATTTTAATTTTTCAATTACCTACTTTTACTATAGGCCTGGTAGAGACTTCTTTATATCTCAGCATACGTTTGTGTAGTCATGTGGAGAACATAATTGCACTTAATTATGAACCCCTGTTGAAAATGGTCATAGCAAAACTGGGACAATGGCATAAGCTTCCTTTGGGTATCCTAGGTAGATGTAATATTGTTAAAATGAACGTATTACCCACTTTTCTCTATCTATTTTGTTCAATACAGCTACGAGTTCCTGATTCTTTTTTTAAACGTCCGGAAAGGACAGTGAGTAGTTTTATATGGGGCTATAGGAGGTCTAGGTGTGCTATCCGTTTCTTGAAGTTACCCTATATGCAGGGTGGATTTAAATTACCGGATTTTAAATTGTTCTTCTGGGCATCATTCACTGGCCGCATTTGAAGTTTATTGATTGAAAGTAAAGTTGGGCCGATTACATTCAGGTAACAATTAGAACTAGACTCAGGCTTTAGATTTTCTTTGCATAGGTTGCATAGGGATGCTCCTATCAGCAAACGAGGGAGTTATTGCAAGATTGCAAGTAGTCCAGAACACCGCGGCCCGTCTTGTACTAAATCAGCCCCCCCGCACACCATCGAAGCCTCTCTTGCACATCTTACATTGGCTACCCATTAAACAAAGGGTGAAGTACAAGATTGGATGTACTATACATAAAAGCCTTCAGAATAGAGGTCCTGAGTATCTAAACAGCAGATTCTCCCTCTATAAACCTGTACGGTCCCTGAGATCCAGTGACCAAGCTTTACTACAGGTTCCAAGAGCTAGAAAGACCAGGCAAGGTGGAAGGGCGCTATCCATAGCCGGACCAAGGCTGTGGAACAGCCTCCCTCTCTCTCTGAGACTCTGCCAGGAATATCTCCCGTTCAGAAAACAGTTAAAAACCTTCCTATTTCCCAAATAGTGATACCTGTGTACCTACTGCCACAAGTTGAAAGGTTTTCAAAGGCGCGGAGATACTCCTTCGGGAGGTGATCCTAGCGCGGTATAAACCCGTAAATAAATAAATAAATAGGTTGATGGACATCAACTACTTCAAGAGGGTAAGATTTAAGGTGATAAGAGATATAGCTCGAATATGGCGTGAAATATGCACAAAATTTTCTTTACCATCTTTTCAGCTGCTCATTCCGCTTCAAGGCAATCCATTGTTTTTCCTATTATAAAAAAATCTAATGCAGACCCGACCAACTCTGCGAATTATCGGCCTATTTTGCTCCTTCCTTTTGGTGGCAAGGCTTTAGAGAAGCAAATTTCTCATTATCTAGAGGACAACCACATACTGGACCATTCGCAGTCAGGATTCCAAAGCAGAGCACAGTACAAAGAGCACTTATGGCGGTCACTAATTCTATTAGGATCATGTTGGATGAAAGCAGTCCAGCGACGCTGGTATTATTAGACCTATTGCTGCCTCCCACCCTATCCTCTTCCACAGACTATACTATATGTGAGTGCATGCAGAGCCATTAGCTTGGTTCATGGACTTCCTGGAAGATAGAACACAGTTTGTTTCTAGATATCGCTTAAAATCTAGGATAGTTTCAAACAACGGTGGGGAGGTTCCTCAAGGGTCTTCCCTGAGCCCCAAACTTGTTGATATATATATGTGGCCCTGTTAGCTGAGATTGTGAGATTCTGCATGTTTGAAATCATGTCCTATACGGGCAATATTCAATTGGTAATTCTGATAGGAGAGGATCTAGAAGCCACTAAAGCTAGTTTTATTAACTGTATGAGGAATGTGGCTTCCTGGTTGAATCAGTACTGCTCACAGCTAATGGTGATCAGAGGATTGGTGGCCAGAAAAGATTGGCAGTGCCCCTTGTCACAATAAAGTGGTATCCTGGATTCTTAGTGGATGACACGCTCTCTATGAGGGAGCAAGTGAACTGTATCAATGGCTCCTATTTTGGTATCCTACAGCTGCTCAGGAGAGTGTTCCTGTGGTTTCCCATTATTTCTAGGAAAACGATGGTCCAAGCATCACAACAAGTTGCCCGGACTATCGTTCATTTTCCTACCTAGCACCTCATCATTGGAACATGAAATAGAATTCGTTCCTGCCCGAATCTTGTAATGTTTGAGAAAATGTTGAAAACCTGTGCATTTAAAAAACGATCTGTTGCCTGTCTCCGAGACTGTAGCATAAGCGCCGAGATGCTCATCTGGGAGGGAGACGCTGCGCTCTATAAGTACAATTAACATAAAGAAGTATTGTAAAATAAAAACAATGCAAATGAAAAGTCAGAGAATTCCTTAATTTAATTCTACTTCAATGTACATGTCAAATGAGGTGCGTTGCGATTATCCCAAGAAAATAAAGATGCAGTCTACAAATGTCTAAAGAAATATATAAAACCGACTAACCATTATCATGTCTAAAATACTTCGTTTTTTTAAAGTCATAAACATCTAAACAGAGGTGAGATTAGATTTTGCTGTACATAGAGGGGCAGATTTATGTTAACTGGCGCATCCCCAGGGATGCGCCAGTTAATGTGCGCCACAGTGCGCCACAGCTCCGCCACCCATGATGCGCCGCATTTACAATGCGGCGCACCATGGGGCAAAAACGGCACAGATGCATGACGCATCTGTGCCGTAAAGGTGGCGCATTGCTGGAGTTGCGTCGCAAGCGCGACGCAGCTCCAGCAAGGCTCGGGGGTGCCCCATCTTCACAATGCTGCGTCAAGACCTACGCCTGTTTCAGGCAGGCGCAGGGTTTTGACGCAGCATTGGCGTCTCATAGATTTCACTCAGCCACTTTCAGGAGGCGTTCCTGCGCAGGAACGCCCCCCCCCCCCCCTGCGCAGGAACGCCTACTTATGGCGCACGGCTTTACAACGTGACGCATCTCCTAGATGCGTCACGTTGTAAATAGGGCGCATTGTTTGCGCCGCCGTTGCGTCAAATAAAGTGACGCAATTGCGGCACAAAGAGGCGCAAGGGCCTCATGAATCTGCCCCAGAATCTATTTCTGGTTATTATCGGAATGAGTGATAATTGGAAATATAAAACAATAGTACATGTATTCGCCTGTACAATACGTTTAATATATAATGTGGTGGTGCAGATGAAATCCCACGTGAAAGAAGCTTGAGTTACAGCAAAGCAAGCTGTGATACTGAAGATAGAACAGTAGGAGGTGGTAAAACCTTAGCACAGATATAAAATGTACATTTGCAAAACTTCAAGGATCTCCTGGAAAAATCATAATTAACTTTAATGCAGAAAAAATGTAAAAAGGAAAGAAATCGCAAGGAAAACAATCGACACATGACGGTTGCTAAGCTAAAAAGTCGGACGAAAAAACACAGGTGTGCGCTTTTAAATAGCAGACCACTATTCAACGACGTTGTGAAAACAAACGTGTATTTACTTGGATGACTTAGATTTCAAAAGGGCTACCGTATTTAACAAAAGAAGGAGCAGTGTGTGTGTACGTTCTAGGCAGATGGCCCTGGAGGGGATTAGTCTAGCTATGAAGGACAAGATGAAGTTCTGCAAAACAATCTAGCCAAGCAGGTGCAAATGACAAAGAACTAATAAGTGGATATTGAGGTGTGTTGGTGGAATCTTTAGAGTTGCAGTTTTCATCAGAACAAACAAGAAATTAAAACATTGGGAGTGCAAGAGGTGCGATGGTGACGCAGCAGACACTGAGCATTTTTGATAGGAGGTTAAAAGTGGGTGAACCATTGTAAAAAAAAAAGGAGCGTGAAAAAATGGGGGTTACTAGAGGGGAAATCACACCCCTAACTCGTGGTAGTCAAATGTAAGGAGGGCGTCTGCTTACTGATCCAGAACTAGAGCTTAGAGAGACAGCGTTTGCCCTGGGACACCGCTGCTTCCTATAATGCTCCAGGTAGAGCTAGCCTCGCTGCTGTATCTGGAGTCCTTCCCCAATGGGAGTGGTAGGTGAGTGCCTGAAAATTGTTCTCTGAATATATGTTTTCAAGCCCTCCTGAAGTGGAAGTAAGGGATCTGGCACACCAACAGTGGGAACAAGAGAAAGCAGGTCCCACAGCAGTCCTGCCAAGTATCTCGCCTCAGGTGACACTAAAGCATTTCAGTGTGGTGCTCCGCATCACCACACTGAAATGCATTGTCACGCATAAGGCCATAGTCTCAGATGTCGGAAAGCACACTACAAACAGTGGTAGCTGCGAGCTCCAGTGCCTGGCTGGCTGCTGTCACAGGCTTCGGGCAGTTCCAGCAGCTGAGCAGGCGCTCTTAGCCTCACAGTGGCAGTCAGTCAGTGCTGCTACAATGTATTTCTTTGCTTTCCGCGGCGCCAAGGAGCTGAGTGACAGTCTCAGACTGGCCGTAGTGCCGCAAGGATATGACATCACACGTCCTGCTGTGGAAACAAAGAAGGGTACGCAGTTCCCCAGGACAAGGGGGGGGGGGGTTTGTTTGGGTTGGCCTGGTATGTTCCGGTAGACTATAGTGGGAGTGAGACACCCTGAGATATAACTGGGGTACGGAAAGGGGAGGGGGAGTCCTCCCTGTCGGGACCTAAAACCCTCACACACCCAGCAAGCTAGGTGTCATGCTTCATCATATGGGTTTTTGCTCCTCGTCAAGCTGGCGGTGCAATGCCTGACGAGCACCCAGATGGGGCTCTTTGCCGGAGATCTTTTGTCCCTGCCAGTTGGTGCATGCGGGTATGAGGGTTCTAAGAAAAGGGGGGTGTAGATGTGCGCGGTGATGGTGGTGCTGATTACAAAAAGTTAGGTAATCCACTGACTATTTTATTGGCATGGTTAGCTACTTTATTAAAAAATAAATGGTGAGGTGGGCCTCCTAGTGCAAATATCCAGGACGGTCTACTCTACCAAGTGAGAAGATTTGTGTATGGTCAACATGTTTCTTGCTAGTGTTCCTAGGGATACAGCGCAATTCGTCAGGACCAAGAGGAAAAAACTAAACACTATCTACACATTGTGGATGGCACAACTGTTACCTACTCCAAATGGAAATGAGAGGTGGTCCGAAGATCCTACCACGTCTGAGTGTAATCCTAGTGTGGGGGAAGCTATGCTTCAGCGGTCTCCTCCTGTCCAGTTCCTAAATGGTCTAAGTTCGCCGAGTGCTGCACCGTCAACCTACCCAGGCGTCTGACCGACGAGGGGAGCCTGCTAACATCGTGCGAACTTGTGTTTGATGAGGCCTCTGCTGGAACTGGATCGTCGTCATTCTTGCACAGCCTGACTGTTTTATGGCCGCGCTCGCTCACACCACAGTGCTGTTCGCACCTCCTCTGACCTATCCTGCCCTGCAGTCAGGACCCCACGCTGGGACAGCACAGGCCCAGGAACTAAATGGCAATGCAGCCCAACGGCAATTTTATTTCAGAGAAGCCCGGGCCATGTGTCACATGGTCATACCCTGCTGAACCATGCCTCACCCGATTTCAGATTCGCTCAATCCGAGACACTACCTCCATTCCCCCTCTTCTTTTCGGAGGACTCACTTTCTACGGTCCCAGATATCTCTCCTCCCTCATCCCCCCACTTGTCTACCGCCCCACCTTAAGGGGATTAGCACCGCACCTTTTCTTGCCTCTCCCGCTGAGTGCCTCTTCATATCATGATCTTGCACCAAGTTTGCCCTCCCTCCTCACATTGCCCACCTCGAGGTTTGTCAATTATGCACCATCCCACAATAGCAACTAGAAAGTCACCAAGGCAGCTGCTCTTTATGGAGGTGCTCCTCCAATCCGACCACTCACCCTCTCCGCCAGGTCCTTCGATTATCACAATGGACCTGATCGTTAATGAAATAATTTTGATGGGTCAAAGTCTGAAAGTGATGGATCTTGTGAAAATGACTGACCTCATCGTCCAGTGCTGCCCCAGCCTGCACATAACCCCGGCAGCGACGAGGCTGGTGGCGGCGGGGACAGCAGCATCATCGACCTGACTCAGGCACTCTCAGCAATAATGGGCCCACGCATGAGAGGCATCTTGATCCAGATCGTGGGCGCTGCGGGGAGTCTGGCGACCCAGTGCTGCACGGACCGGCAGTGTGACTGAGGTATAGAGATAGACTACCAAGTAAGTACTTATTGGCCAGGCATCCCGCCTGCTGCCAGTTTGTAGTCATGATGTGTTGTAGTCTTACTTGTTGTCAGACACAGTTGCAGGCAGGGCTGCTCTGTCTGGTCATCCTTTTCAGGTTTATCTGAAAGATCTGATTTCAGAAGACAATAATCTGCAGGCCGCAGAGGTTTTCTTCCTTCTGAGGTTTTTCATTGGGCTCCACCTCATTGAAAGCACTTAGCTGTGACGGTGACCCGACTAGTCTGGTAATGTACGGAATTAAACTTACTTCAGCTTTCGTAAGGAAATTATAAGTGTCAGCCAGTGACCGAGACTGTAGCTAAAATCAGATGCTAATTTCATGTTTACTTGAGTTGAGAGTTCGTTAGGTAATGTCACAACCTACACACACACACTGTCCTTAATTTAATAAATGGCGCAAGTTAATCATGATGTACTACTAATAAACTGAGAGGGTTTAATCATCTTAAATCTGTTACGGTGGTGCGTGTTTGCCAGGGTTCTCTGCTCTCTCTCATTCTGGGGGGGAGGTGTGCGGGGGGGGGGAGGAGGTCGTTACGACTCCAGTCATTCCTCAGAAGGCCCTTAGTCCTGTTATGATACGCTCGCCAGATTTCCAGGCAGAAGCTGAGCCTGGAAGGGGTAGTGGGGGGAGGAGGCGGGGGCGCGGGCCCTACTGGCTGGCAAATGTTGTGTACTTGACTTCACAGTGTTTTTTTTTCTGCCTTCCTGCCCAGCAACACACTGATTGGCACCTGTGTTGACTTGAGTTGAGGCAGGCTCCTCTGCTCACATGCTGTTGGAGTTCACTGCACGCAGAAGCAAGCCTCCTGCATGCACATAGCATCGCACATAGCTACACTGTGAACACGCTTGCAAGCCTCCTGCACCCATACAGCATAGTGCACAGCTACACTGTGCACACATATGCAAGATTCCTGCACCCATACAGCATAGTGCACAGCTACACTGTGCACACATATGCAAGCCCCCTGCACCGATACAGCATAGTGCATAGTTACACTGTGCACACTGATACAAGCCTCCTTCATGCACATAGCATAGTGCACAGCTACACTGTGCACACCTATGCAAGCCACCTACACGCAAACAGCTTCACACAGCTGCAGACGCTGTGGTGCTCACTGCTACACACAGAATGAACCTGCAGTCTATCATACATAGGCAGTAAGGCCTGCTGCCAAAAGGCAGCGCAATAAATGCTGAACAGTTTGAGGACTTCTGCACTAAGGGTGGAGACCTGATGCGTGCAGTGCTCTGAGTCAGGCAGAGATCAAGGGCACACCAAACTCATCAGTCACTAGTCTGTCTGCAAAGTTGTGCCACTCATTTAATTTACTTTTAGTGGAGTGCGTGGGTTCTTATATTTGTTTTCCTTACCTTCATTGCTTGATTTTGCTCACGAGAAAGTGTCACTCATAGTCGTTGAATGTCACTCATATTTACACTAAAATTATGAAAATGTCACACATAAGCAATCTGAAACCTTGGCAGCTATGCCACAGCTGAATATACAATATTCATTCCAGCGGAAGGCACTCCAGTCACCAAAAGCACCACAACCCTCACCACTCGAAATATACGCTTCTCTCGCTTGCTTTCACTTTACGTCATCGTCACTCAGTACAAAAGTTAAAATCAGGCCATTCCTCAACTCCAAACCAACACACGTTTGAAGCCCTCCCACACGTCATCCTCATAGAATCAAGAGGCATGACTGATGTTCCCGTTTAAACCAGTTGGATGGGCAGTCCTTTCTTTTTAACTACCATGATTATTCTTCCTTCCTTTGGCATCATACCTCCTTTTTGTTATCACTTGAGACAGATTCTGATCAAAGCGTGGTTCCTGATGTAGCTCTTCGTATTTTCCATTGTACTTGTCTTCAATCTACATCACTCCTGCGTGAATCTATTATTTGTCTGTGAATTTCCATAGACAACTTTCTTGAAGCATCTAATGAATAATGCTGGGATTTTTTTCAGCACATACCACATGATGAGTATCCTGCCACAAGAGAAATGGACTCTACATCAGCCTTGCAGCTACGAACAATGAACGCGCCCAGCGATAGAGACCAAGATACCTCACAAAATATGTGAGTAATACCAGAATTGCCATGTAAACACTATATATATATGGGAATTTTTTTATATGTTAAACATGCTAAGGCTGCCTAGTAGGTAATATGCCTGCTGTAGAAATGTTTGTTACCTCAAGGACATACATTAGCAATCCAATGGAGCTACATTAGTTTGTCAGATTTCTTTGTTCAATAAAATAAATATTAGAGAGTTTGGTGGTAACGTCTTAGTACAACACTTACTAATCTCAGTGTCTTTTAAAAACTTTATAGAACAAGTTGTCATCAATTGTTAGTTACTTTTTTTCTCAATGGTACTTCTATGCTTTCTGTTTTTCCTAACATAAATGTTACCAAATACAAATTTTAATTATATCAGATGATGGGCATGAAAACCCAGACATGCTTGGCTTGATACACAATGATGACAGCCTTTATATTGTTACACATAGTCAGTTGGACGTGCCTATGGCCAGGCCCTGCACCCAAACCCCCGCCATGCACGGCTGAAGAACTATAACCATGAACTGCTAATACCTCACATGTTACATTGCTCAAGACATGTTCTATGGAATGATTGATAACATCACTGCAACATCTGTGACATCACTCATGACATCACTGTGAGTGGGTCTGTAAGTGTCTAAGTGGGTCGGGACATATAGCCAATTTCCAATAGCCCTTACTTTGTCGGGCCATCTGAGAAGTTTGGCTATGGCAGTGACAAGGTAGTCAACGCCATGGCCAAACTATGGTCCACCCGCATTTAAATTGGGATGGCGACCACTATGTTCCCTCTCTGTCAACATATATATGAGGCCCTTTCTTGTTATTTTTTTAAATAAAATATTCCTGGGGGGTTGAGGGGGTCCACTATCTGCAGCCAGAGGCGTAGCTAGGGGGGGTGGGCGGTCCGCCCCAGGCGGCACTATTTTGGGGGCGGTTGCGCGATCCTGGTGGCACATGGCGGCGGTGAATATGATTTAATTGGGGACACTGACACCTCCCCAACAAATGTGGCTGTGAATCTGTCGCTGAAGTAGGAGCACTGTCTGCACACGAGACATGCAGTTATGTTAGTGAAAGCGCACCGGCTGCAGTGCATGCATGCACGTCGCACCATCTAGCAAGTGGTGGTGGTGCGTTGCGGGGCATACCGTGTGGTTCCCAGAGCCGTGAATCTTGTAGCGCGCGAAGGCGCTACGAATGACGGCCCCGGGAATCATTTTTATCCAGCCCCTGCGCAGTGCTGCTAAAATGCAGCAGTGACGCTCGCCACCACCACACACTCTTTTCACAAAGTGGAGTCTCAGCAGGGGAGTGCTGGGCGATTTACAGAACCCCTAAGGTAGGGGCCCTGCCACCACTATGGAGTGTACAGGAAAGGTAGGCTAAATATTAACAGCAACCACAAGCAGATTCGTTTTTGTGATAAACGTTAAACGCACTTGAGTTACTGGTGTTATTTTAGCTGTCTTCCCTCTCTTCCTGATTTACATCCTCGTCTGAGCCTGCAATGCCTCGGTTTTTTTTTTTTTGGGTCGTTTTAAATAGCGCAAACTATCAGTATCAGCATAACTGCCAAGGTTTTAGATTGCTATGTGTGGCGTTTTCATAATTTCAGGGTTATTGTTAGAAATGGGGGTCTCTAGTTGGCAGAGGTAGGTTCCACTGTCCAAATAGGGACCCTTGTTTCTAGTCAGGGTAAGGAGGATACACTCGTTGATAACCCCTGCTCACCCCCTTGGTAGCTTGGCACTAGCAGTCAAGGCTTATCAAAGGTAATGTGTAAAGTATTTGTACCAACACTCACAGTAACACAGTGAAAACACCACGAAAATGGCTGTAATTCACTACCAGAGCATGTCACCTGCATTAGTACATGCTCTACCTTTCACATACACTGCACCCTGCCCAAGGGGGTACCTTGAGCCTTCCATAGGGGTGACCAATGTGTACAGAAAGGGAAGGGTTAGGCCTGGTCAGTGGGGACACTGACCAGGAGGACATGGCAGTTCACAGACTGCACACAGGCACTACGGTGGCAGGCCTGAGACACCATTTTAGGGCTACTCATGTGGGTGGCACAATCAGTGCTGCAGGCCCACTAGTAGCATTTGAATCACCAGCCCTGGCACACTCAGTGCACTTTACTAGGGACTTCTTGGTAATACAAATATGCCAATCATGGACAACCAATTACAATAACAATTTACACAGAAAGCATATGCACTTTAGCACTGATCAGCAGTGGTAAAGTGCCCCGAGTCCTATTGCCAACAGCCACGGGTCAGGAAACATAAGGGAGGAAGAAGCAAAAAGTTTGGGGATAACCCTGCAAAAAGGGCCATTTCCAACAGTTATTATGAGTGACATTTAACAACTAACGAGTGACACTTCCTCCCGAGGAAAATGAAGCAATTAAGATAAGGGGTTCACTGTCTATAATTTAAGGCTCTCTGGTTGGTACTTACTTGGACCTCGGCCCCGTCCGCAGATAAATCCTGAGTCAGTCCGGCGTGAGTCTGTAGCAAAGGCTGCTGGTGGTCGCAGGCAGCAACTCTGTTCTGCAACGGCTGGCTGCGGCAGGCAGGCTGAGCTCACACAAGGCCACAGGACACTGCAAATCGGGTTTCCAATTGCCGCCAGGCCCGGGGCCTCCACAGATGATTAGACTCCTGTGAGTTCCCGGGTCACAGTCACAGGTCTCCCCCTTCTGGAGTCAGTCGGCTCGGGCTGAATCAGGGAGTAAAATAAGCTCAGCTACAGTAGTGTCTGCGGTGGGTACCAGCTGCCTGTAGCAAGCTGCGAGCTGTGCCATGATCATTGCGTGGCACCTGGCACAACTGTATCAGAGCGCTTTACCCGAGCACGAGTTGCCTTACAGACTGATTTATCTTAACCTTTACTGGAAACAATAGCATTTTCCCATTTTACTCGTTCCCAAACTGGGATCATAGCAATTATTATGATGGCTGGCGTTTTGCCTATGGCACTTTAGAATACTGTAGAACTGGAGGTGAACCGGAAGTGAACAGATTCATCAACAGTGAAGCAACTTTAGTTCTTTAAATAATATAGAGGGAGAAACTGCGTTTGATATTTGAGATGTGAAATAGGTGAATAGCTTGCTCTGCCAAAACATGTTTTCGTTTTGATACCTGTTAAGGACATTCTTACATTCTCATGCTCGTAATTATTTGTGAGAAAAATGATCATGTGATGAATAGTAGAAACCTCTGTATAGTAAAGTATGAATATGGGACTTGGCCTGCACTTGTCCAGGTTGCCTACAGGTGGACTCCTGATTCTGTGATTCAGAGTATTAATTTTGTCAACAAGCCTTTTCAGACTCAGATTAGCATGAAAGGAAATGTCTTTGACATGTTAAAGGCGTACTTTGGTACAATAGCATACAAGTAAGGAGTCTACCCCATTCGACAATTAGTAGTAAAGGGCCATGACCTCAAAGCACCAGGTCAGGTAGTTCAGGGCCAGCATTGGAACCCACCCTGGAAGTAGAGTGCAGTAATCCCCTCCTGCTGATGTACAGGAACCAGGCTCACCGGGGTAAGGCTTCTAGATGGCAGCTCTGTGATCACTCGTACCATCTACAAAGCTTCCTTTAGAACTTGTTCGACTTACCCATTTTGACACACCAAGTCCAAATTCGGCTAATGAAACAAACTTGAGATATGGAATCAGATTTTTTGCCACCTTCTTTCAAAAATGATAGTACCCACTAGAACATCTTTGTCGGCAGAAATGTTAACCCTAAAAGGCATGCCCAGCCATCCTTGACCTAAGTCTCTTAACAGAGCATTAAAACTCCTAAACATGGAGAAGAACTGGAATTAAACTATTTAATATTTGCCCATTAGGGGGATATACTAGCCAATCAGATAAAAGTTAAATCCAAGGATTTCCAATGACCTGCAGAGACGAGATACTCATGGATCATCCTGAATTCATGTAGGTATTGCCGCTGCATGACTCCTTCTTAATGGAACTGACAATCATGTTCATCAGGATTTTTTACCTGTAGTTGAATTTCACTTTAGCTACAAATCCCCCACACCATTAGTGATTGCTGAGGCTGCAACTTTAAAAGGAAAAACCAGCTAAACCCAATATGGCCTCTCTCCGTAGTGGCAAATTGGCAAGACATCACAGACTGTTCGAGCACAATTCAGAAACTGCATTTAGTAGAACCTTTAGAATCAGTACAGTAGTACTACTCTCATACTACAAAATGCAATTCACAAACCTATGTGTGGAGACCTTTACCTCTACTACTTCTCTGTTTTATGTGCTGAGTTCTGCACCCAAGGAGGTATACATTTAAGGTGTAATAACATCTATTCCGACCAACACATTGCCACCGTATATAGTACTCTGGTCATATTGTTGGTTAAATATGCTATAGGTTGCAAACAAGTCAACCTTGATACCTTTGTACTTATATATTATTATTGCAAAAAGAACAATTGACGGATAGAATACAGAACAATGTCATACATTCACCCCGGTACAGAGATCTGGGCCTAAATCATCCTTTGTTTTTCTCCTCCCTATGCCATTCCAGTTTGAACCCTGCCATGTGCAAATCAGTCTTGATTTGCACATGACCAAGTCTAAACTGGGGTGGCATGTTGAGCAAAGGAATGATGGATATAACCCAGATCCATGGACTGGGGGTGAATGTTTTGATTTGTTCTGCATTCCCTCCATCATTGTATGTCTTTGTACTGCCGGTGTATTCAACGGTGTAGCCTTGGCCCGTGTCATGTATGGTAACTTGCATGATCGAGGTAACTATTAGCGGTTATACCACGTGCCTCTTGGACCTCTTTCAAGTACTTGCCGTTCTTTTTACCCAGCATCCCCCCCACCCCCGCTGCCTGCCATGGGTGGCAATCTGAGGGATAGCCCCGGGCGCCAGAAGCTCTAGCTACACCACTGTCTGCAGCTACCCACAACCCTTAAATCAAAAGTTTGCAGTGACACCTGCCTCTTTTTGGGGCACCACAAGAACTAAACACAGTTAAAAGAAAGCCCAAGCTGGTCATTATGGGGCACGGCATTGGAGTGCAGTGAATATTTAATGAACGGCCTATACTGAAGGGGCAAGGCCACCATTTTCTTTCTTTTTCCATTATATTGAGGGAGCACCCACAGCCTTCTTTCCTTTTTGTATCGCAATGGCAGTGTGGGAAGCCCGCTTCCTCCCTACCCAGCTGGCTAAGTGTTTTTTGCTTTAAGTGTGCCGGTCTCACTTGGGCACCTACAGCGTATTATTAATTTTATCACAATGGCAGTGCAAGGGTCCCAATCCCGAGCTGCCAAGCTGGCTCCCGCCTGCCAGTACATGGGGTGGCCCCAATCCTCTTTAGGACCTGGGAATGAGAAGCTGTGACCCCACCAAACATGCATCAGCCTCATGGGAGATGGGGGTACCTACATGTTTTTTTGTTTTTCATTCCAAGGACACCAGAATAAGCCCCCGAATCCCAAAATGATCTCTAAATATCTTTGTTGATGTCATAGGCAGCCAATTAAATATTATGAGCTGATCTGTTGGTCCCGTGGTAGTCCCTCTGCACTATATATGTATACATTTTGAAACTTAATTTTTGAAAACAACTGAATAGATTTACACCAAATCACAAAAAGCATGCTTTCTGGGTAAATATCTAGCTTGCTGCCAAATGAAGGCGGGCGTACGTCCCTAACGAAGAAGGGGACCACCTGATATAGTGTCGGGGATCCCAAAGACCATATTACAATGCGACCACCACGGTTGCCATCACATTGTACATATTTTCTATTGTGGGTGCTGCTGGTTGCAGCACCCGCCGGTGACAGACACCATGCGGACCCTGTCACTTGGTACAGGGATATGTAGGGGGGCACCCAAAGGAATGGGCCAGGGATAAAGGGGGGCCCGCTATGGGCCCTCAATGTCCATCCCCACCAGCCTTTCCATGGCGGGTGAACTGTCATGAAAAGGCTGGCACAGAGGGGCCATCCGAATCCTTAAAGTGGTGCCTGGCAGGCCATTGTAGGGATCAGAGTGCCCTCGAGCCCATCGGATATGTGGTAGTCAGTATCTCCGTCCATCAGCCCTTCGCCCACCATCAGAATGTCGGGGGTAGTAAAGCTGCGAAGGATGGCGGGGATACCTCCACCGACAGCCGGTCTGATTAGGTTGATCTTCATCCACCATATGGTTTCTTGAGGTAAGTGATATCTTTGCCTCCAATAGAATAGATTGTTCTCTGTTTAATTCAGTTACCAAAAAATACCATAGAGCAACTCATGAAAATACTCAACAAGCATAACATTTGGAATATTAGCATCATTCTAGGTAGGACCTGTCATGGCGCCTGCACAATTTTTAGGTTTGACATGTAATGGCACCTGCACCATTCTTGGTGAAGGTACGGTATTCTATAAATATTATAAGGAGTCTTGGTTTATCTTCCCTCAGCCATAGGCTCCTTTGGCTAAGGAACATCAGCCTTAGGTTTGAGACATTGTCAATCGTTTCTTGGATCGTCCTACAGGAGTATTTTAGTGCCCCATTTTTCTATTGGTTTTTTGGGTCCTTCACTTGCCGCCACTCGAATGCATGAGGGACTAATATTATTTCTGAGAATCCACTTTTTCATCTTACACCATTAATTGTATACACACAGAAGTTATTTTGAATTAGTTTGCATGGAAGCAGGCTTTTTTCAATGGTTTTGCTTTCTCACAAGAGCAAGTGTCAAACCTATTGATATTGCCAATGCATGTTTGAATGTAAATGTTCAAGCACCGCCATCGATGGTATTCTGATTGGCTCACTGACCCTCAAGCTTTTTTTCCAAAGCAGAGAATTCCTCGCAATATATTTGTCAGTTTCAGTTGCTACCAACCACCCATTATAATCACCAGTGATACTGTCCCTTGTATATTGGGTCTGTTATGCCCCCAGTTGTTATAGTTAACACTGCCATCATTTGTAGACCGTTTCTGAGGATTGACGCCTGCATTGCACTTGATGGTCTTGTGGAATTCATAGCCCTTTGCTCGTGTACACCCAGATGACAAAAAATTATTTAATGCCTACTCGCTCAGGGCACACATTACACTATATATACGGGTCTATCAGCCAGATTCATCAAGCCGAAATCAGCTCGCAAAGGGCCAGATTCTGAGAATCTGTCCCTTTGCGAGCGCTATTTTTACATTTGGGATTCATCATCCCAAATGCAAAAATCGCATTTATAGAAATCGCTAAATTGCGAATAATTGCATTTAAGGAATCTCAATTTGAGATTCCTTAAATGCAATTCATGAACCATTTTAAAATTGCGAATTCGCAATCTGGGGCCGCTATTTACCGCGAAGTCTAACTACGTGGTAAATAGCGGAAACTTAGAAAAAATGCACTTCAGTGCATTTTTCTAAGTTGTATGTTACACACACACATATCCTTTGGACATGTGTGTGCACAACACCAGTGTACATTACCATTTCAGGGGTGCTACAGAGTGTCCTTTGGACACCCTGGCACCCTTGAAATCGCTTCCTTATTTGCGATTCGCTAATTGGTAATCGCAAATAAGGAATGACTCCCCATTCATTCCTATGGGCCTTTAGGCCCATAGGAATGAATGGGAAAGCCATTCCTTATTTGCGATTAGCAATTAGCGAATCACAAATAAGGAAGCTGTAGAAATCGCAAAAAATATTGCGATTTCTACATGAATCCCGTTTTGCGAGTCTTTAATAGCGATTCCTTAAAAATCGCTATTAAGGACTCGCAAAACATGACAATAGAGAATCTGGGGGTATGTTTTTGGTAAAACAATAAAGGCGGATAGAACCCCCTCGACGGGCTGTCTGCTCCTTTTAAAAAAGTATATGAGAAATATGTTAAATTTCCCTACAGTTTCTAAAATCTACGTTTGTGCTGCACTTGAGGATACATAGTGAAAAGCTTCCCTACAGGATATTTTACGATTCACCACCTAAAAAGAAATTATAGTATGTTTAAGATCTCCCTGGTGGCAACCTCCATTCATTCTAATTTCGGAAGACTTAGAGAATTTGGATGTAAATCACCTTAATCTGAATGTATACTTGAAAAGGAATATGTTAATTGATCTACCTGAGAACCCCCAGAGTTGAGGTGACCCCCGGAAGGTTTGTGAAGTGTGAATAACACACAATGACAAAATGACAAGACCTATTGATGTAAAATGAACCAGCTAAAGACTCCTAGCTACAAGCATAGGGCCTGCTTACGAGTTCATGCATACCTTTCCTTCACCTAACGCCTTAGAAAGTCCCCTTCTACTCACCGAATTCTGTACCTCTAGCATGCATCTTGTATGATTTCACTATTTGTATTCTTTATAGTTAGTCTTGTACAGCACATAATTGGCCTTGACCAGATGTGTGCTATATAAATAGCCAAATACCTACAAAATAAATGCACATTAAGACTGAGAAATTACCTTTTCTTTGAGTAGAAGAGCTAGTGATGTGTGTGTTTACATGAAGTTAAGCAATGAGCCATTTTAGATTTCCCCCTTGAGTTTAATGATGGCCGGTGAATTTTAGGCAATTGATCGACATAATTATGTCACTTCCGGGCATAAGGGCAAAATTCCCTGGCATATAATGGACATTTCGGAGATGTATTGGTAATACAAGTAAGGGAGAATCTGTCCACATGTGGCAGTAGTACATTTGGGTACTTGACAAAAGGATCAGCTGATGTTTGGAGATCAAAGGTATATTTACTAAATATTTTACGGTTTGTTTTTGGATAAAAACAATTTTTTTTTAAAACATCAAGCTTTTATTTGGGGAACTCTAATATTTCAATTGCCTATTTCCCTAGAAGAATTGTGCTATAATATTCATTATGCTGTTACAATTTTTATAACTTTTCTTAAAGAGGGTGGGCCCACAATACTACTGGGAAGCAAATCTTACTAGGAAAATTATGAAATATGCCTTGATTGACTCTTCAAAACCTGTGAAAGGTGTGCCAAAGTATGTAATAATTATGCTGCACCATGCAGCACAAGGGCCATTAAAAATCACGGGAACATTCTGAAAGGTCTATGAATGACCCAGTAGTCAAATAATGAACCAAAGTGTGTACCAGTACACTGGTATTTCATGGGTCATATGTCAGAATATCGCTTCAAGAAGATTGTTGCACCATAATATCGTGGGCAAAGTTTCAAGGACCAAAATATTGAGGAAGTACGTGCGTTTAGGTAAAAATACTGGTGCTTATTTGCAAGCCCCTTGCCATGCCGGTGCGTCCCTTTTTGCCTGGACACGTAAACCCACACACGTAAAGACACCCTGCATGGCTTTTCATCTCCTTGTAGATATGCCCCTTTACACGCAACACATTGCGTGAAAGGGGCGTGCCATGGTTGTGGCAGTGCTCTTTCTATGGCATAAATGTATGTGCCTTCTGGGCAAATTTGCTTTTGTGTTTTTTGGGTGCACAGTCTTTTTAACGGAGGATGCATGAGTTGATGGAGTTTAGAGATAGCATAACTGGGTATTGTGGTAGGTCCTGAAATATAAGAATAATTAATCAGCTACACTTCAGACCTTCCTGGGAAACCAAGGTGGGTATAGCCTTTGTATTTGAAACATTGTGCTCTAAATTATACCATTCAGTCTTCATTTCTGCAAAATGCTCTTTCTTGAGGGTAGCTCCTTTGTCCCCTCTGTATAACTTGGTTACATTTGGTACGGGTAGGACATCTATGGTCTGGCCTCATGTTGGTTTCCAGTACAGCACTGATTTATCAGTCGGTATACTTCAGTTAGACATTTTAAATGGCTCATCTATGTTGAAAGTGCCTGGAAGAGATGGATGCCTTCGACAAAAGAGACAATAGAAAAATTGTCCCTTCTTGGGTAGTTCACCTTTCTGCCTTTGTTCTGATTATGTCAACCGCATGTGCATTTTAATAAAACAGTTAATCAGTTAATTCTCCTAAATGTCAGTGGTTCAAAACCTGAATCCTAAATGTAATATTTCCTTTCTTTGGCAGTACTGCTGATTTCTCAGAATCTGAGGTCCACGCAAGATCACGAGTGATTTCTATTGAAGAAGACCCTCTGCCTGAATATCTAACCAAGGAACCTGTGCCTCTGAGGAGTGACTTACCGGCTCAAGTGCAGAACGAGTTTGATCAGTCCAGTGTTGAAAAGCAAAAAAGCAATATGTACGAGCCTCATTGGCATCAACAGAGTGATCCAGTGAGGTCACCAGAGCATTGGAATGAAGCAAGCATGCACGATAAACCTTCAGAGCATGACACAAGCCTGGACATGGGTGGATCCGTGCATGACATGTTTGAAGAAGCTCACAGGCATGCCGGGGAAGAACCCAGTGCTCTTGGTGACAGTGCCCTTAACAGGACTTCTGAGCAGGGAAGAAACCATGAGAAACTCGAGGAGGAAACAGTAGCAGAAACAGAACCTTATGTCTTTAAAAAAGTCCAGTCACAGAGAAATTGGGAATTTCATGTCAACAGTGAAGGCCAACCTTCTTCCGAGTTAAGGCAGAAGGATTCCTCTGAAGAAGCACTTAAAGGAATGGTGGAACACAATCCTATCCCCCATGAACAGGATGATAGTGCACCACTGATCGAAAATGTGCTTATTCACACTATCGACGAACACACGTTGTATCAAGATACTCACAAGCATGCAAATGAAGAAATAAAGGGCTTTGGTAACGGTGACCATAAAATGGCTTCTGAGAAGGGAGAAAACCATGGGCGGCTCGAAGAGCCACTGGTAGAAGTAGCAGAACCCTATATCTTTAAAAAAGTTCAGTTACAGAGAAATTGGGAGGTTGCCATTGACCCTGCAGCCCAACCTATTTCCGAATTGAGGCAGAATGAGACCCCAGAAGAAGTGCTTACAGAAATAGTACAAATCAACCCTATCACACATGAAGAGGACCATAGCTGGACACAGATAGAAAAAGCTCTTGTGCACAATGAGGGGCAGGTGGATTCTGAAGAAGAAATGCGGGAAGATCGAGTTATACAAGCAATGCCCAACACGTACACTCTTGTCTGGGATATTGAACCATCTGCTGTTTGTGAGCAGGCGGAACTGCAGGCGAAATATGAGGATGTTCCAGAGGAAAACACTTCAATATCCCAGGTTTCGCTCATTGAGCAAGAGATTCGCCAGACCCATATGGCTCAGGCGATGGCTTTAGAAACACCTGTATCTAGTATAAAGGGTAAAAAAAGAGTAACTTTTACGACCAGTGTACTGGAAAGGCTTGCCAAGGCTGGGGTTGAAAACATGGACGAACACGATGAGAATGAGGACCCAGATATGTATGGAGATCGCCAGGAAGATTTTATAGAAAGTACCAAAGCAAAGCAATCTAATACAAAAAATCTGGAAAATAGACCCTTAGACAATAAGGGATCAGCTGCAAACCTTTCAGCGCAGAAAGCACCTTTAGCTTTGCACACCATGCAAAACCCGGATTTCGTTTACAAGGTTTTGTTTATTGGCAACTCAAGCGTTGGGAAGTCATCTTTTTTGTATCGTGTCCACGATGGCATCTTCCGCCCCGAAATAAATGCTACAATTGGTAAGTATTTGTCACCTACCTGAGTGCTGGCAGTGAGTACTCATGGTTCTCAATAACAACAAAGTGGGATAGAACCAAGATAGCTGTCTGGCCTTTAATTTGGCTCCAAAAGTAATATTGTGATTTACTTCCACATGCTACTTTGAATTATCCTTGAACTCTTTTGTACATCCTAATTCAATTATTATAGATCAGAGAAACAAACAGTCCTCTATTTTCTGAGCTGTCTTCCTTTGGCCAAGCACTTGTAATATAATGCAGTACAATACAATTTAATACATTACAATACATTACAATGCAGTAAAATACAATGCAATACATTACAATACAATACAATACAATACATTACAATACAATACAATACAGTTCAATACATTTCAATACAATACAATGCACAGAGTACTTTTGAAATACTTAATTTTGAAGCTCAAAACTCATACAAACCATGCACTTTCTATCCAGCTGCATTTGAGCATTCGAGATCTTCCTAATTTGTTACTATATATTAAGGAATACACAACGCGTCATAGTCTGAAGCTTTCTGTGATTTGAATGTTGTTTATGGCTGACATTATGAAGTAATCCATGTCTTGTTCAAAAGGCGTTGAAATACTTGAAAACTGGAGCTGGCTAGATAAACCATATAATTTATCATCATTTGGTATGTTTAGTGCTTGTGTGAGTCACGCATTAATGCTTGTGATCAGTTTTATATGCTTAGCAAAGACGCATCAGAAGGTCTTATGTTCTGTATAGGGAACGTCTTCAGTGACTAAATAACGACCTCTCTACAGGCTTGTTCGATACATTCCGCCACCTTTTTTTACCCCTGGCATACTTGCTATATCATAGGCACAGGGTTTATTTCTTTTAGAGAGACTAGGGGCACTCCTTTTTTGTGCCTTATCAAGTATAGTAAGTGCTATATAAAAGCAATTTGAATGTAAGATACATGCAAGATACATGCAAGATACATGCAAGATATGGCATCGTATTTGAACATATGGCTGATGACAGCTTGTTTAACCTTTACTGGTAACTTCAGCATGGTGAACCTACTTGAAACCTACTTGAAAGTTCACCATCCACCACTGACATTCCTCAGCACATTCTAAGTACTTCAAACAAAGCAAATCAAAGTATATTTTAAACTTTTAGTCATAATCATTCCGGTCCATGAGGTTGTGAGATTTGGTCCTCTATCAAAATACAACATATTTATAATGTAGATAGGAACTGCACTCATGGTAGTGAACTTTATTGGTTATAAAGCTCACCCTCTCATGGGAGCTTAACAACACAGAGGACAAATGTGTTTTGTGATCACAGTCATGGATTCCATTCCTAAGGAGAGATGTTGAGTGGAGTGTGATTTACAATGGAAGTAAAGCCATAAAGAATAACATTACTCCATCACCATGAGAGAGGAAAAGTGACTCCACTACAGTGTGGATGTTCTCAGAGTGCATCAGAGGCTTGATTCTAAGCATTTGGTGTAGTTAAGAACAAGTTGATGTAATGAAGTTGGCAATCTAATATATGATGCTTTACAGTGAAGCATATGGAGTTTAGCAAGTGTGGGTCAAAGGCGAACAGGGAAGAGCAGGTTGACTAAGAAGGAACAAGAAGAAGGAAGAATTTTGTTTTTCTAGTTTTAGCTGCAAGGAGAAAGTAGTCATCAATTCAACTGGCTGCTGAAATTAGAGGTAAAAGCTTCAGAAGTCAGAGTCTTCCTTAGCAGCGCTGTCAGTAATAAGTTCAGGATTTGCAGTGACTGTTATTGTTTCACATTAGAGGTATTCTGTTTGGTAGGGAAATCTGAAGAACTCCCACCTGGTTGGTCCATTTGAAGGGCTTGTTCCACTTAGGAAATAGTCAGAAACAAGCTACTAGCTTGTTAGGTCTAGCCAAAGGTTTCAATCATTTCAACTTGAGTGCAATCCCTTGTATATATTACATAAACAGACAGGTTTTCCTTGAAAGAAAATGTGTAAAGCAACGATACTTAACCTGTTGCAACACCTACTCAGGGGGTTTGCGACTGCTTAGAAAATTAAATATTATTAACAGATTATAAAAGTGTATATACATTTAGAAGGCAATTGCAAAATGAAGAATTTTAAAATATTCTGTGAATGTGAAGGAATTTAAAATTGGAAGCTAAAAATGTACTTGGTATCCACAGATAGATTAGTAACGGCATTGGAAGAGTATAGTATGAACCATGGGTGGCCTCAATTGAATTTTATAAAGCTCAAACCTTCCCATTATTATTACATTTTCGTTTTTTTTATATTTGTAAATTAAATAAATGTTTTATCATTTGTGTAGTGGTTTGATCAAAGTTTGTTTTTGTATTTTTGTGTATTGTTTTGCGGATCAAATAATCGAAAGTGCTTACTCAATTGGGGTCCCCTGATTCAAATAATGCGTTGGTGTGGGTTCTGGGGTTTCAGAAGGTTAACAAGCCCTGGTGTAAAGTATTGTGACGTACCAAAACAGTTAAAAGTCAACTACAATACAAGAAAAATCACAGTCCAATTTTTAAAGATAGCAAAAAATTCTAGGCAAAATAACACCAAAATGACAAAAATCTAATAAGGGAAACGGGAAAGTTTATTTTTTTAAAGATTTAAGTGAAAAGCGATAGTGATAGTCTATGGTGACAGTTGACTGGGACCTATGTATGATTTCAAGCTGACCGCGACGGAACGTTGGTCGGATACACTAAGTAGGCTTATTCCAGTAGGAGATTCTAACTTAAGAATTTGTCTCTGAAAGGGAAGTTAAAATTTTCAAGCGGGACAAGGTTTCATGGTGTATCCAAGAAGAGTTTCACAATGCCAGGTTGTCATAGGTCCCAGTGAAGCAGTTGTTTTAAGTGGAAAAATCTCTCTGCGCGGAAGTTCAAATTTCACGCCTAGAGGAGATCTATTTTTGGCTAGACATTTTTTTAAACTTGGCCCATTCACGATTTCTACGTTCAGACTTAGGAAACGATTTAGAGTTTGGCAGATGAGAAACTCTATCACAAACAAGACTGATATCCGGTCCGCCATATTACAAGTACATTATATCCTATTGCACTTGTAATACGGCTGATGGGATATCTGTCACATTTGTGAAAGAGTGTCACACACGCCAAACTCTAAATTAGGCTGTTAGTCTCTTTTTCGGAGCTCCTGATCTTCCCGTGTGACCAGGTTGCTGGGTGTATCCGATGATTAGTTCCACGAGGCCACAGACCGTCTTGTTGAGGGCATGTTGAAACAAATTTGCTGGTGCAGAGTAGCTCCAGAGGGAGAAACCTGTTTTTTTAACCTAGTGAAGTTTCTCCTTGGGGGGATTGGCTTGCGTGGTTGGTCCCGGTACTTTGGAAGTCCCAACTTTTCAGATGTGTTAGGAAAAGTCCAGCTTCTCCTAACACAGGTCCCAGGTGCTCAGAAACTGCACTTGTGAGTCAGGACTCAATCCAGCAAAGGCCACCAGAAAGGTCCAGTCAAAGTCCAATTTCCACTGGTCAACTGGGTTCTTCAGGGAAAAGGTCTCTTGCAGCTTGAAGTGTTGCTGTGGCCACACAGGAGGGCAGTCAACTGATCCTTGGAGTCCACTTATTTGTCTTTGGTGCAAATGGGGACAGGTCCAGTCCTTCAGGTCTCCCCACAGGCCTCAAACTGCTGGTGCAGTCCTTCATCTGGTCTTCCATAGATCCAATAAATGTTTTGAGGAGGATGTCTTGGGGTGGCTTGTTTAAGCCTGACAAAGGGTAGTGGGTGGGGGTGACTCCTAGCTCCTACCTGACTAATGGGGTAAAAGTTCATAGGGGAAACCCTACCCATTTTCCAGCAGTTCAGATTTGTGTTACTACAATCCCATAGTGCACTTTATTCCAAAATCCTAGATGTAGAATCCCTTTTCCCCATGTGCAGAGCATGTGTGCCAACGTAGAGGTGTTACCAGGATAATGAGCAGCCCACTTCTCTGTTGTCACTTAAAATCAGTTCTCAGAGTAACTCTCCTCCCTCTGGGTATCGAGCCAGCCTGGCTAAGTGAATGACAGTTGGGCCTTCCCATGTGTAACCTGCCATATACTTGTGACAGAGCAAGTCCCTTTGAAGTTAATTAAATTCCTGAGCTCAACCCAACTGGTCTTCCTTGCATGTGAAGAATTCCATACACCAAGCCACTCTCTCTCTGCTCTGTAAGCAGTTTTTATACTTTCTTAAGCTCATTGCTGGGCAGCTGCTGCAGAGCTGATTTAAATTAGCTTTCTGGAGCTACAGGAAGGGAAAGGGCAACTTTCTAAAAGTTACTAATCCTAAATTATGTGTTCAAATCTGGCTTCATCATTAAAATGGGTTTTAATACCTATTTAAAAAGTAATTTCATTATTTTTCTAGCTGGTCCCAAACCATAGATACCCTATTTAAGATTTTAATCTGTACTCTAGTTTTCCCATTGAACAGCCAGGGCCTTCAAAAGTGAAAGTAGATTTTGGGAGCCTGTCACTGCAGGGACATGGTGCCATTGAATTTCTATAGGTCCTATTTTTAAAAAGTATGCACCCTACCTTGTGGGCTACAAGGCCTGAATAGGGATTACTTATTATTATTTAAAAGGAAGGGTTTTCTCCTGTCAAAGGGGTTATTTTTACAGATCAGCTGCAGGGTAAAGTGCAACAGTCAGTCTCAAATGGTAGCCCTGTAGTCATGTTTTCCTTAACACACTTGTAGATGGCATAATAAGAGCTACAGTTCACAGGTGACTTTTAACTTTCTACGGCATAGGTGTATTTTCTTCACCGTATACTCTGCCCTTACCAAGAAAGTTAAATAAACCAATCAGGAGTTAGTCACTTTAACCATGTTTCAGGTGGTAGAGCACATGCACCTGGCCTGGACAGCTGTGTCCCAGTGCAAAGAGACAAAAAACTGGGGGTGATCTCACAAAAAGAGGCATTTTATCACAGTGCACCACAATTTAATTCATCATACAATTTAAGGTTAGTAGAAATTTTAAAAAGACCAACCTTATTACCAGACCTGTGGGTACCCAGAGGTATAATATTCTTCAAACAAGTGTTTTGCTCCTCCCAGACAGTAACCTACTAAGTCTTGAAGGCCTCCTATGAGTATAAAAGCCTGGGCAGTGGAATGCGAAGCATCCTATTGATCACAGGACGTAGGGCCTGACTTAGAGTTTGGCAGATTGGTACTTCATCACAAACATGAGTGATATCCCGTCCGACTTTTCACAAGGGCAGTAGGATATCATTTGCTTGTAATATAGCGGTCAAATTTCTGACTGTGTACATATTTGCCAAGTTCTAAATCAGGCTGTATGGGTCCTGGAAATTACATAATGCCAACCTTTTTTCCAGGAATGTGCAAATGTAATATTTGCAAAAGCAATGGACAATTTCCATCTGCTGGTTCTAATTTGTTTCAACATCTAGGAAATCTGTCAGCGTTTGAGAGCCACAGCTTCTTTAGGTCATGACTCTCTTGGAGCATAGTGTGTTTTGCATGATGTGTGCACTGAGTACACTGTATTATATGGGCACAGGTGATGCACCTCCAGGGGTACGGGGCAGTATGTAATATATGCAATAGGGGGCACAGGTAGGTGTGTCTAGTGCCATATTTGTATTCAGCTAGTCCTGGGTTTATTTGGCAAGCAGCTTTTTACATGCTTAAATTTGTAACCCTGTACTTATGCTGGTAAAAGAAAAACTACAAGTCTCATGCCTCAAAATTCTATTCATTAATATGTAACCATGAGATGAAGATATCATACATGGCATGGGCTTGTTTGCAACTATGCACATGCATTTTCTTTTTTAGACAATTGGACATATATATATTTTGCTTAGTCAAAGTTCCAGGAGGGGAATCAGGTGGCTCCCCACCTCACATGACAATTCAAGGTGCAGTGCAAAAATATGAATATATCGCTAATTATAGAATGGTATTCTTAGACACTAGAGCTGCAGAGGCAGTTGACAACTAGTGTCAATATGTAAAACTGGTGAGAGCATACCGAGATTTACATGAAACTGGATATCTTTGAAAATCTCTACTGACTGACTAAAGTATAGGTCCTTGCTCTGCAGGCAGGCATTGAACAAAATTACCTGAACCCGTTATGTCTGACTTTTGTTTTACTAATGCCTTCCTGCAATGTAACAATTTGGACAGCGCTCTCAAAATCTAAAGGGCTCATCAATTCCTCCTTCAAACAGACCAAACCTACAGCCATGATGGTTTGCGTAGGCGTTGCTGTACTCCATGAACAAACAAACACACATGTATGCCAAAACCAACCAATACAGTCGAGGATGCTCCTTTCTGACATCTGTTCTCGTAATCAGCCATTGAAAGGCCATAAAAACTTTGGCAACTAATTGATCCAATGAGAGCAGAGGGAG
This sequence comes from Lissotriton helveticus, assembly GCF_964261635.1. Lineage (NCBI taxonomy): Eukaryota > Metazoa > Chordata > Amphibia > Caudata > Salamandridae > Lissotriton > Lissotriton helveticus. Next base: position 1,298,282,414 of record NC_136065.1, on the reverse strand, counting down.
TGTAGGACTTTTAGCAAAATTCCAACGAAGTTTAATATTATCATGAAACATATTATTGAGGGCTAGATATTAAGGTTTATCATGACCTTTTTAAAATGTAGAAACATAAAATCTGGTTACAGGTGTTTAGATTGGTAATACTTGCTTTGTAGGGCAGTGGCAGGATGACATGGGCTTTGCTCTTTTGTGTTGATGTAGTAATGTATCTTAACAAGCAGAGATTAAGTGAATTGATTAGTTTGTCTTAATTTCCGTTAGGGAGACTGTACTCATAGCACAAATTTCTAAATGATTGTGTTGAACTGTGGGGCCACTGGGTCCTGGTACAAGTGCAGTAGACAATACTTTTCTTTCTATGTGTTCTGAATATGGGCTCTATAAATAATATAGTAAACTACAAACTGATTTTTCGACTTTAACCAGAATAGCTGGTGAGGGATCTTCATAAACCCCCACATATAATATTGATTTATTGATATTAGCCATACTCCTCCTCATTCTTTTTGAACAATGGTTTATAAATATTTGTTCTATGATCTGTATATCCTTGGTATGCATTTATCCGTTGATTGGCCATTAGCTGATACAACCTCAAACACTATTTTGGGGAAGGAACTTAAAAACTGTTGTTAAACGAGGGCTTCACAAGGTTTAGCAAAAATCTAGTCCTCTCTTCAATGCATCCCTCAAACCATTACCAGAGACCCTTGAATCCTTTACCATGCTATTCAGTGTTACATACTATACCTATATGGACCACGCACATATATTTGAAAGCTTAAAGGCCCTTTGTATCTTGACTCGTGTTCTTTAGGCCAGTGCCTTTAAACAATAAAAACAAAGCAGATCCCACGAGGTATCTGGGACTTGGACCCTACATAACACATCAATGAAAGTCAGAATTCTGAGATGGTGGATGTCAACCTATGTTAATGTTATGTTATGTTAATTTGGAATTTATAAAGCGCGCAGCTACTCCCAGGAGTATCCTCGCGCTTAGCAAAAAAGACCTCATAACAGTAACAGAAAGACTCCCAAGGCAGAGTCAGCGAAAACAAAATTATAGATGAAAGAGCCATGTTTTCAGTTTTTTCCTAGAGTGAGAAGGTCCTAAATCTGTCTAAGAGACAGCGGAAGGCCATTCCACAGGCGGGAGGCCAGCACGGATCTTCCTCCTACCCGGGAGAGTGAAAATTTAGGAACAGGAATCAAAAGGTGAGCCGAGGATCTCAAAGTACGTTGGGGAATGTAGTGGGGAAATCTTTATCCAAGATAGGATTTTAAATCTGATGAAAAGCTTTAAAAACCAAAATCATAGCTTTAAAATGGATTCTCTTCTGGGCCGGGAGCCAATGCAAAGAAGACAAGAGAGGAGACGTATGAGTCCTTCCTGGGACCTACCAGAAAAATTGCCCTAGCAGCCATATTCTGGATCACCTGCAGTCGGGCAAGTAGATAGCCAGGAAGTCCCAGGTATAGAGAGTTACCATAGTCTAGCCTCGAGATCACCAGGGCCTGGACGACCATCTTCCTATGAGAGACTGAGAGCAGCGGGAGAAAATTCCTCAACATTCCTTAAACCCAAAGCAGGTCCCTGGCACAGATAGCTTCTGAGTCTTTATAGAAGGAGTAGTATCCAGTCTGACTCCAAGATTCCTAACCATCCTCACAGGTGTGGTGGGGGGAGACATATTCTGCGGCCACTAGCTATGCCATTTCCCACACAGGGGCGAGGACCGAAAAAAATGATTTCAGATTTTTCTGAGTTACATTTCAATTGAGTTTCTTTCAGCCACGAGAAAACCTCAGAGAGGCAAGAATTTATCACATGACCATCAAACTCAAGTCCCTTTTCACAAGTAAACAACAATTGTGCATCACCCGCATACAATACAATTTGTGCCCCATATTGTTCGGCCATAGGGGCCATATATAAATTAAACAATGTTGGGCTCAAAATAGAGCCCTGAGGGATCCCGACGTTCATAGGAGGGATGACAGCAGAAAATGGGGGGGACCATATAGTATGAAGACGATTATTAAGAAGTGACCTAACCCATCAAAATACAGTGCCTCCAACGCCGCTCTCCACCAATCTTTGCACAAGTCAATTGTGTGGCACGGTGTGAAAGGCCGCGGAGAGGTCCAACAGCACCAAAAACGCGTTTCCTCCCCTATCCAGCATGGCTTCTATGGTTTCCGCCACTTCTAGGAGAGCCGTTCCGGTGCTGAAATTCGCCCTAAAACCCGACGGACTCGGGTGAAGAAAATGATTAGTCTCAATATAGTCAGTGAGTTAACGTATTTCTCTAAAACCTTGGAGAAAAATGGGAGCAGAGATATGGGCCTATAATTACTGGCTGCCTCTGGGTCAGCCTTAGGTTTTTTTTACCAGCGGAAGTATTCTCACATGTTTCCAGCAGAGTGGCATATGTCCCTCCCGCAAGGCGTTGTTTAAAATCAAATTCACAGTAGGGTTAATCACTTCTGCGATAACAGAAAATACATTTGCAGGGCAGGGATCTACAGGAGAGCCTGACTTCAAGGACGTTATGAGAACCTGCATAAAGGAGACCTCAGAGCGAGCAGCAGCAGCAGCAGGTAGCGAATCTAGATCTGCTGCTGAAGCTAGCGACTGAGTTTCAAAAGAGTCCTGTATTTTCCTAATATTATCGTGGAAAAAAGACGCCATCATATTAGACCACTCACTTGTCGGTACAAACGGACATTTAATAGCTGTAGGCGATGAAAAAATGTTGACAATATTATAGAGTTCTCTACTTTTATTGCCGGCTTGATCAATTTTAGCAGGGAAGAAACGTTTCTTACCCTTGCAAACTTTCTGATAATGATTTCTCAAGGCAGTTTTAAAAATAGATTTGTTGAGAGCCATTTAATTTGCCCGCCATTTCCTTTCAAAGCTTTTCCAGGCACTTTTACTTTTCCTAAGATCCTCAGTGTACCAGGGGGCCGAAGCTCGATTCATCTTAGCCACCCTTAAGGTAGAGGGGGCAAGTTCTAAGGTTCTAAGTTGAAGCCACTGCTCCAAAGAGTGCACATCCCTTTCAAGAGTCCCACTAAGTGCAATAGGGTGTGAGTTCGAAGCACTCTGCATTGCATCAGGAGTAATCAAATGAAAAGGCCTAAGACTGCTGGTGCGGATCTTCTCCTGTAGACGAGATCTGACTAATTCCCTGGGAACGCTAAAATTAATCAAACAGTGGTCCGACCAGACTAAGGGGAGAGGGGCCTCCACTTCGATCAGTTTGGAAGAAAAAATCTGGTCCAGTGTATGACCCTTTTCGTGGGTGGAAGAACAAACAATGGGGGTCAGATTAAATATGTCCAGGGATTCGCGCAACTTAAGGGGCTCTGGCTCCAGAGGGTTTTCCATGTGTACATTGAAATCCCCCAGGACTAGGCAATGACTGTATTTAGCAGCTAAGGGGGGAATAATGTGACTGATAGACTCCAAGAACTTCCCAGCTGGTCCTGGCGGACGGTGGATAACTACCCCCGCTATGGACTGATAGGCCGAGATCGTTAAAAGGAAGCCCAAGCTCTCAGCCCCCTCAATCTCTGTAAGCACTAGGCGAACACAGCTGAAAGTACTTTATTAGATTAAGGCCACATCACCTCCCCTCCAGTGATCCCTGTAACGCTCGCGCGCACCTTGCTGACCCCGAGCGCGCAGAGTCCCGAGGAAAGCGCGCACACATCCTGTGAGTGCTTTCGCACCGCCGCGTTTAAAACACGAGTGGCGCAAAAACGGCAATTCCATGTTTGGGGGAAATATTAAGAACATAAATTGCTCCGCAGTAATGGGCTGTGGCTGCGGGCTGTTTGTGGCCCTTTGTGAAAACATTTGTTAATTGCAGCACCGTCATGCGCTGCAATTAACAAACATTTTCACAATGGCTCACAATCAGCCCCCAACCGCGCTCCCTGGTTGGGGGCTGATTGTGAGCCATTGGGAAAATGTTTGTTAATTGCAGCGCATGACGGTGCTGCAATTAACAAATGTTTTCACAAAGGGCCACAAACAGCCCGCAGCCACAACCTGTTATAACACAAATTCAGCTAAGGAAAAGATGGGATTAGGCGGTGTCTCCCGCCTCTATTTTGCCGCCACTTTCCTTCTCCCTCCAGTGCAGCGCTGCCTCACTTTATTGCGCCGGTACATACAAAGCTAATTGCAGCCAAAACACAACCACCCCTAGAGATACCTCCTTGGTGGTGGAATTGGCGAGCCTTTCGTGACCATCATCAGCAAAAATACGGACTTCTAGCGTGACTTCTAATCCCGGTCACAAAGAGCTTTATGGCTTCAGCATCAGCACAGTGAGGCGGTGAATTTCACTTTCGCTTGGCAGCTATGGCCTCTGTCTCGCCCGAGCTGTCAGCTGAGCAGAGCGCCCATGCATCTGCCCGAGCCAGCCACAACAGAGACCTACCTGTATGGTACCACTAGCGAGGAGGGGCTGGTGACATGGTTGAAAGTGGCGGCAAAATAGAGGCGGGAGACACCGCCTAATCCCATCTTTTCCTTAGCTGAATTTGTGTTATAACAGGTTGTGGCTGCGGGCTGTTTGTCGCCCTTTGTGAAAACATTTGTTAATTGCAGCACCGTCATGCGCTGCAATTAACAAACATTTTCACAATGGCTCACAATCAGCCCCCAACCGCGCTCCCTGGTTGGGGGCTGATTGTGAGCCATTGGGAAAATGTTTGTTAATTGCAGCGCATGACGGTGCTGCAATTAACAAATGTTTTCACAAAGGGCCACAAACAGCCCGCAGCCACAACCTGTTATAACACAAATTCAGCTAAGGAAAAGATGGGATTAGGCGGTGTCTCCCGCCTCTATTTTGCCGCCACTTTCCTTCTCCCTCCAGTGCAGCGCTGCCTCACTTTATTGCGCCGGTACATACAAAGCTAATTGCAGCCAAAACACAACCCCCCCTAGAGATACCTCCTTGGTGGTGGAATTGGCGAGCCTTTCGTGACCATCATCAGCAAAAATACGGACTTCTAGCGTGACTTCTAATCCCGGTCACAAAGAGCTTTATGGCTTCAGCATCAGCACAGTGAGGCGGTGAATTTCACTTTCGCTTGGCAGCTATGGCCTCTGTCTCGCCCGAGCTGTCAGCTGAGCAGAGCGCCCATGCATCTGCCCGAGCCAGCCACAACAGAGACCTACCTGTATGGTACCACTAGCGAGGAGGGGCTGGTGACATGGTTGAAAGTGGCGGCAAAATAGAGGCGGGAGACACCGCCTAATCCCATCTTTTCCTTAGCTGAATTTGTGTTATAACAGGTTGTGGCTGCGGGCTGTTTGTCGCCCTTTGTGAAAACATTTGTTAATTGCAGCACCGTCATGCGCTGCAATTAACAAACATTTTCACAATGGCTCACAATCAGCCCCCAACCGCGCTCCCTGGTTGGGGGCTGATTGTGAGCCATTGTGAAAATGTTTGTTAATTGCAGCGCATGACGGTGCTGCAATTAACAAATGTTTTCACAAAGGGCCACAAACAGCCCGCAGCCACAACCTGTTATAACACAAATTCAGCTAAGGAAAAGATGGGATTAGGCGGTGTCTCCCGCCTCTATTTTGCCGCCACTTTCAACCATGTCACCAGCCCCTCCTCGCTAGTGGTACCATACAGGTAGGTCTCTGTTGTGGCTGGCTCGGGCAGATGCATGGGCGCTCTGCTCAGCTGACAGCTCGGGCGAGACAGAGGCCATAGCTGCCAAGCGAAAGTGAAATTCACCGCCTCACTGTGCTGATGCTGAAGCCATAAAGCTCTTTGTGACCGGGATTAGAAGTCACGCTAGAAGTCCGTATTTTTGCTGATGATGGTCACGAAAGGCTCGCCAATTCCACCACCAAGGAGGTATCTCTAGGGGTGGTTGTGTTTTGGCTGCAATTAGCTTTGTATGTACCGGCGCAATAAAGTGAGGCAGCGCTGCACTGGAGGGAGAAGGAAGAGCGCATACAGCAGCTGTTTAAAAACCTCAGACATAGAAAGCGAAGGTGGAGGTGCAAGGAAAGGAAAGCACATGTAGAGAAATCCTGTGATCGACATTGGCATAAAGTTAACTGCAGGCGTGTGCTTATGTGGTATGGAAGGGCGCTTTCTGACAGAGTACAAGGAGCACTGTCACAGTGAGCCACATATTGTTTTACTTTGCAACTTCAGCCGCGCCGCACTCCGAGCAGAGCAGAGAATGCCTAAGGCGAGTGACGGGGTCACAGGGAGGCACCAGATTTACCTCTAGCAGAAACCTTGGTTTTCATTCTGAAAACTACAATGATCGCCTTATTATTGTATTGGCGCCTGCCAGAATAATGTCCCATTTGCAGGCTCTGCATTAGTTAACATATCATTTAATATGATTTCTCGTGCAGCTGCAAATAAGTGCTACAGTTAGAAATAAATAAACGTGTCCAAGTTGCGTAATGTAACTGGCGCTCATGTACAGCGCTCTAATACGCTCAGGTCGAGAACGCTATTCGCGCTATTAAACTGCAAAAAAATTGTAATTCTTTGACTGTAAATGCACTCTCAGTCTCAAGGTCATATGCAAGTGTAGTCTAGTGTTAAAATAACTCGGGCTAGGATATTTAGAAACAACTGAAATCGGGAGGTGGTCAGGAAGATGTGAAGGTTACTACCATTAAAAAAAGAGACAATGCTGATTTCACTTGGCAGCAGTACATCAAATCTGGTGTGTTAATTTGGTATGCGCTACTTTATACACATATGCAGAGCCTCTGCCAATGAACACACAAGTAGACCACTCTGACTTGTGTGAAACAGGGGAGCCAGGCCTCTATAAATAGCACTGCAATGCACTACAGTTCTGCCTCTAATAGGTCTGCAAATGTACGTTGACGTTATATTATTTAATCATAGTCCGGGATTCTTTTGGTCTTTGTATCTACAGTTTTACTTGAAGCAGGTGGATATTGTTTGTCTGTCCGTTATTTGTGATATGGCTGCATGCTCTGGGATAGTCCAGTATTCTGAATAGGTGTGGCTTGTTGGCGACAGATGTTCCTTATTAGTGATCATGATTTTTTTTTAAGCAGTGAGTTAAGTAAGTACTGGTTGCAATTAGTTGTGCAGAGTTGTGACATTGTGCAATATCCTTCTTGAGTGCAGAGTTTATTTACAACAGTTATCTGCTATTTGTGATGTTGCAGAATTCTTGACGGTCCAGAACTATTTACATACTCTTAGTGAGAGAGAACCTTGCTTGATTAATTAAAAAAAGGGATTCCATGCTTAAATTGTGTGATCTTTGGCAAATATTTTATTTCACCAAAGCTAACTTTTTCTTCATAATTAAGGCTCCCTGTTTTCCGTTTTTACTCATTTTTACAGATAAATACAGACAGAAAACCATTTATTTTCTTATCTGTATTTATTTTTAAATGTGGATAAAAACGGAAATTGGGTTTATGTTTCTCTGTCAGCCGGAGCCCTTATGTTTGATGTGGGATTGGAGTAGGTGGGACAAGTGGTTTTTAAAGGACATGTAGATCTCAGTGGCATTTTGTCCCTTGGACAACTAGATTATCTGGAAAATTCCACACCCCTGATTAACTGTCATCAAACAGCTGAGTGTTAACTGCAAGTAGTATGTTAGAGCAATATGTTTTATTGCCCAGTCTTTTATTATTCTAATCTTTCCAAAAGGGTTCATTTGGGTAAAAAAAAAATCTTGTTTTTAAGAGAACCTCTAACAATGGGGTCACATTTTGAATTCTGAATTCGTACTTTTCCAGAATAAGCATTGTTAAACTATATTGCCTACTAGTATCGATGACTCCTACACTACACCTTGTAGTCTTGTCTGATGTAACACTTCCAATACACTGATTTACACACCTATGATTGTCTCTGTGCAATGTGTGTATTATGTAAAGTGCTCTGCCACCCTACGCTGGTATGAGTGGTGCTATAATACTAAATGAATCAGAGAGACAGTGGTTCTGGAGACTTGAGGGCCGCTGTTAAAGGGTGCTAGTGAGGGAATCCATGGTAGAGGTGGCCATTGGGGGGGCGCCAACAAACATTGTCGCACAGGGCTCCACCAGTGTTAAAGGCGCCTGGCTTGTGCCTAGTTGAAGTTGGCTGACCAAAGTACAATTGAACAACCTGCAAAGCACACGTCGTTCTTTTGGACTTGCTGCATTTCTTTTAGATATTACGCAAGTTAGAAATCTCTCTGCTTAGCCTAGTGTGCCGCCTGGCTGGTATTTTGTTGCTTCTTTTCGTCTGTGCATCCAGATATACAATGCAACAATTAACATTACATCTACAGCAGTAATATCTTATAATGGTACTATCATTGGAGTCTTGTACTTGTCTAAACCCGAAGTGTACTTGCCTGTATAACCAATTCATGTAATGGTGTGTTTCTAAATTGTAAACCTGCCATAAGACCCTTAACGTGGCGATTTATGTGTGAAAATGCAGTCTTTTCATTTGTTTAAGCATGAGTTTCGAGTGATATTTGGCGCTGCACCCACACGCACGGTCTGGTTCCTGGCGCACATAACCATGGCTGCAGCGCACAGAGACCCCACACTGCCGCACACAGAGGACAAAAATTAGAGGGAACATTGCTCCCCTCATGTCGATCTTTCCTCATAATCTATTAACCAGGGGGATAGCACTGGCGATAGTGGGGTTCGAGGCCTCAGACAGCCATGTTTCAGTAAGGAACATGAAGTCAGGGCTTGAGTCAGCTAGCAGTTCATAAGGTTGGAGCTCATGTTTTTTCACTGAGCGTACATTGAGCAAGTATGCCTTTAGGTAGATACCATCCCCTCCCTGCTGGGCTTTATGTTTAGCCATCTTAGATATCACGCCGCAGCTCCCTAGGTTAGGGAGACCTGCCAACTACAGTCCTTGCAAACAACAGCCTCACTCAACAACTTAAGGATGTGGGGCCTGCAACTCATACACCTACAGATATAGAGTATACTGTCTCTGTCGTATGTGATACGTTTTGGGCGCTCAGCAATTAAACCAGCAGCATTTCCAGCGCTGTATGCCTCCGGGACGCTGATGGGCTTGCCTTAGACCTTAAGTTAATCAAGTGACCAAGAAGCTATCTACAAAATGTGAACCTTATTCTGTACCTTCCCTCATCTATGCCTTTTTCAGAGTGTTTAAAACTACTGTTGTCTTGGTCCTGCCATGCTTCTGCCAAGGGGTACTTCTCCACCTATTGCTGAGACTCAATCTGGTACAAAAGGCAGCCATCAGAGAGAACTCCTGTATCTACTTACATGAATATATCATTGAAGCCATTCAAGCCCCCCAATGGTTGCCTCTCGCCAGAAACAGTTCATTGAAGGCTCTGTGCTTCACCCTCTGGCAGGTCTCTTATCTTTCAACTAAGACTACAGCTATATGCAGAAAGAAAGATCAACTATTCCGGACTGGCCCCTTACCTGACAATCCAGCCTATCAGGAAAATATGTCTTAATGGAGTGTGTCCCTGCCAAGCTCTTGAACTCACTATCACCAAGGATCATCAATGAACATTTGGCATTTAAGAGGGTGGTAAAGACCCAACAGCTCCCAAACAGATAACAAATCTGTTCTTAGGTCTTCTCATTCATACTTCTTTACACTCAATGTACCCTAGCCAGTCCACATTGCTACACATAGTAGGAATAAGAAATATTGGGTAGTATTTGAATGAAATAAACTTATGATGAAGGTGGAATGTATTAACAAGAAAATATGCGGGAGACAAGTAGTGAGTGAAACCATAGGATGACTAAACTCAGTCTTTCATTCGGATTGATCCAGATCTAGAGTAAATTGAAAGCATGTCTGAACAGAAAGGTTTTAAGACTTTTTCTGTATCTGAGGTAATTTCCTTGGTTTCTTAAGGTGGGGTCAAGATCATTGTAGAAATGAGCATCTTTATCTATGTTTCAGTCTTTTGAGTGTGTGTTGAATGAGTTTTGTTGCTTTGGCCGATTTGAGCAGCCGCGGGCCGTGGAGGGAGTTACGGTGGGGCAGGGAGGCGGGGAGGGGGAGGGGCGGGGTGGAGGGTGCTAAAAACAGGCATATGGATCATTGCAGGTAAGTACACAATTTAATTAATAAAACGAAATTCGTAGCGCGCAGTGCATGGCAAAAAGCAATGCTGTGCACGCTACGAATTTCGTTTTATTAATTAAATTGTGTACTTACCTGCAATGATCCATATGCCTGTTTTTGGCACCCTCCACCCCGCCCCTCCGCCTCCCCGCCTCCATGCCCCACCGTAACTCCCTCCACGGCCCGCGGCTGGATTTGAGGACTATTGTTGGTTGGTAAAGAGAGGCCAGAACATGCAGGTAACTAGTTCCTGCTCTATATAGTGCCTTGCGTATGATATTGTAGTACCTTGAATGCAATCCTATGTTGTACAGGTCGCCAATGCAGATTCCTCTGTGTCGGTGAAGTAGGTTTTAATTTCCTGTGGTTATGACTGACTCTTGACTCTTGGCTATGCATTTTCTGCAACTTCAGGGCTTTGGGACTTTGGGGAAATTGGTACATACTACTGCAGTTGCCAAATCTGTATACGGTTAGAGCTTTTGTTAATGTAATGACACGTTACGTAAGGAGTGGGTGGATATTCCTGAGCATAGAAAGCTGGAAAGTATACATTTTTACAACATAATTTATCTGCGGTTTAGTGGGCATTTTGTAATAAAAATGATTCCAAAGTTTTTAGATTTTTAGGTTATGTCTTCATGGCAGTACCATTCTAAATATATATAATTAGAGATATAATTTATTTCATACCACTCTGAAATAAATAAAATTCTACAAATACAACCAAATAAAAAGACAGGGTGATATAAAATAAATGACTATCTTCATAACTCAACAAACATAATATATTACTGTAAAGTCAATAAATATACACATATTATTAAAACCTAAATGAAATTGAGATTTGTTTATAATTTCCCAATGTTAAGCATATTAAAATATTAAAAACATCCTGCCACCATCACTGTAAAATACAATATACATGACACAAAGAAGTAGATAGCACTAGTACACTATAACATTATATATTAAGACATACATCAAAATAAATATGCATTTTACAAAATGAAATTCTATCCTATCCAGTCTCTAATCAGTCATAAATGTGTGTTTCCTCTGCAGCTATGTTCTTGCAAATGTTAAGCAGACATCTGCTTGCCAAATAAAATTGAATGGCTAGGCAGGACTGCTCTTCTGGGCTAAATTACGAAAATGTGTCTAAAAGGGTGATGTTTGAAGGAGATTTGTAGCATTTTTATCTAAGTACTTCCACCTATATTTTCAATTTTTATTTTCACACATTATAATATTTGTATATCATTTTTATATGACTAGGTTGTTTGTTCCTTTAAACTCCCACTGCCCATTGAATATTCCCACTTAAATGATTCTAATTCATCTAGAAAGGGGGAGAAAGACAATAATACATTTCTATTGTTGCTGTTGTAATGTAAATGTTTACTAAGAAAAGTCAAGCTATGGACCAGGAGTGGAATAGAGAGGCCTATTGACTATTGAGGCAACTATCAGAATGGCTGTATGTCAGTAACCATGTTTCCACTAGAGGTTGTACTGAAATGATGCACCATTGTAAGATATTGTAATACAAATGTATTTTGTTATCTTACTGTGGATTTACCTGTCAAATAGAAATTGTAATTCTTGTTTGTCCTGATTGACAAATATGGGCGGATGTGGAGAGATGACAGCTAGAAAATGGCGAGGGGGATGTTTGGGAATGTGAATTCCTTCGTAATTGGGTAATGTTGATGGGTACTGGAAGAGGTGTTTTTTCAATACTGATTTAAAGATGGGGAGAATGGTAACTGGATCCACAAGAGCAAAATTACTTAGGAGCAGAAGTGAGAAATCTTAATGAAGGCACATAGCGTGTAAGAGGGAAACGAGCTACAGTGTAGCAAAACATTATGTGATGAGTGTCTCACAGAATATTGCACTTACGATTTAAGAACTCAGATTTATGTCCAGCAGGCTAAAGGTGGTAACTGAAAAGGGGAAATGCCAGATCGCTATGAAGAGCTTCAAATTCGTTTTTTTCTTATGTTTTTTTAAATCAATATTTCCAATTTTGTTTGCCATAGGATTGGATTACCGCATAAAGACTCTGATCGTGGACAACAAGCGCTTTGCTTTACAAATGTGGGATACAGCTGGGCAAGAAAGGTATGATATACAATATAAACTTTGTGATAAGTGACAAGTAGGGTGTAAAAACTCCTGTGGAGTGGACAACTTAAGAAGAATATGATTGTAGATCACATAATTCCTATGAATAAACACATATTTCATTAAATTGTAAGTTTACCTAAGGTTTAATTGATACATAATTGAACTGTAAGATGTTTTTACGCTGAAAAACATTAGTTTTTGCAAATTTGTAGTCATTGGGATGTCAGTAAGATGGTACCTTTTAGGTGGAAAGAAGAGAAAGATTTGAAATCATGTTGAATCGCTGTAGGATACATAGGGGCTTATTTAGAGGTTGGCAGACAGGGTACTCTGTCACAAACGTGCTGAGTGCCCAGTCTGCCACACTCTCCTTCTGCCCACCCCATTTAGAGACGTGGACATTTCTGTCAGCAGAGTCTCCATTGTCTCTTTCGACAGAAAGCTTATTTTGTTGGGCCCACAGAGTAACAGGCAACCACCATTTAGAGCAGACAGTGCTTTTTCTGCCACTGCCAGGAAAAGCTTACAGTTGAGGAACAGAAGTAAGTTTAAGCTTTAGGAGTTTGTTTCTAAAAAAGAAAACAGTTTGGTAAACCGCTGTCAAAAGTGACAGCAACCATTCATCAAACTTCTTGTACCTTGAAGGGAATCGCTATGACGGTGGTTCCTTTCAAGATACAAAGATCTCTGCAAGGTCGGCAGCCATCTCTAAATTTGATGGACGGAGTGCCTTTGGGATGGCAGACCTAAAGTCCTCCACCATCCTAGCTGATGTTAGTCTGTCAATCAAACACACAATCAAGCCCCTAGATTCAAGACACAGCTGTGTTCATTTGCTATGCTGCAGAATCCCCATTTCTGTGAGTTACTTTGAGTGTCCTTTCAATCCCATTCTTGTTAGTGGATTAAAGTCCCCAGAGAGAATTAGGGTTGATGCCTTTATTAACACTACCTCTAATTAAACAACCAATCACAGAAGGCCATTTCATTTTGTCCACTATCATGCAACTGCCCAGCTTCATGCAAAAACAGGTGTAGTGAAAAAGCATTCCACATTCTAGAACTGACATGTAAATGTAAGCACACTCACACACACAGCCCCATGCATGGTAGGATAGCATATATTTAAGGCCAGAGACCATGAAATTCATCGAACCTTTCATTTTTCCCTCCTTCTGCTTTTAAGTATATTTTAAATCATATTGGGGTTCCATTGAAATCAGTGGACTGGCAGAAAACTGTAAACGCTGGCATAGGTGCGTGGCCTACATTATTAACCACTTCCGTGCTCATGACGAGCTGAGCTTGTCATGAGTTGCGCCGCTCGCATGCTCATGACGAGCTCAGCTCGTCATGTAACGCGGCTTTTAGAAAAAAGCCGCACAGAGCAAAAATGCACGCACGCATGCGGTTATAGTTCCCCAATCCATTTACTCATCCTGTCGTTCTCTCTCGAGCCTGCTCTTGTAATATGTTGAGTTGTGCAGAGGAGGGAAAGAGGCAGAGACAGTCTTTGAGGGTTTTGAGAAAAGGCTTCTATCTCCCTCCTTCCTACTCCCTTCTCTGTCAGCTCCTTCTGTCATGTTGTGAGAGACCAAACGGTAGAAGTGGCAAGAGGAGAGCATCGGCAGCCCGTCTTCCCCTCTGCCTTGCCAAATCAAATGAAGCAATTTTGGGAGAACCGAGGGACAAGCAAGGGCCTCAGCCAGCTATAAAGCCGTTCTCTAATGTTATTGGCCCTCACCTTCGACTCAAGTAACTAAAACTGAAAAGGCCGTTTATGGCTAACATAGCCCATTGGTAGCTCATTTTATGGCCATGCTATAGGAACTTAAAAGGGGAAAAGTAAGAAAAATAAAAGGCAGTTGATGGTGTAAATAAAGGGAGAGATGCCCTGTGCAAATTATGGTCATGTCAAATATTTTGGACTGCCTTTAAACTATGGGGTTTTAGCATGTACCCTTAAAGAATTGTTTTAAAATGCATCCTTTGCCTCTATGTTTTCAATATGTTTCCTAAATGTTCCAAAAAACCCAAGGTATTAGAATATTTATATAATGCCTCTACGGTTTGTTTCGTTTAAGCAATGTTTTGGGGGAAAGAGTGCTTCAAAATGCAATATTTAGTCTACTTTATTATAATAAGATTTCCTAGTGGGAAGAACACGCCATGGGGGCTGTGGGGAAATGTAACTTATTTTGATCACTCAACCGCTTGGAGCAATTTGGGAAGTGTATTTTCACCCGACAGCAGCAACTATTGTTATTCGTGAGATTTGTTTAAGCATACTCAACTACCCAAATGATATGATTACAATATTCTCAAACGTTCAAATTCACAGAAGAGATTCTCAGAACTGCACTACTTCTAGGCAACATGTGAGTTCTGGTACAGGTTTCTTGACAACCTCATCCTAGATGTAATTCTCAAGCTTGTCGACCCCAATTATACAGTTAGGTAAGAAAGGAGACCAAGAAACAATGTATCTGAAGGATAATGTTACTGATACATTATTTAGGGGCAGTATCAAGATTGCACTAAATTGTAAAATGACTTCCATCATTTACACTCAGGATGACAGCATGAGTTGAGAGGTTGGAAATAGATTCAGTCTGCAAATATCTGGCTGTCTGGTACTGACACTGAAAGTGATGGGAGTTTGAATAAATCAATTGGTCCTTGTTGGATCTGGGGGTCTCTAGTTGACTAATTCTAATGCATGGTTGAAACATGTCCGAACATGGCTCTGTAGAATTGGGCTGTCTCACTTTTGGAAAGAACCCTCATGTCTGACGCAAAGCTGTAAGAAATTTGTAAAAACGAAATTTTAGGCTTATACATCATGTAATCTCCCAAATAGCCACACAGGTGGATTCATTACAAGTAGTTTTTTGGCATACAAGGACCTTCCATACTTATGCCAGCCGAGGTGGAATGGCCTTCAAGAATGTTTAATAGCAATCGTGCCGCAGCGTTTTGTAATGATTGCAGTTTTGTCCTCTGTGGCTTGTCAATGTATAAAAAATAAAGGCTACTATCACCGACGTCCTAGGTTCCTGAGAAATAAATGGGAAAATCTTCTGTAATGTCTTCAGTAAGAAGAAGCAGGAGGAGGTTAGACGATTGATCTGAACTGCAAAGTTAAGCTGATCATCAAAGATCACTCCTATGTTCTTGGCCTTAGCTGTTGGACGAGGACATTGACTGGCCTCAGTCGGCCACCAGATTTGATTCCACAGAGCTTGGCCATTGCCGAACTCCATTACCTCCGTTTTATCAGTGTTGATCTTAAGAAAATGTGTACTCATCCAGCTCATGAGTTTCATCAAGCAGGCATGAAAGCTAGTGGCGGTGGTCTCTGGCTGTTTAGATACGGAAATGATAAGCTGCGAATCACCCGCATAAGAGAGCAAAATAAAGCCATGCTCTCTGATGAGTCTGGCCAGTGGAGTTACATAGATATTAAATGGAGTCGGTGACAAGGCTGATCCCTACGGCACTCCGCATGGAAGATGAAATGTGTTGGATTGTAGATTTTCCGAGAGTATGTTTTGCTCCCTACAGGCTCGAAAGGAAGAAAGAAGGGCCAGAGCTGTGTTCTCAATCCCCACAGCCTTCAGCCACGGCACTAACAACGTATGATTTATGGTGTTGAATGCTGCTGTCTAAGAGGATAAGGACAGCTCTGCCCCCCCCATCCACCTGTCTGTGGATCTCCTCCGTTGCCATAATCAGAGCAGTCTCAGTTGAGTGACATGTCTGAAATCCATGCTGACTTGTGTCAAGCAGATTATTGGAGTCTAGATAGTGGGTTAACTCCCTGTTGACCGATTTTTCAAGGATTTTGGCTGCTATTGGCAAGCATGAACTAGTTCGATAATTATTAACCTTGGTAGGGTCCAGGACAGGCTTTTTCAGGATCTGCCTAATACACGCCTTTTCCAGGCACAAGGATAAATCCCTGACTCTAACACTTTGTTTAACAGTGGGGTTAGATGTAACTCTTCCCAGAGACCAGGTGCATAATGGCCGGATCATTAGGTGATACAGATTTAATGGTAAGAAAATGGCAAGAAAATGAGGATCAAGAACACAATGTTTCTTTTGTCTGCTGCAAGATTTGACCACTTAAATTAACTAATCCAAGCACATTTTAGATACCAGCTGTAGGATAGAAATAGATTTGCTAGATGGAAAGTCAAGTCAAATGTCTTGGGAACATCACATATTTAAACCACTGTGAGGTATTATAATCATCATATATTTTCTCGTTTACACTATATATGTTTATTTATTTAGGGTTATGTCTCAAATATAAATGCACATTTATTAATAATATAAATTACAACCTGATAATTCAGCCTGCTTGAATATATTAATCTTTTTCTGCATGATTTGAATTGCCTTTCTAATAATTGTTTTAGATAACAAACAAGGCTTTATAGAAATTGATATCTTGACTTCTCACTTATTGTATTTAAATTATAAGAAGGGTTTCACAGACTATAAATAAGTGAAAGATTAGAATGGCTTTACTACTAATTGTTTATTTTGAAAATGTTCAGACATAATATATAAACTAGAACAGAGTGTTACTAGATAGAGAGGAACTTTGTAGAAGGGATTAGAAACTGAGGGTCATACAAAAGCCACAATCACCTTGCCTTGCTGAAGGCTATGAGAAAGGCACAGCCAGCCTTCCCTGACTTATCTGCCGACTTGTAGCCAAGAACATCAATTGAACAGCTGTTGAATTTCTTTGCGGACTATTGTTTCTATTGTTTAATTGTTCAAAAAAGGTATGTGGGTGTGAACCACCAATGAAACCTGTATAGGCCTCTATTGGTGCTTAGTTAGTGGAGAGAAAGGAAGGGCTGGTGATACTATTGCAAAGCAGCTTTACCATACAGTCAAAATGTTACAGTATTTTCTATCATTCTGCCTCCTCGCACGTATAATTGCTAATATTGTTTATTTTTGTAGTCGTTTTTATGCATTTTGTGTGTTCTAGGATAGTATTTTAATTTTAATCAACCTTGTAGATATATTATTAGCTCACTAGCGTTCTGCAGAGTGCTTATTCATAACAAAAGAATGCCTTAATTCCAGTAACTGTCCCTGTGAAATTCTACAGGAGTGATTGTTACCTAAAACACACCTCACTCAAGTAATGCTTAGTGGGTTGCAGGGGCGTTATAGTCTACTGGGTTCTCTGTCTTAGAATGCCATATTGACTAAGGTCCAGATTTACCAACATTTGGTGCAACGCAGCAAGACAACTTGCTGCACTGTGTCAAATGGCGAGAGCAGGAATGTTGTGTTTGCTGCGGAGAACTGGAATGCAAGGCAGTGACTTGCACTACTTTGTGTTACTCTGGATTTACTAAACCACGCAGACCCACACATGGTGGCTTTGTATGGCTTAGTAAATCTAACATAAGGGCTTGCGTTGCCTTGCGTTATCTTACATGATGCAAGGACAATGCCAGCCCTTAGTTAATCAGAGTATCAGTCCTTAGTCCCAGTGGGTCTAGAAAACCCATTTCTGGGCTGTGATCTGGAGAGAAATCCAGAAAACCTGTGTGTTTTCAACTCTCCTGAGTATTACTGTCAGAAATTGCTGAAGCATATGTGAAAGGTCGCCCTCTGAAATGACACTGGCTTTCTTTACCTTGGTGCTGATTAAACTACTGCTATAGAAGTGTCAGTAAGTCTACATGAACTGTGAATGTTGGTACCCATTCTTCGTTCATGCCAACCTGTATTTAAGTGAAGGTGTCCATGCCCAGTCGGCTAATGCTCAGTGAAGGATGGACTGAAAAGCTTTGAGCAGTTCAGGCTTAGATACCTCAAGTGACTTGATGTCCCTCTCGCAGCGCTATACGTTGTCAACAGCAGGTGTGAAGTGGTACCTGTGGAAGGCCAGTGTGTATTTACATGGGGAAGTGGTGAGAGGAGCTGTAGCATAGGAGGTGTTTTGCAACAAGCAGGTTTAGGAACATATTTACCTTTCTTGAGGTATTTATTTAAAGTAATGTAAACACCAGCAGGGGAGCAGATCAAAAGTCTTCATTGTCTTTGAAGTACAGTTCATTGTTAGAATACTCCTTTTACTCAGAGATTCATCTATCACAAGGCTGGACTATATGTCATGCCCTGACCTATGGCAGACACTGACTTTTTTGCCATGTCAGAGACGTAGTGGCAGTAGTTGAGTAACTCTCACGACCGTTTAGATGCATATAGGTCAAAGCTATTGGTAGCATGGACGGGCCACGTGCCTCGTGTAGATATTTGCATTCGTGATAACAAACTTATGATGTTTTACATCAGATTCAATGTACTACAACTGATAAGCAATGAGTGGAAAAAGAAAGAGAGCACTTTAACATTCATTACGGTATTTTTGTTGCGATGGTAAATCTTACAAACCTGTTTAATGTCCAATAGATATCACAGTATCACGAAACAATTCTTCAGAAAAGCAGACGGCATTGTGCTCATGTATGACGTCACTTCAGCCCACAGTTTCACAGCAGTGCGGTACTGGCTGGACTGCATCAAGGTAAATATAACCACCAACGGAGAAATAAATGCAGTGCTGACCTTCTATCTTACAAATAATAATGAATTATCTGTACATATAACAGAGCAGTGGCATGCGAGGGTTAATTTGTTTACATTTCTTTAAGTGTAATTGGCACATGGTATGACTACCTTTTGCCAACAGTGCAGGTTGGTACCCAAACACTGCGATCATCATTATGAGCTAGATGGAATTTGGTCCAGGGATGCTACCAGGTTTCTCCCTGGAATGGGGAATAACTACACGGCCCCAGAAATACCATGTCCTTTGAGGTGCACGTTTCCCCATTTTCAAGGAGAAAACTGCTGATGTTTTCCCTTTTCCAGCTGCTCACAGCAAGTAGAAATGTCAGTGGGATGGCCTGTGGGGGCTGAGGGTCGGGTGGAGTGCGGAGGGCTCAGGTCAGGCTTCAACCTGTCGTCGAGTGCTCCCCCAAACTGCTGCAAGGGTCAGATGGGAGCTGGTGGTCCATCTGTCAGTTGTCCCTGCCCCTACAGTAGCTAAAACAGGTCTGTGGATGCATTATGCATACCGTTTGCTGTCCTTCTTTGCATCACGGTGCACCTTTCATGAGGTGCGCTGGCACAAACAGGGACAGTGCGCCATATTACAAAGAATGCACTTCCCCCGGGGCATCCGTGAACTAGCACTACCCAGGGGGCAGTGCATTCAACTGAACTATGGAGCGGCTGCTTCAAAGCCGCTTGTTGTTTCACAGTGCAGGTGACGAATCTATGACATAATATCGACAGACAGAATATCTACCTACAAAAATATCGATACAAAATTATCGAAGTCAAAAATATCGGAGTTATATCTTCATTAAGGTAAGTACAAAAATATCGAAAATGTAATATCGTAGTACAAAAATATCGAAAGTAAAAATTTCGTTTTTTTAAATGTATTAATAATACTGTAAAAATAGTTTTAAAATACATATAATTTTACAAATATTAAATAAAAACATTAAAACATATTTAGAAAATTATAACTAATACATATACATTTAAAATAAATTAAAAATACATATAAATTAATATATATACATACTCCACATATTGCAACAGTAGGAAAATCGTTGGATAGCGTAGGGGTAAAATTTACTATTCCCACTCCAGAGGGTGCAACAGTAGGGAAAGCGCTGGATAGCGTAGGGGTTTAATTTACTATTCCCACTCCAGAGGGTGCAACAGTAGGGAAAGCGTTGGATAGCGTAGGGGTAAAAATTACTATTCCCACTCCAGAGGGTGCAACAGTAGGGAAAGCGTTGGATAGCGTAGGGGTAAAAATTACTATTCCCACTCCAGAGGGTGCAACAGTAGGGAAAGCGTTGGATAGCGTAGGGGTAAAAATTACTGTACCCACTCCAGAGGGTGCAACAGTAGGGAAAGCGTTGGATAGCGTAGGGGTAAAAATTACTATTCACACTCCAGAGAGTGCAACAGTAGGGAAAGCGGTGGATAGCGTAGGGGTTTAAATTACTATTCCCACTCCAGAGGGTGCAAAAGTAGGGAAAGGGTAGGCTAGCGTAGGGGTAAAAATTACTATTCCCACTCCAGAGGGTGCAACAGTAGGGAAAGCGTTGGATAGCGTAGGGGTAAAAATTACTATTCCCACTCCAGAGGGTGCAACAGTAGGGAAAGCGTTGGATAGCGTAGGGATAAAAATTACTATTCCCACTCCAGAGGGTGCAACAGTAGGGAAAGCGTTGGATAGCGTAGGGGTAAAAATTACTATTCCCACTCCAAAGGGTGCAACAGTAGGGAAAGCGTTGGATAGCGTAGGGGTAAAAATTACTATTCCCACTCCAAAGGGTGCGACATTAGGGAAAGCGTTGGATAGCATAGGGGTAAAATGTACTATTCCCACTCCAGAGGGTGCAACAGTAGGGAAAGCGTTGGATAGCGTAGGGGTTAAAATTACTATTCCCACTCCAGAGGATGCACCAGTAGGGAAAGCGTTGGATAGTGTAGGGGTTTAAATTACTATTCCCACTTCAGAGGGTGCAACAGTAGGGAAAGCGTTGGATAGCGTAGGGGTAAAAATTACTATTCCCACTCCAGAGGGTGCAACAGTAGGGAAAGCGTTGGATAGCGTAGGGGTAAAAATTACTATTCCCACTCCAGAGGGTGCAACAGTATAAACAAAATAATAAAATACATAACACTAAACAAAATTTCGATATTAGTAAATTTCGATATTAGTAACATACATACCTTAAAAAAAACGATATTCTGTCTGTCGATATTTTGGACATCGATATTCTATACCATCGAAATTAAAACATCGATATTATTGTATATCGATATTTTAATTTCAATATTTTGTCTCACTACCGCAGGTGACAACCTGCCTGCACTTTCAAGAGGGTAGAGAGCTATCCCTGCAGGTGGGTGCAGTGAGTGACTACACCTGCTTGCAGGGAGATATCAGGGGTCCATGGAACCCCTTTCTGCCCTCCCTCTGGCTACCTTCAGGAGGTGCACTATAGGTATGCCATCTTTTTGTGGCACACTTTCAGTGCACCTACTAAAGCCATGTTTCCTTCTGCGCCCGTGTCCATAATCCGAGGCGGGTGCAGAGGCAAACTGAATCCCTCATTTGCATGGGGCCACAGCCCCCTTAAAAAGAGGGAATGACATCTCATGTCCACATGTGCGCCAGCGTTATCAGTTTTAAAGAAGGGATAGCACAAGCATCTGTGACCCCTTCTGTAATGCCATTGTGCTCCGGGGCACACCAAGTGGGTGTACATCCCCGTTGGCACTATCTGTAACACAGACCCAAAAGCATCCAAGCCCAGAATTATCAAGTCAGGTGTTTGCAGACCGGATAACTCTGGGTCCGGAGTCACTCATAATTCCGTGGGCAGAATTCCACCTGGAGTTTTGAAACAAAATCCCATAGCATTTTAGAGAAAAACGGCAAAATATTGAGATAAAATACCTGTTGAAAGATATGTGAAACGAACACTCAATTCAATAAGGAAATAGATCAATAAAAGAGCCTAAGAAATGCATTTTTATGAAAGATTGCCTTCAATTAAGCAATTTGCAACATGGCTGCAAGTGTTCTTAATCTGATATTTGCACTCTTATTTTTGGGACAACTTTTGCATTTAGGGCTATACTGAAAAATCTGTGCACCTACAGAAGCAATTTTTCTCTGCGAGGTGCACAGATGTAATTACAGATGGTGCGGTAAGCTCGTTCTGTAACTCTGAATGCATGTATTAATTTTTAAAAGAAGTGAAGAGCATTTGTCATTGACAACAGAGTGCTTTAAGGGATGGAGCCTAATGGCACCAAACTGCAACTTTCCCAGCCCCGAGTAGGAGAGCCTGGTCCTATTTCAAAGGAAGCCTGGGGCATTCAAGCACTCTCAGAGTCAAGGTGGCTGGAGCCAGGCTAACAGGAAGTGTGCATAGTGCAGGTACACCTTGGTGCTTGAGGGCGTCTTTGTGCTTACAGGTTGCCCATCCCAGTTGGTCCTCCCGGGCTCCATGAAAATTTTGGGTGGTCGCACGTGCACGCTTGTGGAGTAGATGGTTCATTCACCACTTGGTGAATGTCTGTTGGGCTGATTGTGTTGAATGTCATTTGGGGTACATAATAGGGGCAGGGGTCATGCACCCCTTTAGCACACACATCCCCAGACCAGGGATATAACTGAGATGGATGATAGTAATGTAACTCACTGAATGCTTTCTGGCTTCATAGGAATCAGTAGGAGACAGTGTTCTGATTCTTCTCCTTGGAAACAAAATAGACTGCGCCTCAGGGAGGCAGGTCTCCACCAATGAAGGGAAACAGCTGGCACAGGTAAGAGCATCTCCATTAAGACTGCCTGTGTCCACTCTCACTGTTATAACAGCTCATTGACTGGATGTGCAGCAAATGCTGTATATATTTGTATGCAGATTTATGCTTAAAATGTCACAGTTGACCATCAAATGTGTAATAGAATCCCTTTCGCTGCAGAACTGCACACAGTCGTCAATGGGTCTGCTTTACTCACTACTGAGAAATGATCTCTACGATTAAAAATAGAAATCAAGAAAATACTTAGTCTGTGGATAAAGGAGAATGGAGAGAGAACGAGAGAGATGGAGAGAGAGCAAGAGAGAGAGACTAAGTATGTTTCTGCGTGTTCTTTCTTCTGCAGGGTCTCGTTGGAAATTAGTCACTTTGTTCACTTGTTCTGGTGGCCCTTAGAAAACAGTTCAAGATTATTTCTATTTCAATTCACAATCTCTTATTCTTTAAAACTAATTAGAGGTAGCTTTTCATATTAATGCTAGTGGTCTCGTGCTACAGCTGATATTCCTCTGTGTTAAAAAGTGACATTATTTTCTATCAGAAATAATATATTTTGAGATCATTAATAATTTAGTCGTTATGATACTCGCCGAGAAATATTATCATTTTCTGCTCATCTCCCACAATCCCCACCTATGGCACTTAGGTCCACGGAAACAAACATGATTCACGTTAGTTCCAGTTCTAATCAGTTCTATTGTTATTAATTTATCGTATATTCATTCAAATCAACCATAGCTCATTATAAGAATTCTCAGTTGAATTGTAACTCAGACGAGAAACACAGTTCCCACAATGTCTGTTTGCAGACAGTGTCCACAGTCAAGTACCTTTTTGAAAATGAAATAATCGTTTTCAAATTAAACAGATTTAAGAAAGTACCTTATACCATAAAATATCCAAGAACTCTGTCCACAGTCTGGAATGTCAAAAGGCCATTCCTCAGCAAAAAGTACAACGCCACAATCGCAAACAGGAATCCTCCCGAGAAATAGTGACGAGAAAATAATGGTTTTACCCAGATATGGCTCCTCCAGCAATGATCTTCATTTTGGAAGCAGCTTACATCCACTCTGTCTTTTATCAAAGATGGCAGCGTCCCTTAGTGATAACATGATGACCGTTCACCAGGATGTATTTTTTACATTTCTGGGTGAACATACAGCTCATCAGCAGTGGCAGGGAGCGGGTGAAAGCGTTGGGATTAGGAAAAAATAAATAAAGGAAGAAAAGTAAACTTACCTGGTGATCACCATTGCCAGCCGCCCCCTCTCAACCGAGCAGGAACCAGGATTCTCCCAGACTCCCCTGACCAATCACAACGCTGCCTTAAGCACTTCACTCTACTGAAATCTACCCTGATGTACTGTACTCCTATCTACTCCATCCCAATCCAACCAACTCCACCCCACGCTACCCCAATTCAATCTACCCCACTCTAATCTACCACACTAATTTACCTCACTCCTCCACTCCTTTCTACACCATTCCAATCTACCCCATGCCATCCCACTCCAATCTACCCCAATCAACCGCACTCCATTCTACCCCACTGTACCCCAACTCCACTCTACGCCATTCTAGCCCACTTCACTCTACCCTTATCCACACAATTCCCCTCTACCCCAATCTACTCCAATCCAATCCACCAACCCCACCCTGCTCCATGCCACTAACTTTCAGCCATGCTGAACAGCAGACACACTGATTTACATAATGGCTAAAAGACATTGCAAAAGTTAATTGCTCTTGCATAGGCGAGACCTGTTGACTTTGCCAATGTTTGGTATTGTTTCCCGTTTGGGACCACTAGGCTTTTTCTGCTGATCTCGAATAAGAAAAATGTAAGTGGAAAGAACTTCCCTCAGTGGTAGAATCCTTTTGATGTAATTTAAACGACAATTCCTTGGTGGATGTGCCTCCTGTCAGGATACCTGACAACAGAGCCACCTGAGGCTCCAACACAAGAAAACTGGTGTTTGCCCAGCCTACAAATAAAGCAGGTACACTGTGAGCTTGGTGGGGAGGGAGCCATGCCAAATTATTACGGGGCTCCCACTCCACTAAACTCTACATGAGGGCCTTAGTAATTCGCTAAACTCCATCTAGTTGCCTTCTGTCATTCGCTCAGGTAATTGAATAGCGTCATTTACAATTCCAGATTCCATTGTAGATTCACCGCTTAAACTCTGAGTAGAGATTAGATTGGAAGTTTGTTCAAAATATTAGACGGCCTGAAACGTACACAACACTGAAAGAAAGGACGCTGACAGATGCTGTCCCCCTGTGTTAAATAACATGCTTCTTTATCATGAACAATCAGCAGTGTAAACATAGCTACTGTTCAACAAAAAAAATTATACCTATAAAGTTCAAATGCATTTACCTAAAAAACAGACCAGACTTGTGTTAACTAAATCAAATGAATGTCAGAAAACAGGATTCTAAGTAGTTTATGCCCTAAATGCTCACTGACAGATGCCGTCAGCCAACAACACTATTTTATTTATTCATAGATTTTTAGATTTTTTTTTGCGCATGGACAAGACCCGAAGGTCACAGCGCGCTCTACAAAGACACAATGTAAGAAAAATATTAACATAGAACAATCAGGCATATTTACAATGATAATTCAGCTACAGTAGTCCTCTTAAGATGAAAAAAGGTTGATATAATATTAGTTGCTTTACGTTATTTTTGAAGTTTACATGGAGGAAGGCCTCCTTATTTTTGATGGAATGAAATTCAAAAGTCAGGAGGCACCACCTGAGAAGGATGTTAGCACTCCGTAAGACCCTTTGTCCATCTGAGATGACAAGTTTCTTAGAAAATACAGTTTGGGAGTCAGACAAAATGAGTTTGTGAATGATTCAGATCAATTTGAGGGTACTGCTTGCTTCCATTGGGGGTAAATTAAGTGACATCAGAATTGAAGCAGTATGTATGAATTTCCTGCCTCCGGTCACCAGTATAGCTGAGACATAGAGGGAGATTTACCAAATCTCCATGCAATACAGCTCAGCCTCCCGCAAGCCTGCGCTAAAAGATATGTCTCTCTCCTCCTCTTTCCCTTGTGCCGACGCTAATTACAGCTGCCAAGCGCCACACACCACCTTAGCGCCATGGCGCTAGGGTGTGTCTGTGTGTGAGTCTAGCATAGGCTTTGTATAGGAAGGGTACCCTTCCTGTACAAAATACTATGCCTAGACATGAGAAAAAGCTTTTCCCACTTTGTATGGGTGGTGCACAGTCAGAAAAGGAAGGAGAAATGAAAGCATTTCTCCTTCCTTGCGCCTAGTTTAAAAGGGCGCAGTTTTCTCACACTAAACCCAATCTACTGTATTTAGTAAACTGGGTTTAGCAAGAGAAACCTTGGGTGGTTGCATGGGAACGCCCATGCACCACCCTTTTACGCCCCATGGCGCAGAGTAATGCTAAGCAGCGCTATGCACTACTTCGCATTACTCTTACATTATTTCCAGCGCTAAAGAAGTTTAGCACTGGAAAGTAAATTAGGAAAAAAAGATTTTGCGCCGTTTTGCATTATTTTTGTGACGCAGACACAGCACAAAATCCTAGTAAATCTCCCATATTGAGTGTTGTTTTCAAGGGAGCAAGTCAGTGTGGGGTTTCTATAGTCTAATCTGGACAGTATGACCAACTGGGATTGAACTGCTCGTTTGAAATCATGAAAGGGTTTAATGCCCATTTCATTTGAAATAGAAAATTGGTGGCTAGGAAGATCATGAGTGATTAAATTTGAGGTTCTTGTCAAGACGGACTACTGTAAGAAATCCACCTTATTGTGATTTGTGTAAGGTTGAGTTACTAATATTGATGGTCACGTTAGTGAAGCATAGGAAAACCATTAAATTAAATATCAATAGAATTTGTTTTGGGGGCCAAAGCCTTTACAGCATTGCAGGCACTGCTATCAACTCTTTTTGTAGAGCACAAAAAAGGATCCCTTCAAGTAAAAGTTCATGAAATGATTGTTAGCGTGTTAACAAATGTTAGAACATTGGAATGTTGGGAGCTCCATTGAAAACAATGGAGTGCTCTGGGCTTATAATGGCTGGTATAAGCCCGGA
Organism: Lissotriton helveticus; assembly: GCF_964261635.1. Classification (NCBI taxonomy): domain Eukaryota; kingdom Metazoa; phylum Chordata; class Amphibia; order Caudata; family Salamandridae; genus Lissotriton; species Lissotriton helveticus. The sequence continues at coordinate 1,298,255,653 of NC_136065.1, read as the reverse complement.
GCTCCAACATTCCAATGTTTCTTTGTTCACAGCTCTGGCTGTGAACAAAGGCTTCAAGGAGACTGAGGGGATTCCAATCCCCTCACGCTCCCAAAAGGATGTGTTCTTTTTTGTTAGAACATTCTGCCCTCTAGTGGCAGAATGTTCTAATAGCCTTATAGCCCTTCGTAGCCAGGCCATACCGGGTATTAAAGTCCCTCTCCCTTGTTAAAGGCCTTCGGCTCGGGGCCTTTAACTCTGGAGAGGGCCTTTAATAGCCGGTATAGCCCTCTACGGTGGGCTATAAGGCTATAATGAATTGCACTCTGCGGTCGGTCTGGTGAGATCTGCAGTCTTGGCCATTCAGCTTCAATAATAACACATGACTGGTCAGAGTCTGTTGGGGAAACAGGTGGTAATTGTGATATTGAGATACTTTTCTGACAGGTATCCATTTTTCTTGAATCCCTTCAATTTTTTACGTAAGTGTCAAGTTTGAAAATAAATTGTCAAGCGTTTGGAAGGGTCTTGCTGTGCTTGTTCAAGTGAGTCAATTCAGCCTTTCACCCTGGCAACCGTAATGGCAAGAGGATCATTAACTGGAGCAAAAGTAAAACCTGCCGTCGTCTTAGACTATATAGCAGTTTTATAGTGTATTATTAGTATTGTTGCAGTTATTATTGGTAATAGTAACAGTAGTGGTAGTAATAGTAGTAGTATTCGAGGTAGCATTCAATTGCTACATAAAAATATATATATGACTTTCTAAATAAAGTGTAGTTGTTATATCACTAGCCAGCTGTAATAAGAAAATTACATTGCTACTTTAATGTAAGAATTTATCATAGTTTGGGTGTGACATCAGAATGCATCACAAAGCCAATAGAAAACAAAAGAAACCTTCCAGAGCAGAACATTAACGGCAAATGTCAATTGAAAAAATACAAGCAAAATATACTTTTCATCCTTTTCTTTCGTCTTTCGCTCCAAATTTAGCATTATATAGGAAGACGCAGTTAAACGTTTATTACACAGGTTGAGTTGTCTATAATAATAGTTCTGTGTTATCACGCATTCTAAACCACAAAGCTAGTTTTGATAGTAACTTGCATCAAAATACTTGATATACATGAAGAATGATAAGCTGGAGCTTTGTGCGTTTCTTTTCCGGTGCAGATTCCACATTTGTTCTAAAATTCTGAAACCCAAAAAACATGTTTTATTAGATGAACACTAAACCAAGGATTGAATTAATAAAATGGTGAGCATAACATTTTGTATCATAAGGAATAGAGTACCACCTGCCATACGTAGAAAAAAAATTGCAAGCCACTTGAAGTACTCAGCCTTTGGCCTCATTCCTCAGTTGGGTCATAGAACTTCTTGCTGTCTTACGCTAGCCTTATAACCTACAGACTAATATATATAGTTAATTGTTATATATGCTAGATAATAATATAAAATATTTGTATATTTTATTGCAATATTTTTTCTTATATTTCACATTCAGAGAGATATCTTTCCCATACCTGACCTGTAATTATAACAAGTGCACGAGGGAAGATGTGTGGCTACACAATTATTTTTTTATTTGAAGCATATTAGGTTTGCTTCTGTATAAGCCTCCTACATCGTTATTAACCTCTTTCTACGAATTCAGGATGTGACAATAAGGTATTTTGCAAACTATGCACAGATGATTTTCTATTTATGTTCCTGTTCTCATCTCCTAAGCACATGAAGGCATGGTTTGAGGTAGCGCCTTGTAGTATTCATTGGCAGGTATCGGGAGGCCCAGCTGGTGCTCGTCGTACTGTTATTGAAATGGGTCTGAACCTATGTCACACAATGTCTTTTCACTGGCGTCATTTCTGCTTTCATGAAGATTAAAAATGAGTCTCACTTTGTCTTTCAGATGAATAGGCTGTTGTTTCATGAATGCAGTGCTGCCGCTGACCTCAACATCTCACTGTCAATCATTCACTTGGCAAGGTGAGATCGGATCTACGAATGAATTTATTATTTTTAAAACTTTTCATAAAGTGCTTTATGATGCTTAGTAGAGGTACTCACCCTGCCGTAAGGATTCCGAAAGTGAGTGTCCCTCTTTCTACACACCAAGGGCGGTGTGCTTCCATAACCAACCAAATGTACCCTTCGTATCCGCCAGCACTGCGACACTGCTGATGTATAGGTGTGGGTGGGTGGATTTTGTAAAATCTTCGGCACCGCTCCCCAGCTCCAAAAAGCAGAAGTGAGCTGCTGTATGTGGGACGGCGTCTTATATACCACCTTTTCCCTCTTCCCGACGATCTCCGGGGTTCATCCTGATTGGGGATATTCGAACGTCACCTGGCCTCCCATTGGCCAGGTGACATGGTGCTTCTCTGGCGTGATTATTCCTTGCGGGAAACACCCCCCACCTCCGCTTCAGGGTTCTTCTCGGCGGTACAAACCGGCTCCTTACAGGGCCCTGGCATCCATTATGGCACCGGCCCTCTAGGCCCCCTTCGTGGTGGCCTCTGCAGGAACAAGCAATGATTTACTCACCTGGCCATTCTGTCAACTCCAGATTGTTTTTCAATTTTATGTTATGTTATGTTATGTTATGTTATATTTATTTTTATATAGCGCGCGGCGACTCAAAAAGAGTATCCCGGCGCTTTAGCAGCTAGACCTAAGACGAGATAACATAACACAGCAGTAAAACAAAAAAGGGGAGCTCAGTAAAAAAAGGGAACAGAGCCTATAAAGTAAACAACCAGGTCTTTAGACCCTTCCTAAAAGCAAGTAGACTGGTGGCGCCCCGAAGTGTCAGCGGCAGAGAGTTCCACAGCTGTGGTGCCAGCAGTCCAAAGGAGCGACCTCCAATGCGAGCTCTTTTCACACGTGGCACCACCGCCAAGAACTGTGACTCCGATCTGAGAGCGCGGGCAGGATGATAAAAGGCCAGTCTCCTTTGGAGGTACTTCGCGACCCCGGCATGGAGGGCTTTATAAGCCAGAGTCAGCGCTTTAAAGATGATCCGCTTGCGGATAGGCAGCCAATGTAAGGCCTGCAAGAGACCCGCAACACTGGCTCGCCTATTTAAGCCATAGATGGCTCTCGCCGCAGCGTTCTGCGCGACCTGTAGCCGCTGCAGCAAATACTCTGGCAGGCCCAGGTAGAGGGCGTTAGCATAATCCAGCCTGGACCCGATCAAAGCCTGCACGGTCAGTTTCCGATGTTCTTCCGATAAAAGGGGTAGAAACTTCCTCAGCACCTTGAGGAGGCCAAAGCAGGTACCCGTCACCCCCAAGATCTGGGCTCTCATCGTCAGGCCCTTGTCCATCTTGACCCCCAAGTTCTTAGCAGCTAAAGATGGACGGGATGGTGGAAACATGTTGGTAGGCCACCAAGTTTGCCAGTCAGGATCCGACGCACACCCGAAGAAGAGAACTTCAGACTTCTCAGAATTGCATTTGAGGCCACTCAGATGAAACCATCTAAAGACAGCCTCAAGGCAATCCCGGATGCTCTCTCCATTAAAATCTCCTCCACTCTTACAAGAGAAGAGGAGCTGAGTGTCGTCAGCATAGGACACGATCCGGGCCCCGAAAGACTCCGCCAATGCCGCCAGAGGGGTCATAAAGATGTTAAAGAGGGTCGGACTCAAAATAGAGCCCTGCGGGACCCCGACACCCAATGGCGGCATCACAGCAGAGTCCGGGGAGGCCCAGACCGTTTGTCGGCGGTCAGCTAGAAATGATGAAAACCAGCTGAGCACCGTCCCCCTTAGGCCAATCTCATAGAGTCTAGAGAGGAGGCCCGCATGGGGAACGGTGTCAAAGGCCGCCGACAAGTCCAACATGACCAGCATGGCCTTGCTCCCAGAGTCCAGTACCCCTTTAATGTCTTCCGACACCTCCAGGAGCGCTGTCTCTGTGCTGAGGTTTGGACGAATGCCCGATTGAGTGGCATGCAGAATCTCGTGCGATTCCAGAAAATTGGAGAGCACCGTTTGTATGTGCTTCTCCAGGATTTTCATAAGGGCTGGCAAGAGAGAGATCGGTCTGTAATTGACCAATGCTGCAGGGTCAAGACCAGGCTTCTTCAGCAGGGGGATGACCATTGCCTGCTTCCATGCTTGCGGAACCAGACCCTGGCTCAACGAAAGGTTCAAAAGTGGATTGACCAGTGGATTTAAAGCTTCCGCCATTTTTGATAGAAACTTAGCCGGGCAGGGGTCCAAGGGCGATCCAGTTTTAAGCGTGCCCATAAGCCCTAAGGAAGCAGAGGGTGAAATGGGGGGGAAGATTGCCAGCATCGGGCCTGATGAAACCGCCAGACGCGAGCCGTCCTCCGTGCAAATTGACCCCACAGGCGCCACCAGATGGAAAGAGTCCTGGATGAGCTTTATCTTGCTGGTGAAAAAGTTAGCAAGATCCGCCGCCCAGGACTTAGGGGGCATGTCTCGGGAAGCATTGGAGCGGGGAGCTGTAAATTCTCTCACTATGGAAAAGATTTCCTTACAGGAGTTAGAGGCAGCCTCTATTCTCCCAGCAAGATAAACCTTTTTTCCAAAGCGAATGTCCCGCTGATATGCCTTAACCGCTGTCTTGTAGAGCAGTTTCGCCTTAGGATCATATTGAGAGCGCCAAGCTCTTTCCGCCACCTTACAGGACTGTCGGGCGGTCGACAATGCCGCAGTGAACCAAGGGGCCGAAACCCGTTTCGGTGTTGAGCGGGGGGCCATCACTGGGGCAAGGTCATTAAGCCTGTCCAACAGCGAGACCTGCAGAGCTTCCAGGTCCTTCTCCAGATCTCCTGAGAAGGGGCACGGATGATCCAGCGCAGCCTGAGCGAGCATCGCCGGGGTCACAGAATGATAAGCCCGGAGGGCGCGACACTGTTGCTGAGATACGGAGTTGGCAGGTCTCATTGTGCCTTTGACCAAAAATTTAGCTAGCCTGTGGTCTGACCAGAGCACCAGAATAATCTCCTTAACCTCCAAAGGGGATGTCGAAAAGACCTAGTCCAGGGTGTGTCCCTTGTCATGGGTGGGTCCCAAAAGATACGGGATCAAACCCAAGGGGGCAGTGGCCTCCAAAAACTTGGTGGTGTCCGGGTCTAATAGGTCATCCATGCGGAAGTTGAAATCTCCAGCGACAATACACTGTTCCGTTTTCAGAGCCAGCCCTGATAGAACAGACTCGAACTCTTCAAAGAAGGTACCAGATGGGCCGGGTGGTCTGTAAACCAATAGACCTTTGAAGGATTGGTGGGGTGCCAAGGTGATGGAGAAAGCAAGGGACTCAGAGCCGCGGATGTCATCTACCGGCAGAATGGTACAGGCCACACTTTCCTTCACCACCAGAGCCACTCCCCCACCCCTACCCTTGAGTCTGTCCTGCCTAAAGACATTATAGTCAGAAGGAAAGGCGGCTTTTAGAGAAGGGGGTTGGCCTTACTTCACATGAAAATTTAGCACTACAACGCCATGTCAAGGGTAGAAAGCGCTTTATAAATACAATTACAATGTAGAGAGTCTGTTGTTAGGAAGCCAGGCCTAACCCATCTGTGAAACCCTGCATGAGAGAATGTGGCTTAGCGACTAGAGAGTCCGACCTTGAAGCTGGGGAACCAGGTACGAGTCTAGCCCGAGTCTCAAGCATCCTGTGATTCAGGCAAATCGCGTATTCTCCCCGTGCCTTAAAATGAATGTGTCCGTCTCTAAAGCACCTCGTGCTCATTTAAAGTGCTGTGATACCTTCGGGTCAAGTTCGCCCCATATAAAAACTGCAAGAAAAACAAGCATTGGAAATGCAATAGGGCTCGCATTAGGAAAGTTTGAGCTATTGGTCTTATAAATGAATTTTTTTTTATTTATGTGTTATTTTTTTAAATAGCTAAATTAATAGCTTGGTCATTTACAATGCCAATAGTTATAACTTTCGCAAATGTGACACCTATAGCATTTGTAATGCAACATGTTTTGCATTTACATGACTTAGATGTATTGATATTACAAATAACAATGGCTTTTAATTTTTTTAAATAATTAATACTTAAATAATTTATTTAATTTGTAATGGCAATCAAAAGACATAATAAAATAAGAAGCTCAGCACGACGTAAGATGGAACTATTAAGACAAAGAAAATTGCCGCTTTTTATCCACGATCCACAAGAAATAATTTATCAGATATATGCAGAGGTAGGCCCAAGTGCCTTGGACATGACGAAGAACATTTTGAACACATTACTAAATTGGGAGGTTAACCAGAGTAAAGCAAATATGAATCCGAGTGATGTAATCACATTTCCGGGGGTCAGCAATCCCACAGGTTGTGTATTGCAGCACTGCTTACTTGGAGATAGAGAAGAAGCGGGTACACTAGTAAAAGAATGGCACTGCAATCGGCCACTCTAAAAAGAACAAACGCCGGGACTGTGTTACAAACATCAGAGCCATGAAACGGCTCAATCGTTTTCACCAAATATTAAATATAAAAGCATGGACCAATTTGTTGTGTGATTGAAATTAAGCCAAGTGTGACATCCAGTGAATTCACCAAGGGAAGAAGGGATGAAGTGATAGCAGCAGGCCGTGAAGAAGCAGGAAAACAAGAGAACGAAAGAGGGAGAAAATTCGGACTAAATGAGAAGAAATACAGTTTTAAATAAATTTTGTCTTAAAAACTTATTGGACAACCACTTAAACAAGCCCCGGCATTGCTGTGGTGGGAAGGGGGAGCGGGGAGAGGCAAGAAGGGAAGAATAGGGGAGAGTAAGGGTGACAAGATGCACGGGGAGCAGCAGCCTTTGATGTGCCGGCGGGCCGTGGGCAGTGAATATTAGGGGAGGAGCGCACGCTGGGAGAAGCTTGTGGGAGGGAGGCTGTCATTTCCACAACGATGGAGGAAATTCAATGGTCTAGCGCCTTTAACTCAAGAATTTAGAAAATATTTTATTATGGCAGAATAGTGCGGCACTTACACGGTCGTCGAGACACTGCAGGGGTAGGGGAAATATGGTGTTCATGAAGACACTGAGGGAGGGCTCGGTGAAGTGACGTCCTAATGTCGACACTGCGTAGATAGAGGAGGTACTGTCCTAGCGCTAACGCCGCAGGGCTAGGGGAGGCGCTATCCCAATGCAGAAGGTGTGGGACTGGGCATAGGGAAGTGGTTTTCTAATGCAGACACTACGGGGGAGAGGGGGTGGGCTGTTGTTCAATTTCTAGCACTGTAGGTCACAGGTGGGGTGGCTTGCTCTGCTCTCTGTCTCGCCCCTCTCTCCACGCGAGGACTCCCTGTCACTGTCAGACGCTAGGCAGCGCTGGCTGACATTTGCCGCATGATTTTAACCCAAGGCAGGCAGCCCGAAATTGCCTCTGCCGTGCGTTTTAATAAGCAACTGTCTCAACGGCAATCGAAGCGCCATCCAGAAGCTGAGCACGTGACCCAAAGCGCGTATAAGCACTTCCTCGACTGGACGTGGAATCATAGCGCTCCAGGGCAACACCAGTGGAATAAATGCGCTATAAATTATGTAATGCACATGCAAAAATAAAGTAATCATGTGCGTGAATGGCACCAGAAAGCGTACGATGAAAAAAAATTCATTTTAACAGCACAAAACTCTATTCTTAAGAGGCATTAGAGCTTTGGTTCTTAACCTGGGCTCTACATGCCCCTGGGCGTCCACGACGCCTACTCAGGGGGCCCACAATTGATTAGACTATTATACACTGTTTGCAGATTAATAAAGTATTTATACATAAAAAAAGGACATGTTAAAACGCTCTGTAATGTGCCGGATTTTGAAATGAGAGGCTAAAAATTAAGTTGGCATTGTGAGCCTGATTTGTGGGAACAGAGCAATTACAGCAAAGAGAATTTAGTTTGAACGACTACAAGCCTCAACTGACGCACTGGTATGCACCAAGAAACAAGCCCTCGGCATTGCTGTGGTGGGGGGGGGGGGGCGGGGAGAGGCAAGAAGGGAAGAATAGGGGAGAGTAAGGGTGACGCGACGCACGGGGAGCAGCAGCCTTTGATGTGCCGGGCGGCCGTGGGCAGTGAATAATTAGGGGAGGAGCGCACGCTGGAGGAAGCTTGTGGGAGGGAGGCTGGTGGCTTTGATGCGTGCACACGCTTTTTTTACGGGCACAGCATCAAATCGCCCATTTGGTTAAGCTCTAGTTAAGCCCCAATATGTCTCGACATCTACAATGCTTGCGCATTGGCAGAGGTCGAGCCCTAAAAATGTTGGACCACTATCCAGCGTTTATGTTTCACACCAGGTAGGTATTCCAAAATGTTTTAACCAGTAACTTTGCGCCAGTCCCTCCACTACCCATTAAACCTCCTCCGATGTCCAACTCCTGTAATAAGTTTAATCATCTTAGATTCCCCAATTCGTAATGTCAGTTCATTCTTATCGAAATATTGCGGGACACCCTTGAGATACTTAGTAGATGGTAATCCAAGATTGGAAGTGAAAATACACAGCAGAAAGGAAGGAACATTTTCTTTTTAATTGTTTTAAAAACAGAAATGTATAAACCCTTTCACGTACATTTTTGATGAATAGTTTCTCAGCTACCGCATGTAAAGGAGTCTGTAGTTAAGCTGGTGGGTCAACCACTCTGATTTGTCAGGTTTTCATGATTTTTGCACTTTCATGTTATTAAGCAGTGCATTATGTAGTCTTTGAACAAATTGAACTAACAGGCAGGATTATAATAATTTGTCAAAGAAAAGCATAAGGAATGGACTGTTATGTCCTGCTGGACACGTCATGCAACAGCCCCTCCATAGGGCTGTACTTACACCCACCCCACACCCATCCAACACAGGCGTCACCAGTCAGATGACCTTCTTTTTTTTTAAGTTTGAATTTTATTAAGGAATGAAAATAGAAAAGCAGTACAGGAAGAAACAATCATAAGTTATAAAAACATAACTTTTCTCTTACATTACAGTGGAATTATGCATAAAAATAAAAAGAACAATATGTAGTGAAGAAATGCTAGAGTATTGAGGAGAAGGGAAATCAGTAAAAATATAAGTCTTAGAAATAACAATAAGAAAACATAGCGTGTATCAATAAACTTATATATATGAAGACAAAACATTCATGGTGGTTTTTGAACTTCGACATTGCGTAATGGAGAAATGGGAGGTGGTCTGGAGATCTGGGATAGATATTCGGTAAGGGGGATCCATAATAGGTCACGTTGAATTGCTAGGGAAATAGGGGATACAAAGTTTGTGTCTAGACGATGGTTAAAACACACTGCGTTCCACCATGCAGTGAAGGAAACATCATTAGCCTGTTTCCAATGTGATGTAATATGATGAAAGGCTATGGCAATCAGGAGGTCCAATAGCTTGAGTTTAAGGTGGGATCCAGGAAGATCAGGGGAAAGGGAACCTAGAAAAATATGAAGGATGGAAAAGGGATGAGTGATGTTGAAAAGTTTTTGGATTTGGGACCAAACTAAATGCCAGAAGTGTAGAATGGGAGGACATTCAAAGAGCATGTGTTTCAAATCAGCTATAGGACAAGAACAGGACCAACAGGTGGAAGGAGTGTCTGATGAGAAAGATGATAAAATAAAGGGAGTAAATAATGTACGATTATAAATAAAAAATAGGGTTTGGGTAGTATTGGCAGCTCGAGATGTTTTGTGAATTTTAGACCAAAGTTTATCCCAAAAAATAGGGAGCCAGGTTTGAGACAAGTCCTCTTCCCAAGCCAACTCAACTTTAGACTTAGAGCGTTCAGACGGTGATTGTAGAGTTTTATATAGAAAAGAAGCAGAGGGGGAGTGGTCAAGGGCATTGGAGATAGGAAGATGAGGTATTGGAATAGAATTGGTAGTGGGAAGATCGGAGATATATTGGAGAAGGGATGGTATTAGCGATAAATATTGTTTACGAGAAGAGGAAGGTAGTGAAAATTGTTCTTGAAGAAGGTGAAAGGGGAGAGGAACAGTATCAGAAAGAAGCTGAGAGATCCATTTTAAACCACGAGAATGCCAAGATTTCCAATAGAGAGAACGATTGCGAATTTGAAGATGTTTATTATGCCAAATAGGTTGAGTGTGAATAGAAGAAGTAGAAGGATAAGAGGATAATAAGTAAGGCTGTAGAAGGGAGCGTGTGCGAGAAATTATAGGAGATCGAAGAGAGGAGACATTAGAGGAAAAGGAAAGAACTTCATTGAAGTCATAGGGATGAAGGAAGGATGTTTCTAGCGTGAGCCAAAGTGGAGGATAATACGGAAGATCTGAAGAGAGCCAGCGTAATGCTTGTTTTAAAGAGAAGGCAGTATGATATGCTTTAAAATTGGGGAATTTGACCCCTCCCATAGATTTATCCCTCTTTAAAACAGAAAGAGCTATTCGAGATCTTTTCCCCTTCCATAAAAATTTTAGCAAAATAGAATCTATTAACTTAAAGTAATGATTTGGAATGCGAATAGGAGTCATAGAAATGGAGTAGAGAACTAAAGGCGCTAGCATCATTTTTATGGAGTCCAATCGTCCCCACCAAGAAAGAAAGAGAGGATTCCAACGTGTGGTAGAAGTAGTGATCTTAGTAGAGAGAGATTCAAAATTAAATTTGAGGGTATCAGAAAGGCGAGGGGCGAACCAGACACCCAGATATTTAATCTTAGAGGGTTGCCAGGAGAAGCCAGATGTGTCAAATAAATGTTTGTGGCATAATGGGTTCAGGGGGAGTATTTCACATTTGTCCGTATTAAGTTTATATCCAGATACAGTAGAGAAAGCAGATACTTGATTAAGGAAGGAGGGTAAAGTTGTTTGAGGGTCGGAACAATAAAATAAAATATCATCCGCGTAGACTGATAACTTAACCTGCTGTTGGGATCCATATTGAAAACCAGAAATGTGCTTATCTCGTCTAATTTTAGTTAAGAAGGGCTCTAAAGCTAGAATAAATAGAAGAGGAGATAGAGGACATCCTTGACGGACTCCTCTGTGAAGAGGGAAATAATCAGAAGTGATACCGTTGGCAAAGATGGAGGCATGGGGACTGGAATAAAGCAAAGAAATAAGAGAAATGAATTTAGGTGGAAAACCAAACCAACGAAGAGCTTGAAACATAAAATCCCACCCTATTCTATCAAAGGCCTTCTCGGCATCGAGAGAAATGGCAGCTAGAGGAGATGGAAGAGAGGTTGCCTTACTTAGAATGTTAAAGAAAACACGAGAATTATCGGACGACAAGCGACCTTTAACGAATCCGGATTGCTCCGGGCCGATAAGTTCTGGCAGGAGAGGATCAAGTCGAAGGGCTATAATTTTGGCGAAAATGTTATAATCAGTGTTTACCAGAGAAATTGGGCGATAATTTTTACATAACGTATGATCTTTATCTGGTTTGGGTATGAGACAAATTAATGCTTCCTGAAAAGATCCCTGAGAAAATCCAGATTGGACAAAGGATTGAAATAATAGTAAAAGCTTAGGGAGGAGAAGGGAGGAGAAGTGATTGTAAAACTCAATAGTAAAACCGTCCGGTCCCGGGGCTTTGCCTCTACGGAGGATCGAAACCGCATGTGAAATTTCAGAGGGGGAAATGTCCAAAGTCAAGGATTGAAAATCTACATGAGAAGATTGAGGGGAAGGGATATCTTGGAAATATGATAAAAGGTCATCAGGATCAGGGCTAGATTCAGGAGTGTATAAAGTTTGGTAAAATGAGACAAACTGAGCTAATATATCCTTGTCTTTGAACAGAGAAACACCGGCAGAATCTAGCAAGGACTCAATCTTTGTTCTTTCTTTGCGTATTTTTAAGTAGTTAGCTAGAAGTTTGCCCATTTTGTTTTGACCTCCATAGTAGCGGGAGTTACATTTAAGAAGAGAGTTGGAAGCTGCGTTAGTAGTAAATCTATTAAATTCAATTTTGGCAGAGAGAAGTTCACGAAGGGAAGAATCAGAAGTAGATTTATAATATGTATATTCTAGTTTCTTTATCTTATCCAAAATTTGAGTTGACTTAAGAATCGACTGTTTTTTCTTGTGAGAGACAAAATTAATGATAAATCCTCTAGCAGCTGCTTTAAAAGAGTCCCAAACAGTGACAAAGGAAGATTCAGGGAGATGATTCAGTGTAAAAAATTCAGAGGCAAACTCCTTAAATTTAGTGGTGAAAGTGGGGTCCAAAAGTAGTGAATTATTAAATCTCCAACGTCCCGAATTAGGGGAAAAGGGAATAAGGTCAATATCGACAAAAACGGGGGCATGGTCTGAGATTAGAATGGAACCTATTTCTGAATGGGTGACTAGTTGTGCTAGGGATTTACTGAGAAATAAATAATCTATACGAGATTGCGAATGATGTGTGGGGGAATAAAACGTGTATTCTTTAAGGTCAGGATTACATAATCTCCAAATGTCAACTAGAGCATAGTTTTGAATCGAGGTAATAAATTGGGAATGCATCTTGGAAGGGATAAATTTAACTTTGGAATTTCTATCAAGAAAAGGGTCGAGAACTTGGTTGCAATCACCACCAAAAATAACATATTGTTCATTAAGAGTAACTAATTTATCAGAAATAGCAGGCCAAAACAACTTATCAACACCTGTAGGTGCGTAAACATTAAAGAGAACAATAGGTATTTTATCAATAAGGAGCTTAGTAATAACCCAACGGCCACTATCATCATGTTCTTGAGTTACAACAGAAACATTTAACCTCTTATGACATAAAATAACAGTACCATTTTTTTTACCTAAAGCAGGAGAATGAAAAACATGTCCTACCCAGCAACGTTTAAGTTTAGTAGCTTCTGTGTCCGAAAGGTGGGATTCTTGTATGAGAGCTACATCGGCCTTAAGCCGTGCCAAGTGAGTTAGGACACGTTGACGTTTAATGGGGTTATTTAACCCTTTAACATTCCATGTAACTACTCGGAATTTGTACTCTTAGTAAAATGATACGAGGTAAGATATATTAAGAGAGAAGTGAGAAATTGAAGAGAAATGTAAGAAAAATGCGATAAGTATGAAATGTAAGAGACAAGGAGCAAAAGAAAATAGAGATGATAAAGTAAAGGAATAGGAGAGAAAGAATTGAGTAAAGGAAGAGAAAAGAGAAGTAAATAGAAAAGATAGAGCGATGAGGACAGAGAGAAGTAACATCATAACTAACAACGAAGAAATCAAGAGAATTGAGGGATGACGACGCCAGAAGAGGACGACATCAACAACGGAGACTCACATCGTCGAACACCGTAGGAACCAGCGAAGGAACAAATGAATGAACAAATGGATACATCGGGATGGAGAGACACAAGGTTGGGATCTGCGGAAAGATAAAAAATTTGAAAAAACATTAGAAACATTAGATATACATACGAAATATAAGAGAAGAAGAGAGTGCCAGAATAATTTGTACAATGGGTGTAGGATACAGAAATAGAGGAAATAATCAGAGAAAAACAAGCATTAGAAACAAGGGACGGCAGGAGACATAGACGGAGACAAATCGAGAGAGCAAGATAAAACAAAAACGGTTAGACAGGTCTTGCAGTGTCCATGTTAACAGCTTCATGACGGCGAAGGAACTCCTCCAGGATGAGTGGATCTTCAAAAGTAGTTGTTTTTTCTTTGTAGGTCACTTTGAAGAGGCATGGATGTAGCAGTCCATATCGAGCGCCAAGATCTCTCAAACGCGGTCTTAAATCAAGGAACTGCTTTCGACGATCAGCTGTGACTTTAGCAACGTCCTGAGAGAGGTAAAGCCTGTGACCTTCCCATAAAATTTGTTTTTTAGTCTTTGCTGCTGATAATACTTGAAGAAGATCAGTATACTGGAGGAACAGCATGATGACTCCTCTGGGCTTGGTGGAGACTTTAGGACCAAGTCGGTGCGCACGTTGAATATTAAGAGAGGTGGAAGAAGGAAGATCCAAAATTTTTGGCAAAAATGTTTGGAAGAAGGCCGTCGGATTGGATCCTTCTGTAAGTTCTGGAAGGTTATAAAGGCGAAGGTTATTCCTCCTGTTGCGATTTTCCAACTCCTCCGACTGGCGCTTCAATAGAGAGATATCCTTTTCCAAGAGTGTAATTTTTGCGCAGGAAGAGTGAAGAGTTTCTGTAGATTGTTCCACCAGTAAAACCCTCGATTCCAGAGTAGACCATTTGTCGTGAAGGAACTGTAAAGTTTTAGTCGTCTCAGCCATGAAGGGTTTGAGTGCCCGAAGCTCCTCCAGAATAAGATCCATTGACGCAGAATGCGCTGAGGAATCTGGAGATGGAGGTGTTGTTTTCAGACGTTTAATTGAGGCATTTTGAAGAGACTTACTAGTGGTAGTAGTTTTAGGAATTGCGCCGTGAGCATTACTAGGTTTGATGGGAGTAGAGTCATCCATAACCTGAGGCGCAGAGTCAGAGTCTGAGGAAAGCTGTGGTTTAGCTTTGGAGGCTGTAAGCTTGAGATTGCGAAGCTTCCCCATAAATAACGGGAAAAAGAAGAGTAATGACACCACACCTTATGAATGCAGAGAGTGAGCACAGTGTTCTCCAACAAAAAATATATATTGTCTCCTCAAGAAAATCAGGAAGAGTGTGTAGAGAGAATATCACCACATGGCTGGGAGGAGAACAAACTGAAGCGCTGGCATAACCTAAAAGTCAGTGTGAAGCTGCGTGACAGAACGTTGTATAAAGTATGAAGAAACAGCGTTCAGTTAGAATAGAAGAAAATACATCGTTGCGTTCTGTCCTTGAGTCATTACCAATGAAGCGGTAAAGTGGTGGATAAGAGACAGTAAAAACAAGAGTTCCTTGCATGAAACAACCGCATTACGTATGTAGCAGTGTAAAAGCGGCGTTTGAGGAAAAGGAGCGTTGTGCGCCGAGAATGGCTAAAATGGCGGCCGCTGAATCGCCGGTTCCGGTGCACGACTGGCGGAGCTCCGCAGTTAAGCCGCCATCTTGTGCGGCGTTCAAGCCACGCCCCCCTCCCCTCTCTGAATGCTGGGGGCCGGTGGGTGATGCTGGAAGTCTTCCAGATGACCTTCTAATAAAAGACCCCAGACGTATGTGCTCATGTCCATTTGTATCCAACTGATCATGTGTTGATGTTGCCCTGTATTTTAGTATGTGGGCCTCTGGCCTACGACTTTACATTGGCCTACGGCCAACGGCTTTACATTGGTGACTTTATATTGGCCTACGGCCCACAACTTTACTTTGGTGACCCCACATGCCACATGGCTTCGAGAAACAACAAAGAATCAGCAATGAGCCTGCATGCACACTCGTGTTACTGGTTTGGTACCCAACACACCGGGAAGACAAAGACCAATACTAGAAGAGTCTGCCTGATGTGCCATCAAGGCCAAAGAGGGCACCCTTACCCTCAACAGTGAACTGTGAAACCAGCCCAACCATGTTGTACTGAGACACAACTTTAAATCTCTACCACAGACTTAGTGGTATATAATAGGCAACCCTACTGCCCAGTGGCAAAGAACAAGAGGCCTGGAAAAAGGGGCCACATAAGAGGCTCCAGAACAGGAGGTCAAAATCCACCTGCAGGCTCTGCATGCTCGGGGACATTGTTGCTGCTGTGACCAGCTTCCCCCTTCTAAGAGAGCTCGGTAGTTGTCCCCATCACTACACAGCCCTCAGTATGGCTCATCAGCTACAGTAAGGCCATAGAGGTCGCTGCCCACACCGGAAGGAAGAGGTACTGTACCAACTCATTACGGGCCAACAGCCTCTAAGCAGAGTTGCAGGACCAG
The DNA here is from genome assembly GCF_964261635.1 of Lissotriton helveticus. NCBI lineage: Eukaryota > Metazoa > Chordata > Amphibia > Caudata > Salamandridae > Lissotriton > Lissotriton helveticus. The sequence continues at coordinate 1,298,239,900 of NC_136065.1, read as the reverse complement.
GCTGCCAGCCACAGAGCACAGACTGACAGGAGAGGCGTTCAGCCGAAGAGATCAGCCCGACCTGGAACTCCTCCCTCCACAACTGAAGGTTGTGGACAAAGTTTGAGGGCAGCCAGGCACAAGAGAGAAAAAAGAGCAAGCTGCACTTCAATCATTTTGCCGCCTTACACAGTCTTTTGCCTATACTAATACCACAGGAGAGCGTGAGCCCTGCAGTGTGCATCCTTATGCCCAACACCAGAGAGCCAAGAATAAGAAGTACAAAAGGAAAGCAACCCAACTGCAACATAGGGGACAGTGAAGAAAGGCAATTAATAACTTTTGCTGGGCCAGAAGGTGGACAGAAGCATGCAATGCCGCAACTGCAGTTCAGCCACTAGGGCCATATCATCAAGGCACAATGTGCCACACTCCACCAATCATGCCTAATGGCAGAGACACCTCAAGATGCAAGTCTTGCGCCACCTAGAGGAAGTGGGTCAGAGCCACAGCTCCTTACTGCCCACGGAACAAGATCCTAGAAGAGGGAACACACCGGAGTAGGAGCTCCAAGAAGGTCCCTGAAGAGAGAACACGCAACACATGGCCTGGTGCCACACCCCACTCAAGGAGGAGAGGAAAACACGATCAGCAACTGACCTGATCATCACGAATGCAAACACAATAAGATGATGGACAGAGCGCAGAAACTTTTCAGACACTTACCCCCAGTCACTATTAGATCTGGGTTAAATCCATCACCATTATTTAGCTAATTTCGCCACCCCAGTTCAGACCTATTCATAAGCAAATCAGTCTTGACCCTGTTCCTCATGGGAACAGTCCTGCCGAAAGTGCCAAGCCAGGTCCACCCTGGACCGGAAACAAGCATTCTGGGACCTGAGCCCAACACAGAGGCCAGTGACCGGACTATAGAGACAGTCGAACACTGAGAGACCCTATTGCCGGCCCCAAAGAAGGTGCATGCTCCTGCATCTAGAAGGAGAAGAGACTCAAGCGACTAGAAGTCTCACCTACCGACGACCCACGACTTTACAGTGACCAGCAGTGAGCAAAGTGGAACCCTGGAAAACATAAATACTGCAAGTTGTATTAGGACATAGTGAAAGAAAAACATGGAAAACGGAACATTTCAGAACCATGAGAGAAGCCCTGCTAAACAATCATTCGTAAAGCCAGGAGATGTGGGTTTAGCATGGTAAAGCTTGTAGCGCAAGTACATAATAGTCAGACGAGACAACCAAAGAAAGGTGGACTGTATTGATTGTATCCTTGCCTTTGATCCAGTTCTGTTTTTGTTTGTATTTCAAGTTAAAGGTGTATGGCGAGGGGGCTTTACTTATAGTCCTTCTTAATTATTTGCGCCATAGAAAGACACAAGAACTAGAATAAATGGTCTCTCGCCACCCACACTTGTTTTCACATAAAAATAAAAAAAGGGTGGTGTAGTAGGCAAGGAAACCTTAGTATAGCTCATATTTCGCTTCTATGGAATAAAAAAGGTCCTCTCAGCAGATATGAGAGGCTGCTGGGTGTGGGCAGACAGGGCAGCTGCTGGGGCTAGGATGGGGAGGAGAAAGTGACAAGCAGTGCACGGGGGAGAAAGTGATAAGGAGTGTATGAGGAAATAAGGAGGGGGTAGGAGGGGGAATGGCAGGTGGGAGTTACACGTAGTGCAAAGGGGAAAAGAGGGAAGCAGGAGAGAGATGTGAAAGGGCTGGGATTGGAAATGAGGAGTAGCTGAAGGAGGGAGGGGCAGGAGGAAATGAGGTTCTCGCACAGGAAGGAGGGAGGGGCAAGAGGTCGGAACAAGAGAGAGTGGTGGGAGATGGGGGATCAGGATCATACTAAGGAACAGTTGGCGACACTCGAGTGGGTGCATGTGTCATTAACCTGCATATGTCATTCGCAAACCCTGCTGCTTCTCTTTTTCTATATCTTTATTGATTTTAAAAACATGAAACAATAGCAACTGATAGTCCAGGACCCAGACCTGGCTCAGGAGCAAACACGGTGGAGTCATCAAGCAGCCAAGAACAGCAGTATTATGCAGATCAATAGCACACACCCATGAGGTGACATCCATGTAGTCAAATCCCCTTAGTGTATCCTGGGTGGCAGAGGTCACCAACTCACTTCCCACCACGATCCACTCAGACACAGTGGGACAGGGGCACTCATCCCAACGAGAAGCTCTGCAGGCGAAGCGCGCAGGAGGGCTGCAGCCCTGACTGCACCACCCACTCAACCCAGGGCAAGGCAAGATAGTTCTGGGTAATACAGAGGTTTCCAATGCACACGCTAAGGCCTGCACCAGAGCCCGCCTCCACAGCATCATCAGGCCCCCGTGTGCACATCAGGGGAACACGGATCAGGAGGTCAAGGTGAGTGCAAGTCGCTTCTCATTTCAAGGTTCCTAAGGTATATGTCCCAAATCATTTCCTCAGTCATATCTCCACCACCTCCCCGGGCCTCCGCAAGGACATCTGTCTCAGCGCGAGGCCACTTCAATAAAGTGTGGAGCCAACACAGCACATCTGAGACAGCATGGGATTTCCATGACAGCAATTTGCCGTTTGAACAACATAAATGCTAGGTCTACAAATCTAGGCAAATATTTATTCCCCTTGGCCCTAGGGAGAATGCCCAATCATCAGTAATCCGGCATTGCAAGACTACCCCATCGTCCAGTGCGGAGGTGGTCCCCACAGTCTCCACCCAGGTCCATTCAACCATCAAGCACTCCCACACCATGAGGAGGAATCCCACGTCTTGTGACCCACACCTGGGGGATATCGATGAGGCCGCTGGGTACATGTGTGCGATGCACCATGGTATGAGATATGCATGGTGTAAATAATTAAACTGCGTAAAGCGAAAGCGTAGATTGCATGACACACCTTTAACCTGCTGCATGGGTTGACACCATTGTTTGTCTTGAATAGGGGTCTCAGGTTCAGCGCCCAGCGCTTGTGTACCCTAGTGTCCGGCCTGTGGTGATGAGTCAGCAAAGCAGTGTAGAGGGCCGTTATGAGTATGTGCAAACCCCTGCTGCTTCTGATACATTATCACCCTGACTGTGAAGTAATGCGACAGCCCAACCTTTCAAAATTACCAATTCGGAGCAGTGTGCACTAAGCTTTCTGTCGACATGAGAAGGACAAACGGTTGAGTCAACTTGCCAGTATTTAAACCTGTGCCATTAAGGTTACACACTAATCGCACAGCCGGCGCACAACCCACTTAGTTATCTTCCCATTTATTCCTTCTTTTCACAAGATTGAGGCTCGTGGGACTGCCATAACATTGTAAAGCACTTTCCATACTCAATAAATCTCTGCCCTGCGTGAGCATTTACTGTTGCCTTCTCCACTAATGTACTTACTTCTGCACTCTCTCTCTCTCTCTCGCTCTCTCTCTCTCTTTCTTTTTCTCTCTTTCTCTCTGTCTCTATTTCTTTTTCCCCTGCTCTCTCAGCAAATGTTTCTGTTGTCGAGGTGAGTGGTTTGGGTATCACACTTGGGCCATCCTTCTGATCGATTAAAGCAGTCTCTAAGTTTCCAAGTGTAGGTAACCAGAATGTCGAGGTATGGGGAGAGGGCCCACAGCCTTGATGTGAGCTCTGCCTGAGCTCCTTCAAAGTCAACACAATCTAACTATTTTCATATAAAGTGGTTTCTTTGAGGAATACCCTTCGTAATTTGACACAGACAGCAAGTCCTTCCTCTGAGAAAACGTCACATGAAATATCACCAAACCAGTATTACAATAGATTTATTGAAAGAAAATACTGATGAGTAAAATAACACAAAGGTGAAGAAAATCAGATATGAGGATAATGAGATATTAATACATGTACCATTCTATAGGTAACAATCAGAAAGTTAGATCCAATATCAGTATATGCAGACCAGGACCTAGGGTTGTCTCCATGACTTACAGTAGATGGATTATGGATGGCTACCAGTTGGTAGTTCACTTTGGTCAATGGTATGAAGGATCAGTACCTAGGCAATCATTCCGGTCAATCGATGATGGAGCAGAGTCCGAAAAGAATTTGTTGATCCTACTTAAATGCTTTATCTTTAGACCAACACAATGTCAGGAGGTTGAAAATCTTCAGTGGGGCAAGATTCAAAGCTATAGCCAGAGATGGGTTCGCAAAGCCAAATACTCCTTTTTTCCTGCTCTTCATGCGCCTTGAAAGTTGCACACAATAACTCTCAGAAAGACAAACTTTCATAATGCAGCCGAGGTGGATGCAACTTTTTCAGACACGTTTGACACCATGTTCTGATTCGCCAGAGATGTAAAAATTAATGAACCCCAACTTTTACAAAAGTTTTACAAATCACTGTGTTAGATATTTTGACTAGAAGCCCAAATTCTGGCAATTACTGTGTCCCAAAATGTTCAACAAGTTCTTGGATGATCTTCTAGATATCTCTAAAATGCCCTTGCATAAATCACAAATGTTAACACATTAAACTGAATTGTCACAAAATCCTGGCATCAGTGGTTCAGTTCACCAATCTGCGTTCATTCGAAGCCTCAATTAGAAAGACCATCAGAGCTTTATGCTTTAGTGAATAGGTGATTGTATTCACAGCTAACATCTATTGAAATAACATTGTACAACGTTAAATTCACAATCCAAGCAATAATACAAGGACGAAAAATATGTTTTATACATAGCCTCATTAAAAACAATAAGAGATTTTGTCTTCTGCTTACCTGACAAATCTACAAATGACCAGAAACCTCTAGAGTCGTGATTTTTTCTGCATCCAAATTTTACCCACGATTTTGATATTTTCATATAAAATAACAATGAAATAACCAGTGCAAAGCGGTAAAAAAAACATGCTTCCATTTTCAAAGGTAGAGACTAAGGAAGAAAAGTGATTGAACCCTCACAAGAGCACACCTTACAGATGAGCAGTGGATTGACTATTATTCTGTAGAGGAGGAAATTATTGTTGATTAGTAATTATGCCCCATCCCTTCTAAGAAGGGAATGTGAAGATGTAATAAGCCAGCTAAGATGGAAAAGGAACCCTGTCCACAGGAACTAAATTGAGACTGTTATGCCCTAAAGTTGGACTGTTGGAACCCTGTTGAAGCAGTTGAAGCATTTGCTATTACAAATGCCATCCCAAACGCATGGCACTGTAACATAATGACCACTGAGGCCCAAAAGATGTTATATCCCACCCAATTCCAGAGTTAGATTTTTCAAAATAAATGTATGCTAAATGGATTTGAGTAGGGTTTCAGAGCTGCCAGTCACAAACCAGATAATTCCACGTAATCATGAGGGATCTGGTGAAAGATTCTATACTCTTGACCATGCCCTTGTGTTAAAAACTAATTGAAAATGTATTGTGATCAAGGACATACACATCTACATAACATTTGTGTATTTTACAATTCCTCAGCCCCTCCTCATCCCAAGCCTTATGTTAATAGGTGAGTCCACCTCTTCCAGGCACCACATGACCAGGCTAAACCAATAACAAAACATGCCAACCCTTCTCCTCTTCCAATGGCCACCTCCGCCTTTCCTCCCCCTTTCTGATAGATAATTCCATGGGAATTGGATGTGTGGGGTATGGTGTTATTCTTCTGTTCATTTAACTTTGACCCTGGTATGGCTGCCCCTCTTTTCTGTGGCACTCCTTTTCAATAAATGAGATTTTAATAATGTTTTTCCTGCATAGTTTGAAGGTTTTTGATAATTCATTCAGATATGTCTGGGCTCGGTCAACCACTCCCTTCTGACATCTTACAACATAATGGGCTACTGGTACCTGTATGGTCTCCTGCTCCACACTGCCCTGTAAGCAGCAAGAGGGGCATGCTCTCACTATGCTGATTTGTCTGGGACAGGCACACAGCTAGTTCCTCCTCCAGTCAGAATTTCTGGTTCCATTGGTGGTGAGGTTTTCATTGCTGGACCGTGTGGTTTTTGCCCTTTTGTTATAACCTTGATATGAGCTGCTCTAGTGTGAATGAAAGGAGCAACAAAAGTAATTACGGGGCAACCCAGTATCTCTGGGAACCTGGGTACATATGGTAACAATGGTTCCCTTGGGAGAAGCTTATATATACCTATCCCTCTTTGGCAATAAAGTTATACGATTCAATAAATCCAAACAGATTTTGAATTAATGCAGGCATATTATTGAAATGGAAAACAATGCAATAGGTGCTCCGTAAACAGCCCAGTGCATGTGAGAGATGTCGATAGTGTAAACGTGCGCTAGTGTTTCCTAATAAGAACAGTTCAAGAGCATTGTTGACAATGTAGTGCAATCATTCAATATAAATGACTCAAAATGTGAGTACAGTTTGATCATACTGCAGGGAAATGAAACATTCAGGTCTGGAGGCAGTGTCCGTAATGACCTGGATTGAGGTGGTCACCCTAATTTCTTACATTACCTTCCTTATTTTTACTTCTTACATTAACAAAAAAGAATATATATTCGGATGCACTACTTGAAATGCTGCCGTTTCACATGAATACATGTTTTGCTTCGCCAGACTGAAGTATGCAGTAACTCGCTCAAAATACTTAATCTTCTTTGTTTTGTTTACAACGCAGAAAAACGTAATTCATTTTTCAATAAACATTTACCTAAGGGCAAACATCTATTGGCGTTTTTAGTACATTAGAACTGGACTAGAGGGGCACGTTTGTGCCTACATTTAAGTTTGGCCAATGTCCTGAAACATTTTTGGAGCTTACAACCCATAATGCGATTCACAAATAATATTGAGAAACATTGTTAGAGTGAAGTTGAATAACCTCATGGCACACAACCAAGTATCATTTATTTATAATACTATAGGAGCAATGTAAAGTGTGTAGTAAAACAATCTTTAGCAAAGCCACTCCGTTTGGCTATTGCCTGCCCACTGCTTGTGTTCTCAATCTAAATGGCCATTTTTGATAATAAAACATTTAGAAATCATTCAAAGATGCTGCTTGTGCGTGCAGGCACACAGGCAGCCATCTTTGAATATTTCTGAAATTTTTTAATACAGTTTACCATTGCCGGATGGTCAGTGCTTTGAAAGCGTGTCAGCCTCTCTGGAATGTTTAAGAATGATAAAGTATTGAAAAAACTACTCAAAGAACGCCACTAGGGATACACATGGAATACATGAATACTTATTTTTTTAATGTATGGCAAAAATGGAATTTGTCATTCTTTATTATTATTCTACCATTTCAGGATGGATGACGGTCATTTTGGGATTTTGGTAGAAATTAATAAAGTATCTACAAGACAAGGCACACATTCAAGCCAGTGGCCTTAGAAAATTGTTCATAGAGCTTCCAGGCCTTCACCAAAAATATGTGAATACATAAATTAAAAATTATAATGATAAATACAAACGCCTTCCTACAAACCCTGGTATTGAAGTGAACTATTTAATGTGGGGATGACAACTTTGTGCACAGGTAAAATGCCGTCCCTCAAGGGGAAGTTAGCCAATAGCTGAAGTTGGGGGACCCTTTGCCCTAAGATATATGCTAAGGTAGGCGGAAGCAGCAAGTGAATGAAAACAGAACAGACCAATGGAAGAAGAGGGCTAGCTAGGGCCCCCTATGTTTGTATGCTATATTGTCTTTTTTTAAACATTAGTCTGGTTAGACACCTAAAGCTGTCTCGAAGGCCATACCTAAAATGTTATTTGGGGGACACTTAGGGTAAAGGGAAAGGTGGCTGAGGCTCATGCAGGTAAGAGCAGTGGGGCCAGAGGGGCTGGGGGGGGGGGGGGGGTTTCGACAGACAATGACGAGGGCAAAATAATGATATATTTAATTTTCCCTCATCTTCGTCTGTCGAATCCTCCCCCCCTAACCCGGCCCCACCGCTCTTACCTGAATGGGCCGTGGCCGGGGAAAGGTCTGACACCTCTTGACAGCCATCCATCCGTTGGGATATCCTTGAGGTCATCAGCTCAAAACCCGAAACACCCTTCCTGTTCATAACCAACCCCAGACCCAGCATTGTCACTGGATTTACTTCCATTCGCAACACAAACTGTGATTGTGAAAGGCTGCAACTGTGCAGCTTTTACCATTGTGCAGGGATGCATGCTTATATGTAGCAAATGGGACAATTTCGGGTACTACTCGTTAGTGAAATTTGAACAGTTTATGCAAGCTAGGCATACATAGAACAATAAAAGTAAAGCCTAATTGCTATACCTGCAAATGAAGGGATTTTGTAGTCACCAATGAAATTAGCAACTAGCACATTGTACACAGCAGAACACAGACATAACTATCTTTTGCCATATTTCAAAGGCAATCTATCAAAATGGTCCTAGATATTATACAAATTGTAAAATGCCTTCAGAAAAAAAGAAACATGATTATAAAAAGCATGTCTGTTACCCGTCCGTGCCAGCAGTCCACAAAGAACTAGGGGCCATCAGTAGGCTTCCTTTAAGTGGGAGCCAGATGTTTGGAGTCATGTGGCCTCATGGGATCGATCAGCTAAAGCACAGAAATGGCAGCTAGGTGTTAACCTTTCTCTGGTGGGAGTAATGGCCACAGAAACACAAAATCTGTATCGCCCATATGTTCTCTTATTAAATGTCAGCTGGTCCAATACGGCAGATTTGAATACCCCTTTTGCCAATGAACATCACCGCCCCAGCGCCCAGGCTCCCTGCACAGGCCCTTTCAGGCGCCAATATTTACAGCTGTTGGACAGCAGCGCACACAGGCAGAGGCGCTGTGCCGGCCTTTGTACCGGCTGTAAGAGAGGTTTGGGCAGCGCCCCCCCTTCTGGGAACAGCTTGGCCCCTCTGGGCGCTGGGAAGAAGCATGAGGCGACAGGCTGCTCTGCCCCCCCACCCCTGACCCAGGGTTCCCATCTCTTCCTCCAGGTGATAAATCACTGACTATCTTATAGGAGCCGGGTGTGGGCATCTCACCTGTGAACCCCATGCACTGGGGTCCGCTGCTGTGTCTCATTCTGGCACGAACGTCACTGGCCCCCAATTAAGTTCCTCATTTGAGCCATTCAAAGAAGGCGCTGCTTTGTTTTATGCTTTCGTGGGCGAAGATCACACAAGCAGTCACGTCGGAAGTCAGAAATGTCTCCGTGACCCCAGAGCCTCTGGAGTCTTGGGCCAAACTCATGTTTTTTGCCGCCCTCCCCCTTTTGCCGCCCTAGGCGGCCGCCTAGTCTTGCCTAATGGTTGAAACGGCCCTGGGGAAATTTGTAGTCAAGAAGCTCAATCAACCCATCCAACAATCCATACATGGGTTTTCATCAGGACAAAAGGGGAGCAACCTCCCTTTCACCGATAGTCTTATAACAGAAGCCCTCCCGGGCTAAAGACATGTAGTCTGAAAGAATCCGTGACACAATGAGTTTACATACTGGTGCTACATCTACCAGATGCTGAAAATCAGAGGAGTAATTTTATTAGTTATCTTACCTATAGGGGGCATTATACTGATGTCACATAGGCATAATTAATGTGCCAACACGAGACTACATTTAGGGCCAGATAGGTACCTGCTGCTCCAATAAGGCTGTCTTACGATGCCCTGTGGGTATTGAATTGTACACATGATGGTGGATATAATCAAGTCAATTGAACGTCAACAGGTTTACTCACCAACAAAAACTAGTGTTGTCAGGGTCAAAGGACCTCCAGCATACTCTGTAAGGAAGCACAACTCTCCTAAATATAGACATATAAATAGTCATGAGTCTCTCAAACATCATTTGGCTCTGGAAGAGGCCTGTTCTACACTCGTATTTACAAGAGAGAGAGCTGTTTTGAGGGAGCTCTTTTAACCATGGGCAGGAGTCATACTTAAAGGTACAAACCAAATGATCATGAAGATGGTTCACAACATTATGATATCAGGGTCAGGTGGCCGCCCTGATATTAGGTAAGGCAATACAGATTTTTATCAGGGTACACCAACACCCACATGTCTCATGATAGACAGGCTTAATTGGACACTTACAATCTGTATGCGTTTCACAAAAGAAGATCTGCAGGCAAAGGGCTCAGTCACTTGTGGAGTTTGCAAAACTTATAAACATTGGTGTAAAGCGCTTAGTTGGCGGTCGCGATCACAACACTCCTTCAAATATAGACAGAAAAGTAATTGTGTTATCGAAGTCAACAGACTTTCTTGGCACTTGCTGTAGCACCATAATTGAATTGAAATAGCCACTTGCGTGGTTCTAGTTTCATCAACATTTAGCGTTGTTGAATTCTTACCCTGAATGAAGAGCTGCCAGTGCCAGCCTCAGTCAGAGACAGGATCCGCTCAGCAACGCTGAGGCTCTTCTGTCAAAGGCAGATACAGCGGAGCCATCTTCAGCATGTGGGGGGAATGTCCCCAAGTCAACGTGCACACTTGAGAATGAATGGCAGCAAAAGAGGAGCTATGTAAATGTGCAATGCGAGCTATATTTTCATTTTCCATTACATGTTTTACTCATTGCTTTTCATATTCTGTGTGGTTACCATTCATCTTTTATGTAGTAGGTTAGGATTTTAAAATAAACATTCTAAATACATGCCCCTTTTCTTAATGCAATCCTTGAGTGTATTATTCATTAGCATAAGAGGGTTTGGAGATTCACTGTGTCCCTGAGCCCATCCTGTGAGATTGGACATTAACCCTTGGCTGATGGGGATTGGAAGTGGCGTCTTCCTGGTTATTGGTCCCCTATTCCTGGCAAGAATCTGGGTGTGTTCATGATCCTGTGGTGTCTTAATATTTCCTTCTCTAAAAGAGACAATTTTTCTGAGAATTGGGAATCCCCTTTACCGATTAGAGCACTTGGCGGCTGCTTGTTTCTCTTGCCAATCTATTACTTTTAGTTTCTGATGCTCTTCTGCCTCTTCTATGGTGGTTCTGATTTGCTTATTAGATTTGTTGAGCACCATGTTGTTTTCCTTAAGGATTTCTAGATGGTTCCTCAGTTTAGTTTGGGTCTGGTCTGCTGAGGTGTATGATTGACTGTCTGTGCTCTAAGATTCCTTCCTTAGCGTGCCCTACTTGTGGAGTTGTCTTGCATCGGGACTGGTGAATTTATGAATTTCATGAATTTCAAGCCTTATCTCTTGCTTCCAGCTTAGGGTCGAGTAATGTGGTCCATTCACTACTTTGGTAGTGCTGTTGTGCTTCTTGCCTTACGTCTCTAGACATAATGAGTGCCTCCTGTGGCCTCTGCCTAGTTGTTTTGGTGGTGAACTTTAAGGTTATTTTGATCTTGTGAGCTTTATTTGCAATTGGTTGGTTAGTGGACCTTTTTTGCCTAGTTTCTCTTTTGAATTTCTGGTTGCATCCCTACAGTGGGATAGTATGTTTATTTCTCATCTGGCCCTTGCGGATTCTATCAGGAGCATAGTTTTGTTGGTTGGATTGATACGTTTGTTCGACTCCACTCTTGTGGACGTGGGTAATCTCTGGTAACTACTTGCACTGCCTATGAATGTATCCCCTTAGCATTTCCTCCACTTGTGTGGTTGCCTTCTGTTGCAATTTTGAGGCGAGGGTTTCATGTGTCTGATGGAGGATCAAGTTATGAGCTTACTGCTTTAGTATATCTTCACAAATGTAAGGACTTTAACAAAGAACGTACACTCTGATACTCTTCCTCTTCGCAGTTCATACCACCCACCCTGACTGTTATCATGACCTCAATCCCCAGTGTTAAGCTGGATCTCTGAGTCAGCAGTTACATTATTGTCCTCTCATAAGGAGAAGGGCTGGGACAATTGAGAAAAAGGTAGAAGTACTGGAATGAGGAGGAGTGATTGGAGTAATGAAGATTACTGGTAAGTAATCTGGGCATTAATAGTAGTCTGCTTTGGGCAAATCGGCAAATACAAAATGGAACCCCCAGTAAGATGTATCAAGCAAATTAGGAAGGGAAAAACAACGCAATTGTAAGCCGACTACAGAGTGCTACAATGAACAAAAAAGTAGCCACCTAATATAGTGAATAATCAATTTTTAAGGAAAATCTTATTTATCTCAAAATGTATCACAAAATGATATATGTCATTCATCCATCCTTATGAATAAGTAACCCAAAAACATAACAGTAAAAGGATAATAAAAATGTCGGTGTTACATGAATCAAAATCACAAATCAGCATTATTCAAGAAACAGCTGCAAACATAAATTTTTCTCAGATATTATGATATATCTGAGTTGCAGTCAACGTATAGAAGCGCCTTCACTCTCAAAGAAAGACGTCACTACTTTAAGGATGCAGGTCGATGACATCCCAGTCTGTTCACCTTTATTCGTTCTATACAGTCTTCTACACGGCCAGAAATATTTTTACACAAAATTGAACACCATTATGGGCTTTCAAATATATTTAAAATGATGGGGTACTAATACTTGTAAGATGGAGTTCCCTAAAGAAAAAGCTAAACAAATGAAGAAATGCGAAAGGGCGATAAGCCAAAGTCTCAGTTTTAGCCTCTGCATTGTGATGTTGTTGGGCAGTTTCACGACGTCAACAGAAGAGTGTTCAGCATCCCTATAGCTGCAGGTCTTAACTCTGGCCATCTTCCCAAGCTATGCAAAAGTCGACGACCGCGAGTCATAAAGGGAGCCAGGAAGCACAACACCTGACAGCCATGTGTGTTCTCTGAGATCTGCAGTTATAACATTATCAAATGTGTGCACCCACACATACCTGCTTGTTGGTGTCTGGCCTAATCTTCTAATACTGTTCAACGCAGACGGCTTGACAGGCTCCCAATAGCCAAATCATTTGTTCTCAAATGTGAACAGTCACAATATCGAGAAAAAAAAATCGACTGGACAGAATATCGAATATTTTAGATAGAATGGACAGAATATCGAATTGCAAAAATATAGTGGGTGTAGAATATCGAAATTCAGGTAAGAAATATCGATTTTCATATTTATCAAAGTTAGTAATATCGACAGTCATAATATAGTTGTTAAAAATATCGATTTTTTATAGTGCTTTAAGTGTTAGTATATGTGTTAAAAGAATGTAGTATTTTTGTAATGTATGTTTGAATTTTTTTAAAGTAATGAATTGTATGTTATTTAATTTTTGTGTAATTTAATTCCGTAGCGGGTTGTGGGTTTATAGATGAATAGGATGGGAAGTAATTTAATTGTAATTAAGTAATTATTTTTATTTATTGGTCTTGATAATTAATTTACTGTCAATTAAATATGAATTGGTAATTAATTTTTATTAATTGATTAATTTAGAATTATATTAATTGTATTATTTTATTATTCAGAGCGGGTTGTAGGTTTATAGGGGAATAGGGTGGGAAGTAATTGAATTGTAATTAAGTAATATTTAAATTATTTTTGTGTATTGATAATTAATTTATTGTTAATTCATTGGTATTTAATTTTTATTAATTGATCATTATATTAATTGTATTAATTTATTATTCGTAGTAGGTTGTGGGTCTATAGGGGAATAGGGTGGGAAGTAATTTTGGTATTGCAAATTAATGTGTTAATAATTATTAATAGGTCATTATTTTTAATAAATAATATTTATTGGTATTTATAATTAATTAATTAAATATTTTGTAATTGGCAATACATGTTAATTAATATGTTATTGGTATTGATAATTAATGTATTTTTATTTAATTATTAAATCAATATTTTCCCTACTGTTGCACTCACTGGAGTGGGAATAGTCATTTTTACCCCTACGCTATCCAACACTTTCCCTACTGTTGCACTCTCTGGAGTGGGAATAGTCATTTTTACCCCTACGATATCCAACACTTTCCCTACTGTTGCACTCTCTGGAGTGGGAATAGTAATTTTTACCCCTACGCTATCCAACGCTTTCCCTACTGTTGCACTCACTGGAGTGGGAATAGTAATTTTTACCCCTACGCTATCCAAAGCTTTTCCTACTGTTGCACTCTCCGGAGTGGGAATAGTAATTTTTACCCCTACGCTGTCCACCGCTTTCCCTACTGTTGCACTCACTGGAGTGGGAATAGTAATTTCCACCTCTACGCTATCCAACGCTTTCCCTACTGTTGCACTCACTGGAGTGGGAATAATAAATCTTACCCTTCCACTATCCTATGCTAAAAATATTGAATATTTTGTAATATTATTAAGTTAATATATATGTATTCAAAAATAAAAAGGCATGTTTATTTTTGTTTTACGTACATTAATTATTTAGTAATTTTAAGGTTATTTAAGTATTTTTAAGTATGTTTTACTTAATTATATTTATTATTTCATTAATTTTACATAACTTTTAAGACATTTTAAAAATTCGATATTTTAACAAACTATATTATTTACAATGATATTTTGGATTTGATATTTTTGTACTTACCTGATTGTTGATAGGAATTCGATATTCTGGTAGTCGATATTTTGTCACCAATATTTTTGCAGGTCGATATTTTGCTCCTCGATATTCTGTCAGTGATTCGTTTTCAAAACCTTCTGCATCTGTCACAAAGCCCTGTTGGGTTAACCCCTAGCTTTCTTTCACTGAAGCTCCGCGTCCATGTTCCTGGGAGAGATCTTCGCTCTTCATGTGCTGTCCTTGCCACTGTACAGAGAATTCATAAGCCGCGCTCTAGTGGTCAGTCCTTCTCTTACATGCCCACCAAACTAGAGCTCTCTTTCAGCTTCCCTCCATAGTCAGCACAACCACAGCCTCTTCAGAAAATTATTAACAGCCTGGCTTTTTGCCTCTTTTATAAATTAAGGTTGTTGCTCGATTGTCTTGTGTGATTCTAGCATCAGGAGGCGCTTCAGGGTAGCAATGCGCTTTACAGATCCTGTATTCATCCATTTCTTCATTCATGCAGCCAGAAGAGAGTGGTAGTGGTGAAGATTCAGTACTGGCACGCTGCTCCCTGATCAGGCATTAAACTCTCCTAATTGCCCATTCTAAAATTATTGCCCAGAGCTGGAAGTGATGGTGTATAATGAGGGAAAGCACAGTAAATTACCCTTTCATAGTACTGATTCTTCCTTCTTAGGTCTGGCATGAGCCATGACCAAATTAAGTTACTAAAATTAAATACGTGCTAATCTTGCTTGTGGCAACTGTAGCCCGCCCTGTTCATTGGTCTGTTGCGTTAGTCGGAGTTTTCTTCCATCCAGTACACACACAGCATGGGGTAATGGCCCAACACCTCCCACAGCAATAATGTACAAAAAACATTGAAAAAGACACACACATTGACAAAGTAAAAAATACTGGAAACCAACACTAGACCTGTGGCCTTTGCAAGTGAACATTTTAGTTAATGTCCACTCTGGTTCGTTTATAAAAAATGTGGAATGCTCAAACGTATTACTCAGCTGTGCAAGTGTCATGGTACTTCTTTACTGAAGTATAACTAACACAGAAGACCCAAGTCTAACTAACAGGTCAGAAAGACTTTTGGCGATGGGCACCAGATGAGATTTTGTCCCATTGGATTCTAGGATCCTGGGCCTTGACGCCCATTGGGCTAAGTCGCGCATGTGTAAATCCTACTTCATTCATTCATTCATTCATTCATTCATTCATTCATTCATTCATTCATTTTGAATCCATCATGAACCGTCCCTCCAGACTTCAGAGGTCCACTATAGCAATGTAAAGTTGTGAGAGGACAGTGGGTCTGGCTCTTCTCTCAGCACTCGGACTCACAAGTCTGGCTTGATAGGCATGGTAGGTAGGAAGACCCCGAACATCAAAGTTTGTGTATCAGCCCGTGTCCCTTAAAGAGATTGGTGCTGCTTTAAAACAAGTTGGCATGAAAGAAATTGGGGGAGCAGTCAGTGGCCCCTTGGGTTCTGGACTGCTGTCTGCTTCCCCTGAGGGTGCCCATCATGGTTCTCAAATGGGACTCTTTGAGAATCAGTTTCTACCTTGAATCTGGTGTCTGGTGTCCTTAAATGAAATTGTGATCGCAAACTATTGGTACATTGCAGTCCTAATTGCAAGAAGGTGGGGACCCAATTCGGAATGAGCAGCAATAGCCCTTTTCGAGCCAGAAAGACTTTCAGGTTGTAAAATATCTCTTGTAGCACAAAACTATTATAATGTTGCCTATCACAGGCTTTAAGACCACAAAATACCTTTATCAGACCCTTAATTTCGTAACACCTATTATACAGAACAGTGGTGTCTGGTGACATTTGAAAGTGGTGGGGTGTAAAGTTCGGGGTGAGTGACCAGTTACGAGCGAGTCTAGCGAGTGTGCCCGACCGCCACAAGGAGGGTTCAGGGGGTCCTCTTTTCCATTTTTGTAATCAGCACTATATATTATGCAAGGTAAGCAAATCGCCACACCTGGGAGTACAAAGGCGACAATGAAAAGGCGCAACATGTAAGATCTTGCCAGTGGACACCATACAACAGCCCTTTCAGTACCTTATCCCTCTGAAGAATGCTCCCTTAAATTACTTTAAATACCAATGTGTAATGTGGTAGCTTCCATCCCCCCACGAAATCTGAACAAAAACATTTAACATGTTAGTTACTAATATTCACCACATGTAGAGCAACGAATTATCACATTTGAATAGCAAAGCACTACTGTGCAGTAAAAGATGTATCTGGCCTTTCTCTTGAAATAAATCAAGGTTTGTGTTTTTTTAAGAAACAGCAGTCTATGCAGCACTTTACGCCAAATTATTTAAGAGATCCTCATGTCAAAAACCATGCGCCATTGTCTGTCAGCCGTTGATTCCTCTACAGCAACATCTAGACCTGCAAACAGCGCTCTTGAGCAGCCCAGAGCCAGGAGCACACATACTTCACAAATTCATGTGATCAAATTGCAGGCATCCCGGAGGGTTTTACCAAGGCTCTCTTCGCCTGTAAATTATTTCATGAATAATTCTATTTTTTCAAATACGATCAAACAAGAAAATGTACTTGACATAGTACAATAAAGAGTGACCAATACAGGATAGCAATATTAATGAATTTGTGCATTTTACAGGTGGTATAGGACACCTGCGAATTTATTTGATCCTTGAATACACAAATACAAATACTACATAGTAGACATGATAATGTATTATCCTTTATTTGTCAATGTACATCTGATCTTCTATCTTATAAAAATTGTATTCATGTTTGTTTTGAAGGTCATGAGTGGTGTGCCATATGTCACCAACCACACAAACCTCAATCCCCAGATCAACAGTGTTTTATCATTCACAAGCTCGCCAGAGCCCCCTCGATAGAGCCTACTTTCACTTCTGCTGCCAGAATCTGCATGGCTGTCACTTGCTGCCTCTTCCTGGCCGCAGCTTCCAGTAATACTATGGTGCTATGTAGCGGTCGATTCTAATCCGGGTTGGAAGGGCACCAAACGTGATCCGGCCGGAAAAACTACGAGCCATACGTGTGTTTTCTGCCTGACTCCTACAGCTGTACGAGCGAGCAAGTACGATGCAAGCTACATGAAATTCACAGACTGAGTCGTTTCCGGGTCCGAACCGCTCCGTACGTCTTGGCCGTAAGCTAACCGTGCCATGCAATGGATGCGATTTACGACTGAGCCAGTACGATGCACGCGTCAGACAGCCGGTTCAAGACGAAGTTTCTGGCTCGCAATACGTTCGGGACGTTGCCTTTGGGGGTCCCCGTCGGACCCCCTGTCACCTGCAGCCTCACGACTTGGACACAGGGGGAGACCCAAGGGTCTCCCCAACACAGGCGGGTACGGTGTTGATGGCACTGATGTGTACCCATTGGAGGGGGCGCCTTTGTGCGAGCCGTACCCATTTAGTCATTGGGAGCCCATGTACCCACCGTACGACCGGCTCTCATTGACTTCTATGGGAGGCCGACCGAACCGAGTCCGGCAGCATGCGGCCGCATCGTACTCACGCGATCGGACTGCAGGAGTCTGTCTTGGTTGGAAAAAACTCTGAATCCGGCTCGGTCGGAGAGCTTTCCGACCTAGATTGGAATCGGGCCCGTAGTGTCCAGAGCAATTGCTGTAAGTCGCATATCTGCGTACTGATCCTTAGTCTGACCATGGCAGACCTTATGGTTACTACCCTGGTGCCGCTGATGGATGCCAGCTGGTCTCCTGCATACCACTCTGTAGTGGTATGCAGGAGATCTGCTGTGCAAGCTGCTCAACTTCTTCAAGCAGATCTACAGCTGGTCGTAAGCAGCTTGGACCGGCACTACTCAACCTATATCCACTCCCCACATCTCAGCCTGCAACACCTGTCACAGTGGTTAGAAAGGGTATGCCCTCTGCTATTAAGCATTATATGACAAACACATATTATTATTTTCATTCTGCACAAGCAATCTCTGCCTACTGCTGCAAGTGAAAGAGCCATGAAAAGCACCAGCCTGTTTGGAAAGCAGGTTTCATCATTACCTCTCACGTGGCTACCATAGGGAAAATATTATTTCACCGCCTTAAATTACAGAAAGGTATTTTGTCAATCTAGCAAGGGAGAATCGAGTGGCAGTGCAGGGCCCGTGGCTCCCTGGTCCACACATCTGAGTGCCCCAAAGAGAGCTGACTGCAGCCTGCTGTCCGGATATAGGGGGCCGCCAAGGCGCAGTCAGGGGCTCTCTAAATGTAAGCAGAAAATGACTAGTTTGGAAACAGTCCTCTGTGTGTGTTACATGATCACCAGAACTGTCTAGAGACATCACACTTGTGGTAATCAAGTGCTAAAACTTTGAACAATAAGTTAAACAGACAATGCACCAAAGTGTCCCTACTCTCAGACCTCTTAAGCCCACTGCCCACCCTGAACTCTTTGAGGAACAGTTCTGTGGCCTCACATTTCGTGCCCTGCGGCCCTGACCCACCCTCCTTACCCCGCAGGCTGATGGCCAGTGCCAGGGCACTCCTACTTCTGTGGCAGACTAATCCTTCAGCCACAGTTCTCTGTTAGCGCAAACACCAGGGTGTCCATTGTCACGATTACAATCCTTGTTGCAAAAAACAGCTCCTTGGAGGAAAGAGGCTTCTAATCCCGAGAACCCTCTGAAACCAGCCAGAAACACAGTAAATTGTACAATCAGAACCACGAAAAAACACCCAATCTATATGCCAATACATGCTAGTTTACCTACAGGTAAAACACTCACATAGACCTGAAGAATAGCACACTATTTAATTAAACCTACCATTACAATGTACACAATTTATTCTATTTTTTGCTAACCATTCAGCTGGCAACCTCGGAATAACACTAAAAATGGAAGAAAGACTCCTTTTCTACCTTCGAGTGAGCCGCGGGTAGCGGCCATCTTTGGTTAGCGCTCTAGCTCTTCAGCCACACGAGCGGGGAGAGAGGACACAGCGCCGGCCCCGCATTCACAATACCGGCATAAATAGATGCTGCTGGTCATCGCTCCCAGATCCCACGGAGCTGCTGAAGGGTAGGATTAATGCTGAGTAGCAGATGCGGTCACGTAAGTCAGACCTAGATCACGGGTCTTTAAAAATGATCGGTCAAAACGTGATGATCGGTCTGCACTCGAGCACAAGCCTCTCGAGTGACTCTGCCCTGTTTTGCTTGTTATCTCTTCACAGTATACCGCCAAACATAACCCTAAGATGCAGGCTCATGGGGCACGCAACAAGTGAAACAACTGTATGTAAAGGCCATATGCATTTACTATAAACGAACCAATGTTTTGTCTCTTTTTTTTCTATGTCACCTGCGAGCGCATTTTTTATTCGCAACTTGGAACCTTCTCTGCGATCCGATCCATATGCCATGGGATCGCTGAAGTATGTGTGTGTGGAATTTATTGACGTGTGTGCGCTGTTATGTGTGAGAATCTGGAGGGTCATAATACCTCATGCATTAAGAATATGATGAAAAATCCATCAAGGTTCTTACTTGGTCTAATATGACTATGAGAGATTTGAACTTTACATTCGTATGGATACTATGCCACAGTGTGACCCACGTAAATAAGCAGGTCTCGATCAACATGTGAATAGCTTCTTCTCTATGTGCTCTTGACAAATTTTGTATCTTTTTTCTCTCCTTTTTCCTTACAGGGACCACAACAGGTCAACCTTTTTCACGCTTCGCCGCGGGCCCACTCAAGCCCAGAAGCAGTACTTAGTAGCTTATTTTTGCTACCGAGTCTAGGACTTTAGGCATACTACATTTATTTACAATTGAGTATTATCAGTAGGGACTATTAGAGGTCCTGAGGAGTAATCAGTAGGGGTCTGCTTATGAAACATGTCATGTCATCCAAGTAGATAACGTATTTCGTTCTACTACACCCACCCCCCCCCTTTTTACTATTCCCAGCTAGGGAAGTTAATAAATCATTTTTTTCTACTAGCCAGGGAATTTAAAAATGTTCTTCAATAGCACATCTACACTTAATTAGGTCCCTACTACCCATTCACTTATCACTGTCCTCACATTACACATAGCCTATTCTCATTATATCAAGTGCTCCCGCGTAGTTCGTAGTTCGCAGCACGCCCGCTCCGTAGAGGGACGGGAAGACCCCAATGATGAAGCATGACACTATGGGATTCATAGTGTGTGAGGGGTATTTTAAAAGCACATAGTGCTCCCTTCTTGCCACCCGCAAAAAGGAGCCTTCCTCACTATTTGTAGACACTGGGTCTTTACAGTCAACAACAACGACTACAATAATCACTCCCCACATTGATAGAATCTCATTGTTTATGTACAGCTTCTAGGAGGGTGATTCTATCACCATTGCCTCTGCACTTCCTCGTTTGATATTTTTACCTACAGGGCCCCACATAAGGGGTGGCCTCACTAGATGGTGCGCTAGTAAAGAACTCAAATTCACTTAACAGAACCTTAGCAATGCACTGTGTCTGCCCCCCTCCCCACCCGACATCAATCTATGCGACACTGCCCTAAACGGGCCTATATAAGTTAAATAATTCCCGCCTGGGTCTTACCTGGTGAACTGCCCGACTCCCGAAGTCCCGATTTCACAAGTTCTACTATCCTACTCCGGACAGCAACCTGCAGTGCTGTGCGCAGCAGCAAGCAACCATTAGGACTAGCTGCTCCTGGTACTGCAGTAATGTTAAATCCGATTCAGACGGCATCGGCTTGGACAAACACGCAGGCCAACTCTCCGACTCAAGTCGCAGACAGTGTTCATAAAATGGCTTCCACTCCGATTAACACTGCAGACTCACGTGTGGGAAGCAGTTTCAGGTCGATTCCTTGGCTTCCCGCCTGCCACAGCCTTTCCCAATCTGTCACAGGGTGGGTCCCACCTGGGTCCCACCCATGCGTTGCAACGAGTTGGGAAAGGGTGGGATGACAAGCTCTACACTCTCTGATTGACGTGAAGACTTAGCGATACCGGTCTCGTTTTTAAAACGCCTGAGGCTAACTTTACCTCCACACCATCAGGGGGTGGAGACTGGGCCTTGAAGTTAGGTCTTTGCCGAGCTGATGACCTCACAGGCTTCAAGGCTGTGAGGTTGTCAGCCCGGCAAACACTTAGGCTTCTTTGGGCCCGCCAGGGGAGCAAGCAAGCAGAGTCACGTGCCATTGTCCACAATGGTCACTGGACAATAGCGGCAGTATCAGTGAGTAGGGCAGACAGTGCCTCGTGTTCTAGTAGTAAGTAGACTACAATACAAAATAACTAAGTGGGTATTTTTTTATTAAAACAAAATATGAGCATTTCTATATTATGGTTGAATGTAACGGGGCGGAGCAGCCACAGCCTTAGAGAGAAATCGCCCTTGATACAGAAATACCAGAAGTGCTGCTTGAATATAAAAATACATTATTATCATGATCGTTATTAATATGGATATAGCTGGAATGGGTTGGCCTGAAAGTTAAATACCTCCATTGCAAATTCTATGCATGGGCATCCTTCAATGTGTTGCACACACACACATGCACGCGCACACACACATCTAACTGCATAGACTGTAAGTATGAATTTGGTGGTTGTTACATGGTGGAATAAACCGTTCACTCCTAATTAGTCGGTTTAATACTCTTTTCTGTGTTTTTATCCAGGGCACTAAAGGAGCACGAGGACAGGCTGAAGAATAACGTGGTGGCAATCCCCTCCCAGACTGTAAAGAAACAGAATTGCTGCACATAAATGTTTATACGATATTTCCCAAGTGTGTAAAATTGTACATGTACATACAGTGGAATACTGTTCCTTCCATTGGCACTGACTTATCTATTCCTCGCTGCCACACAGATAAACAAACACATTTATATACAGGAAATTGTGATCTCGCCAATCTCGTGAGAACGCCCCTCCTTTTTATTGTGATGACCACAGACTGTGTTTGTAAAATTATCTGAAAGAAACTGTTGCTGGTTTTAGTATGGTACTACTGGATTTTACTATGAAGAACTGTTGATGGAAATATGGTTCATTAATAATGTTTTGCTTCTATCTCTCCACTCTCTCTACCACCCATAACTTAAAAAAAGAGTGAAAGTACTGAAGGCAGTGAGTATTCATAACAGAGGCAGGGAAACTACTCCTATGTGGTGGAGATGCAGACAACGGTCGGTGTTTGTGTTGCTTAGGTAGATGGGAATGGGTTTCATCTGGACTTAATTTGAGCAGGTGTTTGTCAGGGCAGAGCTCTAGAACTCATTTTAGAGTACCAAGCCTTCAGTTGTACGCCTGCCTTCACGGATGCACTAATCCTGCAGTAGGCATGTAGATGAACATTTTGCCCGAAACCATTACCCCTGCTGAGCAGCTACCAAGAATGGCACTGAATGGCCAAGAATGGCACTGCAACCAGGGCAAAGCAGCAGTTACATAAGTTGCACACAAAAACCTTTCCTAGGCCTCACCACACCTCATAGCGGGAGAGCCATTGGCTTGCCTAATATTGACTAATTTGAGGGTGCCGTCCGGTGAATGATGTCACTCTAGATCTTAACACCCCAGCTGACATCTTCAAACAAATAAACATTCTAGAATGTCTATTTTTGGTAATTGGTAGAGATGGGGGGATTGGGCAAAGAGAACTGTTTTTTCTCTCTACACTTGATGGCCCTTTAAGCCAGGCACTGGACTTCCAGCGCTCCTCGAGCTGAACTGTTCACTAATATGGCAATAGCAGGATCATCTGGCATTGGCCTGGCCCGATTTAGAACCCCAGTCAAAATAAATACAACGTAACCAGTTATGTTATCCTTCTTGTACTTCTAGTTTGATCTCAAATAAAGGTGCTGCACTGAATGGTTAGGGTAAAAGCTTTGGCAACGTTAGCTTGTATAGTGGCGTTTAATTCAGCCTATGTCGGATATAGCGTGATATCTCTGCTTAAAGTTGGACAAGGGCAAATAATGCCCCAACTATTGTATGGGAGTGAATTGATGGCTAGAGATTCAAAACCTAAGTATGTAAGACTTGAATACGAAATTCTCAGAATATCTCTTGGTTTACCCAAATTAGCAATGCTGCAAGCAATTAGAAGGAACATTGTTGTAAATCCATAGGATTTTCTCTCACGTAGACGAAATATACATTTTTAGATGGAATCAAAATACTGAAATTCAGTAAACTAATCTTCAAGTTGCCTAGATGCCATATTATTTTTTTCAAATGCTCATAATCACCATAAAAAGGGAGAGATGATCTTCTTAATCTGGTTGTTTTGATTTTTGTAATAATGGCCAAGTCAGGGAAAGGTATCTCGGGAGTGCACGTATTGCATTGAAGGCAGGAATTGGATAGCTTTTACCTTATGGATAAAAAGTTGATCCAAACGACAAGAGAATTTCTCATATGTCCCTTAACCGCATCGGTGCGGCGCATTTTCCCGCTGTGCGCTGAAGATTTTAAAATACCGCGGTTCATGACGAGCTCAGCTCGTCATGAGCGTACGAGAGGTGTACCTCATGACGAGCTGAGCTCGCCATCAGCGTCGATGTGGTTAATGTGAAATTGCCTGGCGAAACTCCGCTATTTAGGAATATATAATGAGGTGTTAAGATGGCGAAGGATTGTGTTCTTGTTGGAAGGACTTTAAGGCGTTAGTAGGTATTCATTGAAAAGCTTACCTGTGCCATATGTACTTAAATATGTCTCCTATACATGCACTGCTTGATTTTCCACTACTATCAAAATCCCAATTTTTGTACCTTTCTTAAATATACAGCGTGATTTTGTTTTCAAGCTATTTCTCTGACCTGTCAAATATATTATTTTGATGCACCTAAAAATGTCTGCTTCATTTAAAGAATTTTTTTTATTTTATATGAATTGCTTTAAGGAGTTTTTGTGTTGTCTTCCCAAATGTGTTTATGTAGTTCATTCGAAGGGAAGATTACTCATTAACTCTCTTCTAATGTTTGTATTTACTGGACCTGAGCCACACCCTCATTCTTCAATCTTAAGTATTAACATTGTTTGTAATGAACACATTAGGTATTTTATTGTACATCTTTTCATATTTTTTTTAAATATGTAAATAAGGAGCTTTTGCTAGTATAGTGAAATGCTGGAGCCTAGATACCAGAATTTAAGCATACATGGACAAATCAAGGATCACTCTTTTTCTGCATAAACAAGGAACTCTGATAATTTGAAACAAATGACAAAACGCAAAATATGTATCAATATTTCTGTAGTGTGAAGCTACACATGTAACAAACGGTCTGGGTTAGAACTATGTCAAAGAGAGGCACATTGTAATAGGAACACAGCCCGTGTTGTTAAAGGGGGCAGAACCAGCACTGATTAACGCGTTCACCCCCCTAAGAAAATGTTTGGCCCTGACACTAATGTTTTTTACAAATAATTCAACAATGAAATTTGTGAGAATTAAGCATAAAACGTCTTAGAGAATCCTTCTGTGTAACTCGTATATGCAAGTTGTACTATTAGAAGTTAATGATTTGCATTATATATATTAACCTGCTCTTGGTCATATTTACCAAGAGCTGCTCTCTGGTTTCATCGTCATCAGAGTTTTAAAAGTGAATGCGCTGAAGAGAGTTCCCTCTCCATTGTCTGTGGTCCTTCACCGCAACAAAATCTGGAAGACAAGGGTTTAGCATCTCGAAAAGCTAAGCAAAGGCTTCTTTTCAATATGTTGTCTGTGAATCAGACTTATAGTTTTGAACAGCCAGACTAGAACTTTTCATAACACCAGGTACATGACTTTGAATATAGTTCTGGCCAATGGAGACCATAAACCCATCAGCTCTCATCTCAATCGATCAATCAGTATTTGTAGGGCGCGCTAATCACTTCAGATGGTTTCCAGGTGCTACGTGGGGTCGAGCTACTCAAACAGCCAGGTCTTGAGGCCACTCCTGAATTCCGCGAGGGTGGTAGAGGTTCGGAGGTGGATGGGGAGGTCGTTCCAGGCATTGGCAGCGAGGTGGGAGAAGGAGCGTCCTCCTGAGTGTGGTGGATGCGGGGGACATTGGCAAGGGCCAGGGAGGCAGACCACAGGTATCTGGTGGGCATCTACCATTTACATTCAAGCACCAGAGCTTTTCTGCAAGTGAAAAAAAGGGAAGGCTACTGAGGCCATCCATAGACTGTTAGGCAGCTGGGGCCGATAAAGACTATCTATGTAACCCCACACTCAGCGCTGTCATTTGATTCCTTAAAGTAGATAAAAAGAACTGTAGAAGTGATCTGTTATTTGGACAACTCGATAAAGAAGGACAGTCACTGTGATTGTGAAGGCAAAAATGCCTGCTGGAGGTATTTGAAACAGCTCATTGAATAAAACTGGAAAACTGTAAAAATGGTCCACATAAAGAAAATCAGCAGGTGCATGGCTTCAGCACATCTGGCGGTGGTGTAACACCAGGTGTGTAGCTCTAGAACATCTGTCACCAATATAGTACTAGATGTATTGCTAGAGTACATAAATCACCAGGGTAACACCAGGATAATGTATCTAGCATATGTGGCATTACTGTAAACCCAGGTACATAGTTATGCACCTCTGCCATAAGTATGACATGGGACCGTCACAATGGGGAGGCATCGGGAGAATTTTGCACCAGGACCTACGCTTTCATACGTTCAGAATCTATACATAGCTTCGAAAACATGCTTGCATCGTTTATTAATGATATGGCAGACAACATGGTCTAGAGGGCACCGGGTGATTGACTTGCTCTGTTCCCCTTTTCCCCAAAGGACATTTTTTGTATTCTTGGAATAAAGTGCTAAAATGTATCTTCCCTGCATTTTGTTTTGGATTGTGCTGTACAAAAAAAATTGATACATATGTGCCATCATGTGTGCCGGAGGGGCATAGGCGGCATTTGGCGTCATACAGTCTCCCATCAAAGCCAGCTTGAAGGCAGTGCGACGATGCCAGTGATCGGGTGCCAGCCTTGGGGTGGGAGGGGACAGCATTTGCGCTCTGATTGGAGGGGAGGACAAAGCAGACACAGCAGAGAGATCAGGGGTGACAGGTAATACGAGCAGCTGAATGAGATCTTTGTGTGCCCAGCAATGTTCAACAGTTAACAATAACTAAAAAACTTTGGTAGTTAATATGCTTGCTGAAGAGATGTATTTTGTCTAGGCACATTTTGGGCTCATCATAAGTAGAACAAAGGGACCTTTTACTAAGCACAATGTGTCGCATGCAGAGCACTGATTTGTATTTTATGTAGATAGCTCAGGGAGTTGCGGCATTTGCCACACAGATCCTGTTGACACTTGCAGTTTATAAGTAGTTCTAATGTAGCACTGTGAGCTATGTACCCGCATCAAAGAACTACAAGCAAACTGCAAGGCATAGGTTTAGAACTGTTAGTTGGTTTTCTCAAGGTTGCTGAAAGGGTTTCTTGAGTTAGTAATGTATTCTTTCCGGTATAGACAACCCAACTACTGAGTTACATTTCGAATCCCAAATTGCGCTTCTCCCGACCAAATTCGCTGAACATGTAATGCCTACGAGTTTGGATGACATGAGTCTCCTACATCTTGCAGTCCTGATTGCCTTAATTAACATTTCTTATACACTGATTTACATACTTGTATGATTCATTGTCTCTGTATAATAAGTGCCTGTGATGTAAAGCACTCTAACACCCCACATTGGAATGGGTAGCACTCAAAAAGAAATTAAACAAATGTTACCCGAACCATGGAATGATGAGGGGCACCATTAAAGGATGGTAGTGAGGGACTCTATGGTGAAGACTGGTATGGGTGGGATGCCAACAACGATTGTTGCATCAGGCACCACCAGCGCTAAAGCTGGCCCCGCCTCCTGCACATGGGTATATTCAATAGAAAGTAGGGAAACGGTACTGATCATTCATTAATTGCATTACTCGTCCACCACCATACCTACGACACAGCTCCCGGGTCTGAAAATGCTGTCCATGTTATGCATCACAGAACATGTTGCTCTATAATTATCTGTAGTTTCAATGTGTAGAGTGCTTAAATGATAGGTTGGTTCAGCCTGAAATGTCATGGCTATCTGTGAAATACTCCCGCAATAGATTAATTTACAGAAAAACTGATTTTTACCGAAACAATAAAATATATATTTTAGAATCTTGCTGGGCTCATGAGTGCTGTGTTTTATTGAGAGTAAAATATCAGTCAGTTACTATACTTTATGTATGTTTGCTTGCTTATTGTGATTTTTACATGAATATTTAGAGGTCACTGGACTTTATGGCATGACATTTAAATGACTTCTTCATAGTTTTATTAGGAACAACAGCTGTGGATTTTCAGAACTCAGGGCTTGACTTTCCCAAAGAAATCATAAGAGGCTGCAATATCGATGTCGCAGTTTCCTAAAATTAGGTCACTTAATCCTGCACTCACTCCCTGCCTGTCATTTTTTGCCTCAGTACCAGTTTAATATTTAGCATTTCAGATGTACAGCTGTTAAATACACTTCTTGGTATTGCATAATCAATTGTATCCTTATTAATTGTAACTTGTATATCAAACTTTGTACTGCTGGCTTGTGATCTTACCCCTCTCTCCTCAGTCCGGCATTAGTTTAAATTTAAATCTCTTCTTTGTTTTGAAACCTAAAATATATTTATCACTCACCCTCTCGAGAAAGGAAATGACTTAGTTTCGAAACACTGAGAATGAAAGATTAGGACCCTTTCCCTGCTAAGGTGGGTGGCAGCAGGAAGCCTGTATGGTCAGACAGCTACCCAATTATTGCACAATTCATGTCAAACGAGGTTCCCATATGTTGATGCCCTAACTAACCCTAAACTTAGATCTAAAGTGGTACTATAAACTGAAAGTTTAAAATTGCAATGATAGATGTATATGGACTATGCAATTGCAGATTAAAAGTAAAATGGGACTGCGTATCCTATTAGATTGTCCAAAGTTTTGGACGATTCGAAAAGCAGTTTTAAATACACTCTTTTTCCGGGCCATGGTAGCCTTGAACCTCCTCGAGCACAGGCAGTTCACTCTGACTTGCAGGTTTTTGGCGAGCCTGGGCTGTCCAGCTCTTGCTCACAGTTTACCCGAGCAGCCATCTTTCGCATAGGCCTCAGAGGCCACTTTTGGACCTATCATAGAAACAAACACAAATTCATGTTAATTGTTGAATTTAAACCCGTTCTGTTTACCTCCCACCTTACTAATGTTTCCCAATTAGTTGTTACCTAGCAGATAAGCCACATAAATGCATTTCATACTTACATTTTCGACCTCTCCACCACACAGAAACGTGTAAAATAAGCACATTAAATTGCATTTGTTTACAATTAAGCTGCACATTAGTTCACAACACAATAACAATACATATTAGCTGAGTTTATTGTAACATGCAAGTAAAGTTAGTTTTCCCCGTGTGTAATAATAAAATAATGTGTGCATTTTACTCTATGGTTGGTCATTTTCGCAAAACATGCAATCAGTAAATATTAACGTTATGGGACATTAACTTTGCGAGGAGTACACAAAATTTTGCGTTTGCCACCTCGCTCCATCAATTCCCTCATTTGGTGATTTTTATCACCAAACAACCCTCAACATTTTGGAAAATTTAGCAGAACATGTTTCAAATTCTGTTTGTTAATGTCATCTATACTTTTGTCTCTTTCTCTTTTGAATTCTTGAAAACCTTTTCTTTTATTTCCTCCATTTCTATCTCATTCTTTTCTTTCATTCTTGCCAATCGTTCTTCATTCCTTTTCTTTATCAAGTTTCTGAAATCTCTTCTACCTTTGTATATACAGCATAACCTTATCATAAGGATTACTATCACTAAGACTGTTATCGGTATTAGTATTTTACCTATAATTGAAGTACCTATTTCTTGAAACAATGCTTAATTCCTGAGAAACTTTTACCCCGTCTTTCAAGGACACCTTCAACCTCCAGTGGTTCAATTTCTTTATGAAAATCTGTAATATTTATAATATAATTTTCAATGTTTTGGCTTTTATCTGGAATATAAGTACAACAATGTTGAACTTTCAATATTCCACAGACTCCTCCCTCTTTTGCTAAAATTATATCAAGGGCAAGTCTGTTTTGCATAACCATAGCTCTCATACCAACCATTTCAGTATCTACCATTAGGAATCCTCCTACTGTATCTGTTGATAATTTATCAACTATTGTGGACAATTGTCTGATTCTATTTGCATTAAACGAAATTCCCACTGCTGGTATCAGTGCTCCAAATACATCACCTATTATTTCTAACACAGTTTCTCTTCGTTTTCTACTTAAAACTTTACCTATCTTATGCTTTCCATTAGTACCTATATCTACATGGAAAATTTTAGGAAAGACCAAACCCACATAACATGTCCCATACCAGTGGTCTGGCAGTCTATAATAAGCTCTATTTCCACATATGAAATACATTCCAGGAAAAACAGGATAATTTCCTCCTTTAAATTCCCAACCCCCTAAAATTATATAGGTATCTTCACATTGACTTGCACCACAAAATAATTGTCGTACATCGAGTTGTCTCTCCTAATACAAAATGTTCCCAACATTGGTGCATCTATATTGATTGCTACATTCACATTTCTGTCCTCAATATTCTCATCATTAAATGTATAATATTTAGACTTTGCATGTTTCATTTTCTCATTTTGTTTGTAAGCATTTCTTCTTTCCTCAACCATGTTTAAGAATGCTTTTTCTTCAACTCTCATTTTACATGTCAAATTATTATTAAATGCATATTTGTGCGTTAACTCATCTACTTCTAGGAAATATTCTCCCATTACCTCTGCATGTTTTCTTTTATTTATTGTATTGTCAATCTTTAACTTCGCAAATATCTCATCTACATTAGAGTAATGATACTCCAGTTTCCCAGTCTTGTAAAACAAACTTGCAATTACACTACAAGTTACTCCATATGTAAGAGGAAGGTGGTGATAGGTCACCCCTTCTGACACTGATGCTGGCAATTTTACACAAACATAACAGTCATCAACATTCATTGTTTTCATGTGCTCAAGCAATAACTTTGAAAATGTATTCTTCATGTAATCACTGATGGATCTATCTTGATGCAATTCTGGTTTATACACATGAGTCTCAGGCACTTTTTCTTTCTCAATTGACTTACTTGAACTCACATTCGGTTTTAATTTCGTTAAATTGGTTTGAAAAGGAATCACAATAGCTAAAATTACCCACAATATCGTCATCAACCCCATACATATTGTAAAGCATCTACACCATTTTCTAAAAATAGAACATTTCGTTCTATGATTGTTCATTGCCATCTTCCCTAACACTGTTTCTTCGACCTTATGTCACCTATAAATTTCACACCACTTAGCACTCTAACAAATTTTTCTTCGACCTTATGTCAACTCCGACCTCTTCTATATTTACAAATCTGTCTCACAGGACTTCAGACTTTTTATTTGAATATCATATACTTTGAGCACCTAACTTTCCATTTTCTTAGTTGACTTCTTTACTCACTTTTCCCAATTGGCTTTGGGTTGTACAAGTTTTCTTGACTACTATTAACTTCGACAATTGGTGGCAGGACAATATATGTCCACTCAGGTGATTTGTACCTCTGATTTGGACGTCTTACTCTTTTAGGCCTTTGAATAGTCTCTATTTTCTTTCCCAATGTTTCTTTTTGGCTAGAAATCTTATTCACTTGGTCTTCTTGCTCTTTTGTTTTGTTCACTAGTTTGAATCTTAATCCTCCAGTTCCTTTAGGCCAATTGTCTCCTTTGCAGACTTTCTTAGTCTTCGGCTCTATTGTATTACGCTCCACTCTCCAAACTCTTTTTCTTGTGCTTTTTCTTAATGGAGTTTCATCTGCACTGTCATCAGTTTCACTTTCAGTGTCTTCGACTGTATCATTGATTATGATCTTCACAATGTCTTTGTCTTCATTAGTTTCAGTTCTCTCTACTGTTACTCTGTTAGGAACACCTTCATAACTGGTACTTGGAATCTCATCCTTGTCGTGAGTTACTTCCTTTTCTCCAGTTTCAAGATTTCCGTTCCTGCTTTCAGAGTCTTCAGTTTGGTTTACAGTTTTCTCTTTTTCAACAACCTTTCCTTCACGTTCTTTTGCGTCTTTACTTGTGCTTGTCTTTACCGATTCTCGACCTTTAAGTTGATCTTCTGAATCTGGTATTTCAACAATCTCCCTTTCACCTTCACCTTCAGACGCAGAACTGGCTTCTGATACTTCTAGATGTCGACGTTTCTGTCTATCTTCAATATCTGGATCCTTCTCTGGTTCACCTTCAGAATCAAAGTCAGTTGTACTTTCACCGTCGTATGGGTATTCCGGTTCAGGCACACGGATGGTGTGACTAGCATGAACCCACCTTTTCAGTCCAGCACACTTAACTGCAGTAGTATTGACCAAGATCACTTGACGTGGTCTTTGCCACCTTGGTACCAAACAATTCCTTCTGCGATGAACTTTCACTCGTACCCAGTCCCCAGGGATTAGATCATGAGCTGGAATTTTCTCTTTGTTATTTGATTCAGTTCCCACCTGGTGGAGCACAGAAGTTACTACATCAGATAGATTCTTGCAGTAATCTAGAATGATGTCATCATTTATGGTTAACAACTTATTAACTGGTACATAGGCCTGTCTCATCACCCTTCCCATCAAGATTTCGTGAGGACTTAATCCAGTTTTTCTGTCAGGTATGCTTCCTAATGTCATTAACACAAGTGGTAAAGCATCTGGCCACTTCATTCCTGTTGCCAAACACATCTTTGCAATTCTATTTTTAATTGTTCCATTCACCTGTTCAACTACTCCTGAAGCCTCAGGTCTATATGCACAATGTAGCTTCTGGCGAATGTCCAGAGCTTCACAAATCATCTGCATTAACTCATTTTGGAAATGCGGGCCTCTGTCCGATTAAATCGTGACCGGGAACCCGAAACGTGGTATTATCTCATGCAAGAACAGTTTAGCAACAGTTAATCCATCATTCCTTGTCGTGGGGAAAGCCTCTACCGATCGAGAGAACAAACAGATTATCACAAGAACATATCTGAGTCTGTTGCATGGAGGTAATTCAACAAAATCCATCTGAACTCTTGTAAATGGGCCACCCTCCCGTCCTATGGTTCCCAAACTTACAACAGTTTTTCTGTTTGGATTGAATTGCTAGCAGACTAAGCATCTTTGACACATACTTTCAGCAATCATTCTGAATTTAGGATTATACCAAGTCTGCCTAAAAAGACGAATCATAGCGTCTCTGCCAATATGTGCTTGACCATGGTACATTCGGGCCATATCTGAAATCATGCTATCGGGCATTACTGGTTTTTCATCTTTGTAAACCCAAATTTCATCTTCCTCCCTTTGTCTGCAACCTGATTTTAACCAAATATCCTTTTCCTCTGTTCCTGCCTCTTCCTGCATCTGCTTCACTTCCTGCCGGTTTCCACTACAGTGGTTAGCATTAAAGGACTTGGAACATGTTCTTCAGTTTTCTCTCGATTGATTGAAATTTGATTCTTGGCGCAATGCTTTGCAATTGCATCAGCATAACTGTTTCCTCTTGTAATATAATCCTCACCTTTCTTGTGAGCAGAACATTTTACCACAGCCAATTTTTCAGGCAACTGTATCACATCAATCAGTGTCTTTACAAACTCTGCATTTCGAATGGGTGTTCCTGCAGAGGTTAAATAACCTCTTTGGGACCAGAGCTGTCCATAAACATGAACAACTCCATAACCATATTGACTATCAGTCACTATGGTTGCTTTCACCTCTTTTCCCAACTCACATGCTTGTATCAAAGCAATTAACTCCGCTATTTGAGCAGAATGAATTGCTTTCAGACAAGATGCTTCCAGCACTTCTGCCATTGTACAAACAGCATATGCAGCACTTAGAACACCACTCTCTGTTCTCAAGCATGATCCATCCACAAACATTACAAAATCTGATTCGAGCAAA
This sequence comes from Lissotriton helveticus, assembly GCF_964261635.1. NCBI lineage: Eukaryota > Metazoa > Chordata > Amphibia > Caudata > Salamandridae > Lissotriton > Lissotriton helveticus. The sequence goes on along the minus strand of NC_136065.1, from coordinate 1,298,206,488 downwards.
GGTTCATCTTTAATGTCTGGACGAGGCTTTGTGCAATACTCCAGAACATCCAAACATTTGTGATCAAGCTCACCTTTCACTTCTGCTTCAATTGTATCAGGTAACAGTGTTGATGGGTTGACATTCACACATCTTGCAATTGTCACATTCTCAGCTCCCAAAATTATTTTCTCATAACGTGTCATTCTGCTGTTAGTCATGTACTGAGTCTTTGCTCTTGTGAGGAGAATCTCCACTGAATGAGGTACATAGACTCTCACAGGAAATCCCATCACAATTTCTTCACTTTGCTTCAAACTTACACCGGTTGCTGCTACTGCTTTCAGACAACCTGGCAAAGACTTTGCAACAGGGTCCAAAACAGCTGAGAAATACGCAATTGGTTTTCTCATTCTTTCCATGCCTCTGATTTAATACTGACAGAGCACATCCTTCTCGCTCACTGCAGTACAGTTAAAATTCTTTTTCATAATCAGGCATTCCCAAAGCTGGTGCTTCACACAATTTAGTTTTTAGCTGTTCAAATGCTTCCATCTCTGTTTTAGTCAAAACAATAGGGTCTCTGATGTCTGCCTTTGCCAGTCTCTGCAATGGTTTTGCAATCAATGAGAATCCACTTATCCACTGTCTGCAATAACCCACCATTCCTAGGAACATTCTTACCTGTCTTTGAGTTTTAGCGGGATGCATTCCTTGTATCATTTTAATTCTCTCAATTGTGACCTGTCTGATTCCTTAAGCAATCTTGTGACCTAAATACTGTATTTCTTTCTGGCAAAACTGCAATTTTGATGGAGACACTTTATGTCCTTCCTCAGCCAAATGATTCAATAATGCCACTGTATCGGTTACACAGGCATCCTTTGTTTTTGATGCAACCAAAAGATCATCAATATACTGTACTAATACGGATTCTCCAGGCATGCTCAAATTTTCCAATGATTTCTTTAGCAGCTGATTAAAAATCGATGGACTCTCAGTGTATCCTTGTGGAATTCTACACCATGCTAGGATACGATTTTGGAAACGAAATGCAAAAATGTGTTGGCTTTCTGGATGCAATGGAACAGTAAAGAACGCATTGCACAAATCAATCACTGTGTACCATTCTGCATCATGAGGTATTTGGTACAAAATCACTGCTGGATTCAGGACAATTGGACAACATGGGAACACAATTTTATTAAACTTTCTCAGGTCCTGCACAATTCTAAATGTTCCGTTTGGCTTCTTCAATCCCATAATTGGCGAATTACAAGGACTACTCTCGATTTCTCTTAAAATTCCCTGCTCAATCATTTTGTCAATCACTGGAGTAATTCCTTCAATTACTTCGGCAGTCATTTTATACTGCGGTATATTCGGATAACTTGCACCTTCTTTTATGGACACTTTCACAGGATCAACTCCTTTCATCAAACCTATATCTTTTCCAGTGAAATCCCACACACTTTCTTTCACTGCCTCTTTCAGTTCAACAGGAATTTTCTCTTTATCAAAAACAGGAAACAGTTTGTCTTGTTCTGCCTCAATCATGAGCATTGTCAATTTATACAAACTATCTCAATCAATCAATCAATCAATCAATCAAACCATTTATATAGCGCACTACTCACCCGGAGGGTCTCAAGGCGCTAGGGGAGGGGGGGGGTCCGCTACTGCTCGAACAGCCAGGTCTTGAGCTGCTTCCTGAAGGCAAGGTGGTCCTGGGTCAGGCGGAGGTGGGTCGGGAGGGAGTTCCAAGTCTTGGCGGCCAGGTAGGAGAAGGACCTTCCTCCTGTGGTGGCTCTTCGGATGCGGGGGACGGAGGCGAGGGCGTGGCCGGTCGATCGTAGCTGGCGTGTGGGAGCGTAGAAGTTGAGGCGGCTGTTGAGGTATCCTGGGCCTTGGTTGTGTAGGGCCTTGTGTGCGTGGGTGAGGAGACGGAAGGTGATTCTCTTGTTGACCGGGAGCCAGTGCAGATCTCTCAGGTGTCCGGAGATGTGGCTGCGTCGGGGGATGTCCAGGATGAGTCGTGCGGAGGCGTTCTGAATCCGCTGGAGTCTCTTCTGGAGTTTGGCGGTTGTTCCGGCGTAGAGGGAGTTGCCGTAGTCCAGACGACTGGTGACGAGGGCCTGGGTGACCGTCTTCCTGGTCTCGGTGGGGATCCACCGGAAGATCTTACGTAGCATGCGCAGGATGTTGAAGCACGACGAGGAGATGGCGTTGACTTGTCTGGTCATGGAGAGGGAGGAGTCCAGGATGAAACCCAGGTTGCGTGCGTGGTCTGTTGGTTTGGGTGCGCTGCCCAGGGCGGGGGGCCACCAGGAGTCGTCCCAGGCGGAGGGTGAAGATCCCAGGATGAGGACTTCCGTCTTGTCCAAATTCAGTTTCAGGCGGCTGTTCATCATCCACTTGGCTACGTCTGTCATCCCTTCGTGTAGGTTGGCTCTGGCGGTGGTGGGGTCGTTGGTGAGGGAGAGGATCAGCTGGGTGTCCTCGGCGTAGGAGATGATGTTGAGGTTGTGTTGGCGTGCGATGGCTGCGAGGGGGCTCATGCAGACGTTGAAGAGGGTTGGGCTGAGCGAGGAGCCTTGAGGAACGCCGCAGATGACTTCGGTGGCTTCTGATCTGAACGGGGGGAAGCGGACTCTCTGTGTCCTTCCGGCGAGGAATGAGATGATCCATTCCAGTGCCTTCTCCTGGATTCCGACGTTGCTGAGGCGCCGCTCTAGGGTACGGTGGCAGACAGTGTCGAAGGCCGCGGAGAGGTCTAGGAGGATGAGGGCCGCTGTTTCTCTGTTGTCGAGCAGGGCTCGGATGTCATCGGTGGCTGCGATCAGGGCGGTCTCGGTGCTGTGGTTGGCCCGGAATCCAGACTGCGAGAGGTCGAGGGATCCGTTCCTTTCGAGGAAGGCGGCCAGCTGTTTGTTGACGGTCTTCTCGATGACTTTTGCAGGAAACGGAAGCAGCGAGATGGGGCGGTAGTTCTTGAGGTCGGTGGGGTCGGCTGATGGCTTCTTTAGTATAGCGCTGAGTTCGGCGTGCTTCCAGCTCTCCGGGAAGGTAACGGTGTCGAAGGAGGTGTTGATGATGTCCCGCAGGTGGGGTGCGATGACAGCGTCAGCCTTGTTGAAGACGTGATGAGGGCAGGGGTCGGTCGGAGATCCGGAGTGGATGGAGTTCATCGTGCGGATGGTGTCTTCGGTGCTGATCGGGGTCCAGGCGCGGAGGGTGGTGGTGGGGGGCAGTGGTTCAGTCGTGGCGTGCGTCGGTTGAGTGCTGAAGCTGTTGTGTATGTCCGCGATCTTGTTGTGGAAGTAGGAGGCGAGGGAGTTGCAGAGGTCTTGTGAGGGGGTGATGTCGTTGATTCCGGCGTTGGGGTTGGAGAGCTCTTTAATGATGTTGAAGAGTTCCTTGCTGTTGTGTGCGTTGTTGTCCAGTTGTTCCTTGAATGCAGTTTTCTTGGTGGCGTGGATAAGTTGGTGGTGTTTTCGGGTGGCGAGCTTGAGTCTGGAGTCTGCAATTCTATGCCATCTGGTGAACAGTATAGGGCACAGTTCATTTTACACAATATATCCCTGCCTAACAAATTAACAGGACTGCTGTCGCACACCACAAACCGATGCATATCTTTATACGTCCCAATCTCTATTTCAACTGGTTTTGTCAAAGGAGTATTTATTTGTCTGTTAGCTACACCTACAACCTGGATTGTCTCACCCGAGAGAGGGAGATTTTGAATTTCCACTGATCTAACAGTAGAACGGATAGCACCAGTGTCCACTAGGAAAGTTATTTCCACATCATTCACCTTTCCGCTCACAAATGGACCTCTTCTTCCTCCCTCAGGCACCGTCAGAAACTTTCATCCGGTTCACTGCCATTCTCTTCTTGCAACCAATATTGAGGACAGGCATTTACTCTTTGCGGTCTTTTTACCTGCTCACCACCGCTGAATCCTGTCTCTGCACTGTATCTCTGCTGATTCCCACTGTATGGCAGTGGCGGTTGCGGCACCTGACTTTGCTGATTTTCTATCTGCTGTTGCTGCGGTTGTTGCTGATTTACCTCAAACTGCACCTGCGGATTCAATGATTTATGTTCCCCATTAACTCTAGGCGGACATTTACACTCTCGTTTCCAATGCCCTATCTTGCCACAGTTGAAACATGGCATTTTCTTCTTTAATTCATCAATATTCCCTACCAATTTAGGTTTGCCTTTAAACCCACCTTGATCGCCTTTATTCTTATTCTCCATCTGTGCTACTTGCTGTTCGGCTACTTTTACTTGTGCCCACATGGCTTTCTCTTTCAGCTTCTTTTGTTTTGCATCAATCTCCTCGCTACAATATTTTGCTTGTCTCAATACCTTATCTACTGATCTCGACTGCCAATCCATCATGCTATGTCTAACCATGTCTGAAATTTCTGGTCTTAATCCATATACAAATCTGTATACAAAGTGGCTCATGTCTTTTCCATTTAATTCCTCATAACCACTATACTGTTTGAAAACTAACAACAACCTTTCATAAAATGAATGCACAGTTTCTTTCGGCTTCTGGGTAGTTCTGTCTATCTTTACCCAATCGGTTTCTTTTGGAGGTATTTTGTTTTTCAAACACACTATCACTTGTTCGTACTTTCTCATCACATCTGGTGATGGAGCTCCTGTTTTCTCATCTCTGGGATATTCCTCCCTTGGCCAATCCACAGATATTTTACATTCTGTCCATAAATCTGTTGGCACCACTATATCAAACAATCCATCTAAATCAATCCACAGTACTTTTGACACCTTTACAAATCTGTCAACTTGTCGATACCATTCTACTGGCTTATCTCTCAATCTGGGGAAATCATTCGTAAATGACAATATATCTTGTCTGCTCCAAGGAATATGTACATATCCTCCTCTAGGAATCTCTCTCATAGGGAATTCAGTTGCCACTTTTCCCTTTTCTCTAATGGGGAAAGCTAAGGTAGACTTATCACTATTTTCTTCTTTCTTCTTTGCCCACTTGACTCTCCATTTGCCTACATCACCCCATTTGCGCAACAACACAATCAAATCTTTTATCTGAGCTTGTTTTCCTGTAGTGTTCATGTTTTCAATGTCTCTTTCTGAAAAATCTACTCGATAAGTTTTCTGCAATGACTTTATTTTGGAAAAATCTATTCCACATTCACTTGCCACTTCTTCTAATTGATCGTACATTGTCTTAGCTCTCCATGTTATACTGTTACATAAAAACATGAGCTCATCATCCTGGTAATTTTTTAATCTGTCTGTCCCAATTGTTCCAATTATTAATTCTTCCATGTCTATTTTTAATTTAGACACATCCAACACTTTTAATTCCTGCTCCTTTTATTTTAACGATTTTATCAATTCACTTAACTCTTTTTCTGATGGTCCCATGGGTGTCTGCGTTAAATCTACTTTATCTGTACTTCTCTCTGGAGTAGCAGAGTCAGATTCTGCTCCTGTCGGGTATCCTCTTGACACATTTGTATTAAAAGTTAACTCTGGTGGATTTACACTTATATTCTGCCTTATTTCTGATAAATCAGGACAAGTACTCTCTTTTGCTCTCTGTAAACTTTGTTGTAATGGAATGGTTAATCTCGGCTCTTTTAATTTCTGGTCTTCAAATACCGGTATCACAGGTCCTATTGTTACTGGCACAGTTACAGCTTCCATATTCTTAGTAAGGTTTTGAATTCATTCATGTGCAGAACGCTCATAATCAGACATATTTGGCTGTTCAATGCTTCGTCTTTCCGCACTTAGCACAATTCTGTGTGAATCATTACTTTGTACAGGGGTTCCTGTAATTCTAGCTTCTCCTATCGGTGTACTCGGGACATATCTTGTTTCTACTCTTTCAGGAAAATCTCTGAAATTTGATGGTTGTCTTGGCGTTTCGTTAACTCTTTCTTCTGCCATCGGGGCATTTGGGGTAGTCCATAAAGAACTTGGTTGATATGGGGGTGGCCTCCTATTTAATATTTCTTCTAAAACAGCATCCTCTGATTTGCTTTCACCATAGCTTTGATTTCCCACTTCGGTATTCTTTTTCTTTTCTGTACTTTTTGTCCCTCATATTCTTCAACCAATCTGATGGGATACATGCCATCGCACATACTTCCATCCCTCCATCTTTGCATTCTAGTCTCATGTGTTTCTCCCCACAAATCTCTGCCTCTACCTCTCGGTCTAAGATGCCTACTCAACCTCTCGCTTTCCATTTGATGCATCTCATCTTCCCACTCAACTAGTGCTTCAAATTGAGTTGGTCTGGGTCTCGGTTCAAGTTTCATCATTTTGTCTCTCAAATTCCTCAAAATAGCCAGATCAAACAATCCTCCTTCCGGAAAAGCTAACACACCATCATCCTTGGTATAGTGTACCCAATTTACCAACCAAACACACGTATGGTAACCATATTTCGTCAACATATAGGAAACAGGCGTTTTCGGTGAAGGAAGTATTTTTCCCTCTGTCGTAACTACCTCTTTGTCTTTTACGAACATGTTTTTCAGCTTTTTAAACCATGAAGATTTCTTCCTGTCATCATCATAATAGCAGTATGACATTTCGGTAAACTTTCCTGCTTTCAAAAGATCGCGTACTATTCTCTTGTTGATTCCGTAACACCAACCTGCGGTTCGCACTAATGCACCAGTTAGAACACGATACGTCACTATAGTGCTTAACCAATAGCTTTTGCTGCTTCTTGTGATGAACCAATCAACTCCTACTCTGTCTTGGTCACACGGACCAATCCCAGCGCGACACTTTTGACGTCACCAGTGCTCCGGCTTCTGCAGCGCAGACTGACCCCTCCCTTACACGGTTTTTTCAAGAAGCCGTATTTACAAGATATTTTACAAAATCAGTTAGTAACTTACACAAAACAATTCCACTAATCTGTTTCGCTAATAAAGTGATAGAATTTTCAATCGCACAAGTATTCTGTAACCGGAGTAGACGACGCTTATCTCCTCAGAATTTTTTAGACTCGCTGATAAAGCAACACTACTGGCCTTATCCTTCTATCAGGCAATAACGATCTTGTTTCTCTAGGAAAGCACATACAGAGATCTTTTTCACCTCCTTAGAGACAGTCCCAGAGTTTCACTTGAACACGTATTGCAATATCATTTACACACATTCATACGGAAAACCCTATTCATATGTACATGAACTCTGTGTTTCTAGTAGGCAGCGCGTCCATCTAACCTACCACAGAATTCCTCTATTGTTAGCAAAAGAGAGACGCCACTCCCTTTACCCTTCAATCAAGCTCGGGTTAAGACCTATTACTCTCCCAGCAGTAAGTTTTAGTCGTGAAGCACGGAATGATCCGTATACTTGAAGGCTGAAATTTCATAGACTGTCCTCACTATACATTTATCCTTTCACACCTAAGGTCAGTATATGCGACGATACCACTGCAGTATTCGGCGATACTCCTTTTTTGAAACAGACTAATTCACTGTGTAACTTTACCTAGCCACACTTCCTCTGCCTGCAGACAGAGGCACCGGCTTCACCCTACTCTATGAAGCCTTTCCAGGACTACATGTAACGTAATACAAACTCAACAGATGTTAGTCATAATTCTGTACATCAAACGCTATATAGTACTTTACCATAACCCTAGCTAATTCCCTTAGTAACCACTACTCTGCTACCAAGTTAATAACTGCTACAGCGCGGCTCCAAAAATCATTTCTAATCAATACTCACCATTTCCCTGAAACCTTAAAACACACAAATCATGCATCAGTGGGGCCCATAACACTGCACATTTGCCCTGTTCACTTACAATTGGCTTCAAGGCTTTGGTGAATTGCAATGGAGAAATGCTGTAACATTTGGTGGAGCGTCTAAACCTATTTAACCAACTATTATTTACAACTGCAGATTATTTACACTTTACCATGGTTTATTCAGACTTTAATTATTTAGACACACCACCATAGCGGCAATGGATCTACTAGAATGAAAATTAGGCGTAGGAAGAATCAAAGACCAGCTTTTACTTCTTCATTTATCTAATTTGTATACAAAGCAAAACTTTATCATGTCTGACATTAATGCATTAGTAAATCTTTATTCAGTAAAATCTTAAACTTTATTTCAAAATGATCATTTTATTTAGAGCTCAAGAAAATCGCTTTATTTTAGAAAACAGTTAAAGTTTAGCAAATAACAGATAGTTCCAATTTCATTCTCTCCTAACATCCCTAACTAACACCCTCATCTTATCCTTCCATCCTGCAAAGCAAACAAGTAAAAAATCATTAGGATCTTACATCCAGGAATCGGTCAGCAATCGGGCAGCATCTCCAGTAGAAATCGGAAAATCGACCCCTTCTAGCTAAAACCAGGGGTTTTTATACCCTATTTCTCCAACTTAATCTATCTAAATTATAACTACAATCACTTATTTGGTCTCTGATTGGACAAAATCGGTGTGGGTGAACATCTCTTCACCATTACAGCATCATTTTCACAACGTGTCAGCAAAATATAAAGGGTCTTCGTTTAAATCAGTCCGTGGCCTAGGCCCTTCCTTGCATTTGAAACATGCATCAACTCTCCCAGGCTCTAAGCATTACATCGTCCATGCTTGGCACCCATCCTAGGTTCCGGGCCATGGTAGACTTGTACCTCCTCGAGCACAGGCAGTTCCCTCTGACTTGCAGGTTTTTGGCACGCCTGCACTGTCCAGCTCTTGCTCACAGCTTACCCGAGCAGCCATCTTTCGCATAGGCCTCAGAGGCCACTTTTGGAACCATCATAGAAACAAACACAGATTCATGTTAATTATTGAATTTAAACCCGTTCTGTTTACCTCCCACCTTACTAATGTTTCCCAATTAGTTGTTACCTAGCAGATAAGCCGCATAAATGCATTTTATACTTACATTTTCGACCTCTCCACCGCACAGAAACGTGTAAAATAAGCACATTAAATTGCATTTGTTTACAATTAAGCTGCACATTAGTTCACAACACAATAACAATACATATTAGCTGAGTTTATTGCAACATGCAAGTAAAGTTAGTTTTCCCCGTGTGTAATAATAAAATAATGTGTGCATTTTACTCTATGGTTGGTCATTTTCGCAAAACATGCAATCAGTAAATATTAACGTAATGGGACATTAACTTTGCGAGGGGTACACAAAATTTAGCGGTTGCCACCTCGCTCCATCATTAACAGAGACCCATATTGATGCCTGGTTCCTGTGGGCCCTTAAGCAGTCAGCATTTTCTGGGTTCAAGTTGTAACACCTGGAATCCTTTACTACTGGTATCCTGGGGTCTCCATTACGTTCCAAACAGGATAATCAAGTACCCCTGTTCAGCAATTGGTTCTCTCAGGGTACCGAAGCAGAGAAGTTCAGGGCTTGCTTGAAGGACCGGTGTAGGTTAAAAGCTAAGTGCCTGATTTAGACCTTGGGAGATACAACACACAACAGCAACGGAATACCCTGTCCACCAAACAGCAACGGAATACCCTGTCCACCCTGTCCTGTCCTGTCCCTGTCCACCAAACTTCGGCCAGCAAGCCCAATTTTAAGACCAGCTGACCACCAGGTCTGTGACAATAAAGTAAAATTTACTCTATCAGTGTAAACCTTGCTCCAACAGCCCGGAGATGTATGATCCATTGTAGGTAAGCCATCTGACTGTCTGCCATATCTAGAGTGGGCGGCGAGATGTCTTTTTTTTTTACAGTCCCTCATTGGCAGGTGTTAGAAATGGGGTATGCACGCTGTCCATGTCGGGATCCTCGCTCTTATCAGGATAAGGGTTTCACACAGTTAAGATAAGAGGCAATGTGCAATTTATTTGTACACACACACAGTAACACAGTAAAAACACCACAAAAGGACTCTTTATCAGTCTAGAAAAATAGCCAATATTTAAAACATGACCAAAACAATAAAAATCCAACATACACAATGAAAGGGAAGAGGTGTGGCGCTGCGGCCAGGGTGACTGACACCGGACGCTGGGGTTAACGTTTCAATCCCCGGCGGCAGGTCAGCCCAGTACCATGTGACTCTGGGCAATAGCTTGCTTAATCTTCCCGACCGCCATCAGCTCCAGGATGCCTCTGGGTAGCTGTGCGCTTTACAAATACTGGATTTTACATTTACATTTAAAGCTATGAATTTCATAAGAATAAACTTACAGTTCCTTGAAGTCAATAGTACCATTTGAGGCTATTGCGGCATTGTGAACAACACAAATCCAACGGTTCACTGGTACGGCATCGAACAGACATGTAAAACTGTACATTTGGAAGTGAAGAGGCCTCGGGACCTTGCAATGAAATCCAAAGAAATCCAAAGATGAGGCGTTGCTGGCACCAGCAGGCATCGGTTCCGAAAATCGGGCAGAAGTCGTTGAGGCCTTGGAGTCACACATGCTAGGGAGCGAGCTTCGCGATGTCGAGGTCAGAAACGATGGTGTTGGCAGGGCGGGGGAAGTGATGTTTTCATGGTCGATGAGTTGTGCTCTTCACAAGTGGTGACCACAGCTTTGGTGCAGGCAGCGGCGCAGAGTCAATGCTAAGCGCAGTCGTCTGCAGACCTGGGGCAGCGATGTGAGATAGGGTGATGCGTCATCCTCTTCACGAGCGGCACCCTCAGCCACAGTGCAGGCAGCAGCGTCGGTGACGAGTTCAGAGTCAATGGCACTGTGAGACGGTACAACAGGGGCTGCAATGTCGTTGAGGCAATGCATGAAGTAATGTCATCGGTGAGACCGGGGTTGCGATGTTGTCACTGTTGATGCATCTTGCTCCTCACGAGCGGTGACCACTGCTTTGGTGTAGGCAGTGGTGTCCCAAACAACACTGGGTTTGCTTTTCTGGAGGTTATGGCACAACCACTCAGTTCCAAGGGCCCAGGACTGATTTTGGCACCACTTGGTAATGCAGGACTCACAGCAGAAGAGTCCCAGTGCTGGTAACAAAATGTGAATGAAGTCTTTGATGTCCCTGAGACTTCTAATAGGAGGCAAGCTCAACTCAATCCCTTGGAGAAACTTGGAAGGCAGGAAGCAAAGTCCAGTCCTCACTGCCCACGACAGAAGCAGCATCAGCAGGCCAAGACAGCAAAGCAAATAGCAAAGTGGTAGTCCCTCCTGACAGCAACACAGCTCTTCTTCCTGGCAGAATGTCCTCAATCCAGAAGTGTTCTGAAGGTATGGTGGCACAGCTCCAGTACTTATACCAGTTTCTGCCTTCGAAGTAGGCAACCTTCAACGGAAAGACTTTGTATTGCAAAATACCCTGCTTTTCCCTGACCTGGCTCCAGAGGGTGGATACAGCTTTGTGTAAGGACAGGCACTGGCTTATTCAGGTGTCAGTGACAACTCCTCCCACCACTCAAGCTCAGGAAGGCCTATCAGCTTAGTGATCCCTTTGTGTGACTGCCTAGAGTGAATGTACAAGAGCCCAACAGTCATCCTAACCCAGACGTGGATTCCACAGAAGACAGAGGCACAGAATGGTTAAGCAAGAAAATGCCCACCTTCTAAAAGTTGCATTTTCAAACATGCAATTTAAAAAACAACTTCACCAAAAGATATATTTTCATATTGTGCATTCAGTTACCCCAAACTCCAAATCTCAATCTGCTCCCAATGGGATATTACACTTAGAAGATATTTCAAGGCAATCCCCATGTTACATTATGGGAGAGAGAGTCCTTGCAATAGTAAAAAATGTAATTGGCAGTATTTCACTATTTGGACATGTGAAGCACACCAGTACCTTTTAAATACACTGCACCATGTCCATGGGGCTCCCTTGGGCCAACCTTAGGGGTGACTTTCATATAATAAAAGGGAAGGTTTGGTACTGGCATGTGGGTGCACTTGCCAGGTCGAAATGGAAGTTTAAAACTGCATAAAGAGACACTGCAGAGGCAGGTCTGAGACATGTTTGCAGGGCAACTCATGTGAGTGGCCCAATCAGTGCTGCAAGCCCACTAGTAGCATTTGAATTACAGGCCCTAGGCATGCCTGGTGCACTCTACTAGGGACTTACTAGTAAATCAGATATGCCAATCATGTCTAAACCAATCACCAATACAATTTACAAAGGAGCACTTGCACTTTAGCACTGGTCAGCAGTGGCAAAGTGCCAAGAGTACTAAAACCAGCAAAAAGTATGTCAGAAAAATACAGGAGGAAGGCAAAACGTTTGGGGATAATCCTGCAAAAAGGGCTAGGTCCCACATCAGGTATATCATGGCATTGAGGTACAGTAAAAATAAAAAAAATCCTTTGGTGTTAAGGCCATTAGTTTTTACTTTTCAAAAAATAAACTCCAACTTTGGGAGTTTGTTTTTTTGAAAAGTGAAAACTTTAAAACGTTTGGTATACGCGTCTTTCACTATTGGCAGACACTCACCAAACTTTTAAATCACTTTGTCTGAACCACTGTGATTTTGGTTCATACAAACCCATAAAGTTCACTGCAAGGGTGGCAATGAATTTTAATTTGGCAGGCAAAGTAAAGGCAAGGTGGTGGGCTTTAAGTCCGCTGCCGCACTGAATGCCTTTACTCTGTCTGCTAAACTCTAAACCGGGTCTTTAGAATAAAGTATATAACTGATTACCCAGTTAGTGCTTAATTCATAAAATATTTAAATGTACACAAGAAATATGGGGACAAGTGTCCCATTCCCTCTTACGCAGGGCTTTGAAGACCTGGCTCTTTACACAAATATCAGTTTGAACATATTTTTTAATTCTGTAAAATTGTCTCCTCCTGCAGGGCCGTGACGCCTTGGGGCTAAGTTTGCGCTCTATTAATCTAATATTCATTCATTCCTTTAAATACATATGCTGCACAAAGCAATGATAGGCACAGAAAATCTGAAGCCCCTTAACTTGAGCTCTATGGCCAATGTTAATTAATAAGAATGAGTTTGCTAGAATGCTAACAAGTCCTGGACTTCAGAGTCAGCACTTATACTGCCCCCAGATAAGCACTTAACCACAAACAGTTGCTCAAATCTCCACCTTAGTCAAGATACACTTTACCAAAAAAAGCTGGAGGGGCAGGAGAAGACTAAGGGTCTTAGCTTCTCACTCAAGTTATCCGATAGCTTCTCCCTATCGGGAACATCAATTTATTGTCTTCTGAACTATTCTCCCAAATTTGGGAAGGTGCTTGCTATTTACGGTGCTGGGTGATTTCAATTTCTACATGGACAAACCTGATTATTTTTAATCATACCCAATTAATTAATGATTTTTAGAATTAGAATTATTCATTTTTAAAGCATTGCACAAAAAGGGCCTTTATATTTGCAGAGAAGGCTTAGGGAGCAGAGAACATCACTCTTCCAATCAGGGATGGATTTGTATCCTGAGAATACATAAGGATAGATCTGGTGGTCGTTCCTTTTCTTTTCAGACAGCAGAATTGTGAAACTCTATGCCAAAAGAGCTAAGAGAGATCGATGCAGAACATTCTTTCACATCAGCATTAAAAACCTTTCTATTTTTTCAACCACCACTGGATCGTCCCAAAAGAGATGTACGTCACTGGGAGACGCTGTCGCTGACCCTGTTGGGGAAAGCGGCGCTATTCAAAATGATGGCCCTGCCACGTTTTTTATATATATTAGAGAACACGCCATACCCGTTTTCCCCAACTTACTTTCAGGCTATCACAACGCTGGTCGCCACCCTTCTGTGGGGTAGCAAGCCAGCCCGCATTGCACAATCCAAACTGATGCGCGGCTGGTATGACGGTGGGATAGCGCTCCCGAATATACAACTTTATTATTGGGCGGCGCAACTGAACGTAATTAATCAATGGCTACATGCCCCGCAGTCAGACCCAGCATTTCAGGCAGACAGAGCAATATTGGGAACGAGAGGTATGCTCTCTCCCCTCTATGACAAGACATTGACCCCAGCAATGATCGGCCCACTTCGACACACCATTGTCCTATGGCATGTGGCCCAGGCCAAATTATGATGGCGTGGGGTTTGACCAAACTTACCCCGTTGTGGGACACAAAGCGCCTAGGCAGACTCAGAAACAGTAAGGGCTTTGATAACTGGGACGACATAGGCATCTCAACGATAGGAGACTTATGGCATGATGGTGACGTAGTTCCCTTTGAGAGTCTACAACGACAATATGACTTGGCGTCCTCTGAACGGTTTCGCTACACATAGATCAGACACTCACTGATGACGGTACTGCCGCCTGATACCGAGGTCCCGGAAGCATCACCAATGGAGGATAGGTTGTTGACTGTATACATGCCGAAGAAGGCCACCTCCCTCAAATACCGAAAATTAGTCAGTAATCTCCCTGACCTGTTGGGCCCCATGCAAGATAAGTGGTCCTGTGATGTGGGCAACTTTGACGATCCGGAATGGCGGGAGGCGCAGGCTTCTCCACGGGAGGTGGGCATACCTTCTCACCTCAGGCTGATGCAGCTGCGTATCCTACACCGTTCTTACCACACCAGACACACCCTACACAAAATGCGTAAAACTGAACACCCCTTATGTCTGCGTGGGTGTGGGGAGGTGGGCACCTTTTTCCATACCATATGGGACTGTCCTAAGGTAATGGAGTACTGGACGCAAGTGATGCGAACACTGTCACAGTCAGAGGAAACGTCACTACTGCCGGAGCCTAGACGGTGTTTACTGAACATCTGGGAACCGAATGACCTCACTAGACCGGCTCAAGGCTGGGCCACATTAGGGATCATGATTGTATAAAGGAACATTGCCCAGAAAGGGGGAGGGGTGGAGGTACCGTCGCTGGCTGCATGGGGAAGGGACATGGACGCTGCCATAATAGCCGAAAGAACAGTGTTCAGTACCCAGGGATGCCCTAAAAAATGGAGTAGAATCTGGGGGGCCTGGAACAAATATAGGGGGAACACATGTGATCCACCACCTGACCGAGAGGATGAAGATACAGACTCCGATGGCCAATGAAACTCAGAGGGTGTCTGGGAATAGTCCGACCTCTAATGATGATAGACTGCAGAACTGTGACTTTGTGATGTTTTCTGTGCTCGGCTGTACTGACGTGTTGTGCGATATTGTTTTTCTCTGTATGAAGATGTTACATTGCATAGCAGGTATGAAAAAAAAGAAATAAAAAAACCTTTCTATTTGGGGAGAGAGGGGGGTCTTATCTAATTCAACGCTGGTTATGCTGCTGGATTGAGTACCGGAAAGCTTCCTTTGGAAGCAGCTTTTGTGCTCTATAAATGGCTTTTCATTCATTCATTTATTCTTTCACTCATTCAACACTATTATGAAATCTGGTCATTTTTGTTACTTGATGAATACCGTGTCTAAAACAATATAATTAGCAACGACTTTTTGAGCCACATGTTATAAAAGTTATTCATCCAACTCAAATGGACACACAGTGTCCTCTGGGAACACTATGATAACCTTAAGCCCTCAGTAGTTTTGAATGGTCATAGAGCATTGCATATGCCTTGGACAAATGGCACTGAACATGTTGTTTGATCCTGATCAGTAGTTATTGGGACAGGATCTGGCCTTTAACCAGTCCCTGCACACAGCCCTCATTTGGTCAATATCGACTAGACATGGTTTTGGTCCATGAGCAGTGTCATGGGACTCCAGAGGTGGATGGGAATACAGGGGGTGGGTGGATCAGCAAGGGTCAGCCACAGGGCCTGCCTTCAGTTAGGCCCTGTATTCAGTCACCCAGCATCTTTGACCACAAGAAAGTTGTAACAGCAGATGGTGGGAGATCCTGAAAACAAACTCCCTGCAGTCTAAGCATACCCTTGCCATAGATCATAACACAGGCTTTGGTCAAGCCCTGCACCCAGTCACCATGCTGTGTTAGTCCACTGTGGTATTAGCTCAGTGTACGTAGATGTCAGTAGTGCCTTCTTGCCCAACCACCATACAGTTTTAAGTCCGCTACGTATAATGTTCAGCCATTCACAGTGCTGGCTAGCTACAGAGCCTGGCCTATGCCCACCTGCCCTATGGTCTTACCCACCATGGGTGTGCATAACAGGGGTTGACTACAACCTTGTGCCCTACAAGGTTGTGGGCAATATCCACTGTGTATTGCTGAAGGTAATAGGTTAACTGCCGGGCCTGCTTTCAATAACCACAGGATCTCAAATACAGTGGCCTAAGACCAAGGTGCAGGACCTTTGAACATGTTTAGAAGGGACTTACCACATGATCTTGCCATTAATCGTGTCCTTTTCAAACATTGGCGCAGTCTCAGCTCAATCACAGATTCCTTAGCCATGTGCAGGGAAAGCTGGCTCCAGAGCCTGCCATTTGACCACATTCCATTCCCAACCACATTGAGGTTTTACCCTACTGTACTTATCCAATAGCCATGCAGTAGGAGGGCACGTTGAAGGGCCTAGCCTTCGTGTAGGCCCTGTACCCAAACCCTGTGGCTAATGGTCACATTAGCCACACGGTGCAGGCAGCACTCTCCCCAGTAGCACTCTCCCCGGCAGCTCCACCAGTGGTTGCACGCCCGCAGTCCTTCTCCTGCAGAGTTCGAGCCTCGCGCATGGCTCTGCTTCAGGTTTAATTTGGGGATTTACAGTTGTGTTTGTTTGCGCTATTACAGTACTGTGTTGTCAGCGCTCCTAGCACTCCTGCTAGTGTGAGCCTTATCTGTGTTTTGGGCATTACTGTGGTATATTATTACAGTACTGTGTTGTGGGCATTACTGTGTTTTGGGCATTACTGTGGTACTGGGTTAAACACCTTAGCGCTTCTGCCTTGGAATCCATTTCCCGCCACTGCTCCTGGTCAGTTTCACCGCCCCACCCCCTGACCCAGACCCACTCCCGCCTCAAGCTCTACTGCCACCCCCCTCCCATACATAATGGCAACCACTGCGCTGTTGCGAAAATCAAATTAGCAGTCTGAGAGAGAGTTCCACTGGTCAGATTTTAGACACCATTGTTGAAATTGGAGCGGAAGTACGGGGATATATGGCCAAATCACATAGTGAGGAGATTGAGCCCGGGGTGGAAAAAATCAAGGACTTCTTGGAAAGTGTGGAGCTTCCATCTCTCAATGATGATCAGAGTCTTTTTTTAGCTTCTGGAATAACTGAGGAAGAAATTTGTGTACAGCTGAGAAGGATGGCAAGAGGAAAAGCATCGGGCCCAGATGGCCTCCCGATAGAGTTATACTTATTGTTAGAGGATAACCTAATATCAGTGTTTAAGGAACTTTTTGACAGTATATTGAGGGAGGGGAAGGATCCCCCTGCATCATGGGCTGAGATCACAATAGTTTTAATTTTAAAACCAAATAAGGACCCGCTTGCTGCCGAATCTTATAGGCCTATATCCCCTTTGAACACGGACTACAAGGTGTTCACGGGGATATTGGCGACTAGGGTAGCTAAAATCATGTGTTATCCATACTGATCAGAGGGGGTTCATTCCTGGAAGGCAGCTCAATGAGCTTACTGGTATAATGTTGGGAATAGTGGATTTGGCAGAATGCTACAACCTTCCAGTAACTATGGTGGCAGTTGACGCTGCTAAAGCGTTTGATCAAGTCCACTGGCAATATCTATGGGAGTCTTTGGAAAATTTTGGATTGCCTAATAATCTAATAAAAGCTGTCGAGGCACTCTATAGAGTACCTAGAGCCAGAGTGTTAGTTAACGGGGAATTAACTGAGTGGTTCAATATCACGCGAGGTACCACGCAGGGGTGCCCGTTGTCGCCATTGTTATTTAAATTAGATATAATAACTTTGAGGCTAAACTAGCATTATATGCAGATAATATGATTTTATACACACAGATTCCCGGAGTCTCTATTCCTAAGCTGTTGGCTAGAGCAGAGTCCTTCGGGAATGTCTCTGGATACAGTGTGAATAGAGACAAAACGGAGGTAATAGAGTGGGATCAAACATCTGTGACCCCTGGAGTTAAATCCCAGATGCGATATCTTGGTATCTTAATTACTCAGAAGTTAGCAGACGTTCCTACTGCTAATTGGAGAAAGATTAGCCATGAGGTGGGGAAATTTCTGAATAGATGGGCAAATCTCCCTCTCAACTTATATGGTAGGGTCAATTTGATCAAAATGATTATCCTCCCAAAAATAACTTTTCTTTTTAATAATATACCTCTTCCATTTCACAAGATTGAGGTCGCAAAGATGTAGGGCAAGATTAGTAGCTTTTTTTGGGCATCAAAGGGTGCCCGTATTTCATGGAAAAGGCTTAGGAGGAGTTTGGAGAAGGGGGCCTTGCGCTACCTGACTTATGGGTTTATGTACATGTGTTTCACTTTAAAAATTTTAGGATGCTTTTAAATATGCCAGAAGATTCTGTATGGGGCAGTATCTATGGAGCAATGTTGAGTGAACTAGGGGACGAGAAGGGGCAATTCCTTTTTAAATTAGGGGACCCAAAAATTTTCAAAAAGGTTAGACTTAAGATCTTGTTACAGGCAGTGAAAAACTGGGTTTATATACGAAATAAAATGGGAGTTTCTTATTATTCCGATTATTCTCCGATTTAGGGTTCCCCAGGCACCCCAGACTGGATGATGTGCTTAGTTTACAATTGAAGCAAGCAGGTTTTTCTCATTGGGGAGATCTAAAATCGGAGGTAGATTTGTTATCGTGGGAATCTTTGATTTTATGTACTCAAGGAAAATTAACTCGATTTAAATAATATCAACTTTTAGCTAGGTGGGCCAGACTGCAGTGGGTAGAGCATGAGGATGATATTTGGTTAATTCAGGCCATGAAGACGGGGAAAATTAATAAAGAGGTAGCTCTGTGGTAACAAATTTTAATTGAAGCAGAGGATAATATCAATGATGATATCCAAAAGATATGGTAAAATGCTTTAGAAAATATAAACCTGAGTGAGGTATGGCTGGCTTCTTTTTCATTGCTTCGAGAGATAGTTAAACCTGTTTATTTTAAGCGTAATCATCTCTTTACTCTTTATCGGGGCTATTGGACCCCTGCGAAATTGATAAAATTCTCTGGAACTCAGTATGTATGCTCGGGGTGCCAAGATCCCCTGGCAGATGATTGCCATATGTTTTCAAATTGCCCAGCGATAGCTAAATTTTGGATTGATATTTTTGAATTTTTGAAGGATGTTACAGGAATTCAGCTAGAAATCACACTGTTACTCATTTTCTTTGGTTTGTGCAAGGATAATATATTGGCTTCAAACAAAAGGGGCGCTAGATACATTTTTTATGTTATTTTATTGGGTAGGCGAGAAATATGTAAAGCTTGGAAATTGGCTGCCCCACCCCTTTTCTCTGAGTGTAAAAACAATATCATACAAACTAGTCAATCAGATATAGCATATGATTCTAGAAGTCAGGAAAAGGTCTGGGTTCTGTTAGTTGACTGGTGTCAGAGGAACGGGGTCCAATGATTAAGTCAATTAATAGTTGTCGGTCCTGATCCCCCTCATGCGATGTGTGTGAGGGGTGGGAGTGGAAACCGCTATTTCTTGTGCAGAAATACTATTTTCATCTGGCCCTCAGATCGGGAAATGGAGTATCACCTACAAGTTAATTGGCACGATGAGGACCACAAAAAAAAGAGAACTGTGTTGTGGGCATTACTGTGTTTTGGGCATTACTGGGGTACTGGGTTACATGCCTTAGCGCTTCTGCCTTGGAATCCATTTCCTGCCACCGCTCCTGGTCAGTTTCACCGTCCCGCCCCCTGACCCAGATCCACTCCCACCTCAAGCTCTACTGCCACCCCCTCCCCTACATAATGGCGACCACTGCGCTATTGCACAGCAGACTCGCGCAGCGGGCGTGCCGCTGGCATGCCGAAGGCGCACCTAAGGCAAGCCTGTCTGTGCCCGTCGGCGACCCGACTGCAACCAGCGCCAGGAACCCTGGTTCTCCTGGCCCCCACTGCTACTACTCAGCCACCCTCTATGCCCACAACCACGGGGGCCAAGCCGACTGCGTAAGAGCCTTGCCCAACACTATCCAGGGGCTTTTCTTGTGCAGACACTGCAAAGATCTTTTACCGCCAATAAGACGCTCACTGCCCCTGGAGGACTGCCGACTGAACAAGCCACTGAAACCCTGACCTGCATCCTCCTCAACGTGCGCTCCCTACACCCACACTCCGTGGAGATCTGGGACCTGATTGACACCCTCTCGCCAGACATCCTATTCTTCACGGAAACATGGACCAACGTGGCCTCCACCCCCGACATCGCTGCCGCAATCCCCGACGGCTACAAAATACAGAGAAAAGACTGCCCACACCGCCCGGGAGGATGACTCTCCATTGCACACAAGACCACTGTCCGACTCTCCACATCCAGCACGAACGACCCCCACTCCAACACGAAACATCTCCACATCCAGATCCAGACCAACCCCAGGACCACACTACACGTCACCCTCATCTACAGACCGCCTGGTCCCCGTGCCCAGTCTGCAACCACCATTACCGAGCTCGCCGCCCCCCCACGCCATTGCCTCCACGGACTACATCCTGCTCGGGGACCTGAACTTCCACCTTGAAAACAGCCAGGAACCCGACTCCACCACCCTCCTCAAGAACCTCGCCATCCTAGGACTGAAACAGCTCGTCAGTTCACCCACCCACAGAGCAGGCCACACCCTCGACCCCATCTTTGCGGGAGGATCCTACATCTGCTTCAGCCACACCACCCAGCCCCCTTGGATGGACCACCACTGCGTCCATTTCACTTTACTGGAGTAAGGTCACCGAGGAGCACCTGAGCTCCGCCCTCCTCCAAGACCCAACGATCGATACAATTCAACAGCCAGGGAATTCCACTGCTGGGTCTCCTGCTGCACTGACAAGCTGGCACCTCTCTGCTGCACCGCCAATCAACACCCTCTGAGGGCCGCCTGGTTCACCACCGAAGTCCAAGAAGCCAGACGCTCCTGCAGACGCTTGGAGAAAACCTGGAGAAACCAGAAGACCACGGAAGCGTGGAACAACCACAAGAGGGCCCTCAAGTGCTACCACCAGCATATAAGGGACACCAAAAGGACCTTCATCAGACATAAAATCAAGACCAAGGCATCCAACGTCAAGGAACTGTTCAACGTCATTCAGCAGTTCGCAAAGCCTGCCTGCGAATCATCCGACATCACACCGTCTCAAGAACTCCGTGACAAACTCAGCTCCTACTTCCACCTGAAGATCAAGGCCTTCTACGACAACTTCAGGGAGCCAGCAGAAATCAGCACCACGCCTTCCACCACCGTCAAAAAGCTGACCATCACATCCTGGGCCCCCGCCTCCGTCGAGCTCATCTCCTCAACTGTGAAGAAGACGCACTCAGGAGCCCCAACCAACCGCTGGCCCCCTCACATCTTCCACATGGCCGCCACTGCTATAGCACTCGAGCTAGGACGAACAATCAACTCCTCCTTCATATCAAGCATCTGCCCAGACGACTGGAAGCGCACCAAGGTGAAACCCCTCCTCAAGAAACCAACGGCCGATCCAACCGGCTTGAAGAATTACCTGCCCATCTCTCTCCTCCCGTTCGCAGCCAAAGTCAACGAAAGACTCGTGAACGCCCAACTGACCGCCTTCATCAAAGAAAACTGCATCCTAGACACTTCCCAGTCTAGCTTCCGCAGCAACCACAGCACGGAGACCGCCCTCCTTGCAGCCACCGACGACATCTGCATGCTGCTAGACCAGGGACACACCGCGGCCCTCATCCTCCTAGACCTCTCTGCAGCCTTCGACACCGTCTCACATCGCACACTAGCTGCTAGACTCCACAACGCAGGAATACAGGGACCCGCCCTCGAATGGATCCAATCCTTCCTCTCCGGCAGAACCCAGAGGATTAGACTCCCCCTGTCCCTCTCCGACCCCACTGACATCATCTGCGGAGTACCCCAAGGATCTTCACTAAGCCCAACGTTCTTTAACATCTACATGGCCCCCATCGCCACCATCATCAGACAGCATGGGCTTAGCATCGTATCCTACGACAACAACACCCAACTCATCCTCTTCCTCACCAAGAACCCAGAAAGAACAAGACTCAGCTTCCAAGAAGGAATGAGAAACATAGCAGCCTGGATGGAAGACAGCTGTCTGAAGCTCATCTCAGAAAAGACCAAGGTCCTCATCCTCGGGCCCTGCGCCTCCGCCTGGGACAACACCTGGTGGCCCTCTGCCCTCGAGAGCCCGCCCAACCTGACTGACCATGCGCGGAACCTCAGCATCATCCTCAACTCCTCCTTCTTCATGTCCCGCCAGATCAACGCAGTCGCCTCCACCGGTTTCACCTGCCTCCGCATCCTCCGTAAGACCTTCAAATGGATCCCCCCCGACTGCAGAAAGTCCGTCACCCAAGCACTCATTACCAGTAGACTGGACTACGCCAATGGCCCGTATGCCGGAATCAACAAGATTCTCCTATGCAAGCTCCAAACCATCTTGAACGCCGCAGCAGGCTCGTCCTTGGGACACCGCGCCACGAACATATGATCCAACACCTACGAAGCCTCCACCGGCTCCCCGTCGAGAAGACAGTCACCTTCAAACTCCTCACCCATGCCTACAAATCCCTCCACAACATCGGATCCAAATACCTCAACGACCGAGTATGTCTCCACGTACCCAAGAGAGGCCTCCGCTCCGCCGACCTCGCCCTGGCAGAGGTCCCCCGCATCCACAAATGTAGAGCCGGCTAGAGAGCTTTCTCCTACATTGCAGCAAAAGCCTGGAACGAGCTCCTGGTCAACATCAGACGCTCCCCAACTATTCACATGTTCAGGAAGGATCAGTGTCAAGGCAAACGCAAGGCCCTTTGCCCGTATTCTACAGGACATGGCTATTGGATATGTGCAGTGGGTTCTGTAAACACAGTCAGGAGTGCCGGGTTTGTTTGAATGCAGTTGTTTACTCACAGAGCTACCACGTCCAGAATCCAAAGGACAAGATTTATGTCACAGCGTACAGTGCCCAGATCTCAATGTACACATTCAAACACTATAAGCAGTGGATGAGTGATTTTAACAACATTGAAGCATTGAAAGAAAAATAAAGAACAAAAGAAATAAAGAAAATTTTGAAATCCTTAGCTGGAGTCAGATTTGACCACTTAAAACACAATTTCTCTTTACTGTGTTTTGGTGGCTCAGGAAAGAGACTTTGGAGGAGGCGTAGGAGTGGGAAAAGATCTGAAAAGGAAGGACATATCTGTAGTAAAAAAAAACAAGAAAAACGGGATATCGTAGTAAAGAGACTCAAAATGGTCTCTCCAGTGGCGGCTGGTGACATTTGAAAGTGGTAGGGCGTAAATGTTCAGGATGAATGACTGGTAGCGAATGACATTGTTTCTGTACTCCGAGTGTATACTGATAAATAGAAACGTATTTCATCGCCGTGCAGCTTGCAAATATTGAATGTGCATTATTTATCATAATTAGATCGTCATTTTCTCTTTCATAGGTGATTAATATTTACTGCCTGGTCTTAGAATGTGCAGAAATTGTTTCACAGAGTATTCGTTTCTCTGATATTTTGCAGTGAATGGGGTCCCTTTTGGCACAGTTCTGATTAGCACCCATGATTTAGGCATAGGAGAGTCGTTAAAAAATGCATGGGTCTAATGGCGGC
This sequence comes from Lissotriton helveticus, assembly GCF_964261635.1. Lineage (NCBI taxonomy): Eukaryota > Metazoa > Chordata > Amphibia > Caudata > Salamandridae > Lissotriton > Lissotriton helveticus. Next base: position 1,298,182,822 of record NC_136065.1, on the reverse strand, counting down.
ACTTGGGGTTTCGATTAGTTGGCGCTACAGAAGGGGATTGTCGACTCTACGCGCTTCCCACCTGCTGCCAGGCCGCACAGCGCGCGCGGCGGCAGGCCTGCATGAGGCAGGTGAATCGAGCGCCGAACCACTTTCACAGCCCAAATGTCACCAGCCGCCACTGTAACCACCAGCCATTCCCGTTCCATTACATGATAGTACAAAGTCCCCCCCTTCTTCCAGACGCACCCCCTTCCTCCCCACCAGCTGCCTGCTCGCTGAGAAGAAACATTAAATTCTCATTCTTTCCCCCCTCCCGCGCCTCCTTTCTGTTCATTTTTTCTGTCGTGTGATTAACGGCGCAAATCTCTTGTGACAGAAAGAAAAATGAAATATCGTGCTAGAAAATGGAGGGACGGGGGAGCCGGAGGGAGGGAGGGTGAAAGGCCGCGCGTGAAACGTGTGCCCGGTGGAGGCCAGGCTGCCGGCCGAGAAAGAAAGTTTTGTGCTTTTTTAAGCATCATTTGTGGAGCAGTTTGTCACCCGGCGAGGAACAGCTCGCTGTGCTATGAACACTGGCGTCCAGCAACCTCCCTCTGGTTGTGTGTCTCACATTTGGAGCGCGGCCTGCTGTCAAGGAAAGAGTCTCACAACCACAGACTCACTCTATGAATTTCAGTCTCAGAACTGAAGGCGCACTGCCGCACTGAATGAATGAATGAACGACTTATGAACCCCAATGCAGATCCACCAGCTGGAATGGCCCTGTAATTACTCCGACTCCTCCACCAGCTGCCGCGATTGCCAAACTGCCATTAAGGTGCGCCAGCGCCAGGAGACAACATGCCAGCTCCACTGCACACCCTCACTGCGCAAGCTAAGCAAAACACGTTTGGCATTGGCAAAAATAAATATAAAAAACTTACCTTGGCTTCCCGACTCGAGTCCCGTCCCGAGACTGCAGTGCAGACTCCCGCCTCCCTGGATTTAGAATGCCCGTGCCGCCGCTGCGTCTGACGTAGTCGTGTGGGCTCTCGTCGTCACTGGAGGCTGCAGGCAGCCTCCCTCCCCTCCATGGCAGCCGGCGCTGATTGGTTCGGCCGGCTGCCCTAACCTCGTCATTTTCCCTAGTCTGCATCCTGCAGAACGGAGAGTGGGAGGTGGCTTGGGGGGAGCGGCTTGCCCACTGTTGCTAATACTGTCTGTTTGGACAGCCTCTCAGGCTGTCCAAACAGTCAGTATTAACAACATTGGTCAAGCCACTCCCCCAAGCCACTCCCCCCTGCCCTGAGGCTCGAGAAGTTCTGTTCTGCTGACTGCTTTCTCGCCGTGCGAGAAGGGCAGGCAGAAACAAATGGTAGTTATAAATAAATAACTACCATTTGTTCCTGCCTTCTTCTCGCACGGCGAGAAAGCAGGGGGGGCGGCGCTCAAACACCCCCATGGTAGAACCGCCACTGGGTCTCTCATATTGTTAGAACCAGTCACTCTCTGGAAGTCTCGGTAGGGAACCACCTGACCACTGTAAGCACACGAAATGACATGGTCTGGTGCCTGTAGACATCAATCTATGCACTCTTGTGCTTGTTAATAGCAGCTTCTGCACTGTCACTGTCAGACTCTGATACAGGATAGAAGTTAAAGGACTTCATCGCTGCTTGATCACTGGGTGCATTTCAGGTGCAACTTCTACCGGTGAATGGCTAGTTGGTGTTTTTGGAGGAATATATCAGTTTCTTGCAAAGAATTAGAATCCCCTGGCAATGACTGCAAGTGACAGACCTTGCCTACGATTTGTAGGCACCCTGAGGGACCGAAAATAATGCATGCCCAAGGCACCCTGAGAGTAGAGAGACTTAATTGAGGTTTCAGCTTCTTACTCAAAGAATGATTTAAGAGAGGTGGTAACCACCACATCCTCTGTTACTGCGCCTGAACTACTACAGGTTGCGGAACAGGAAAAGCCATGTTTTGCCCTTCCAATCCTCAAAGAAATCAGGAAACAAATGAACAAATGTTAATCATTTGGTCCAGTAAAATAATGAATTACCCATCTGACATTTCTAGGATTATCAGATGCACGTTTAAAGCTTAATCTTATTTGCTCTCTCAAGGCATCAATGTCAGGCAGACTAATTGTGCCTGCTGCCTATTACAGCATATTCTAAAACCACACTCTGAGGTCTCCCCTCTCCTCCCTAGCATCAGTTCTAAATAGCACAATCCCATGTTCATGTCAGAGGAGTAGCATCTGTGCCTCTGCAGTTAAGGTTGACAACACAGTACAGAGGGGAGGCTTTTTTCGCTTTCCTGACAATCTTCACTACAAAACACTTTCCACAACAAATTTACAGTAAATCGTGTTTGATTTGCCAAATGTTGTGTGTTATTGTCAACAAGAGGTAATTTTACAGGTTACCACCAAAGGAACTTTCTGAACTGCAACCTCATAGGGAGCCTAATTTATGGAAAACTTAAAAATAGAAGGAACAAAAAAAACACTAAATGTGTAAGTCACATAGGACATATCCCCACTAAGTGCCTTTTCCAGGTTTGTAGAATTTTGGAGATGTTTGTTCCACACATATTTTGAGAAATAACATTTTATTATGCACTATATATACCCTAGGCATGATGTAAGTGGCCCTTAGGAGCCAGCCAGGTTACTTACAACCCCCTGCTATGCCTTCCCAAGAATGAAGAGTCGGTCAGACAGTAGAGAATAGAATACAAGCATTTTATTAGCAATACAGTCTACAGTGAGTAATCATTCCTCCCAAAAAGCCTCCAACCACGCCCGCAATGGAAAACTACCGGCCTGGGACGAACATGAACAAAGAGGAACAGTAGGATGAGCTAACACCTGCTAGATGGGTACACGTTATCTGCGATTCAAGGCTATGGCGCTGGGTCTCAGCATCTCCTAACATGGGCAGTCTAATAGGGATTACGAAATGCAAAATGGAGTCGTACTCGCTAGCTGAAGCCTGCACATTACTGGGATAACTCATTGGGTTGCATAACATGAATACAAATGGCATCTATTTAGCAACACACTGTTAACCTGATATAGCATGAAACGAGTGCATTGCAGGGATGGGAATTTGAAATCTAAAAGACCCTCCTTTTAGCATGGGTAGCTGAATGCTTTATTTGCTATCCAGTAGGGTCTACAATTCTAAGGGTGGGGGGGGAAATACATAGGTACTCATGCGACAATCATGTAACAATGGAGAAGAAAATAACATACTTAGTATGAAAATCCAACTAATACTCAAAAATGCCCTAGTCTATGAGCATCATATCCTGGATATCCTGCATTATCATAGTAGAGACCTTGTTATCACGCCCTGAGAACTTAGGAGTAGGGGTGAGCTTGCTCACACAATAGGTGCAACATGCTGGAAGGCAGGTAATACATAAGCAACATGTAAAGATGACACCTGCAATAGCTATTAGAACAAGTAAGATCTTCCAACCCCATGATGTCAATAGACCCCAGAGCCACCCTGTGAGGGACCATGAACCATTATCCTGGTGGATGTCTGAAGCAAGTATGTGTAATTTCTGTATTGCAGAGTATACGGTAGGGGCGCTATCAGGAATGTACACGCAGCAGCTGCTGCCGATGACACGACAAGCCCCTCCCCTATCTGCGAGAATGATGTCTAAAACCATCCTGTTTTGAGGAGCAACGAGTCTCGAAGCCTGAAGCTCTACTGTAATGTTGGTCAGTTCTCCTGCCGTCAGATTGATAACCCCCTCCACCACCTGGTTGAGTAGTCTAATATTGAGGCTACTGGCCATAGGGCCCAAGAAGGGAAGAATGCCTTTCAATGTGTCAGTAAACTGTTGTAGGGTTGTGTTAGTCTGGTCTATATCATCTGTACTAATCATCCTCTTAAATTGGGAGGCTAGGACACCCCTGTGCTGTAGGCGATGAGTTGTGTGGTATTTGGGAGGGGCTATATAGACTGGGGGAAGGAGGTAGGAAAGGTAGCACCACCCGGACCATCCCTCAGGGAGCCACACGTAACCACGAGTACCACAAACAAAATAAACATTAGGTGGCGGGATCAAGGGCGGACCTTTGGACATCCTCAATATGGAAGTGGTGTTGCATCTGCTTTCCCCCAACCTCTATGTCTCCTCCCCCTTGAACACAAAAAGGAGCCAGTATATCTACCACCGCCAGGGGTATGGGTTTATCTTCGGTGACATTGCATGCTTGTAAGGATTGGTAATATTCTGATACATTGAACTGCAAGAACCTATCGCTGTCCATCTTTGTTCTGTTTGCCTTTCTACCACGATCTGCCGCCCTGAGGCGCCCTGAGGCAAGAATTCAAAAATACTCTATCAAACCGCCCATTATCAGGGGAAACATCAGGTGGGGACCTAAGCTGGGAATACACCTTCATTGTCAAGGAATGGGCACTGGTGCCTTTTTGTTCCAAGGAGTCAACCTAAGAGAATGAGCGGATCATTCTAAGTAAGGTGAACCACCCCTCGCAATAAGGGATTAGGGCATAGGCAGCAAGTTCTTACTTCGGTGTGTGACAGAAGGTAACAAACCACACACCCAACATTTAGTATTGTAAGCAGCATGCGTTTGGTGCGACGTCTGAATAAAAACATTGTCCTTATAGGACTTCCGGTGTTCTTCTTTGTGAGATGCTAAGGTACCAAAAATGTGTTCAGGATGGGCTGGTATCGTACTTATCCAGGCATGCACAGGGTATTTCTCTTCTAGGAAGAACAGCACCCCAAAAACAAATATCAGGGAATGCAAAATTATTACAACAAACACTATTTTACTCTTAGTGGACTTAGAGGACCAAACAGGCCCATCTGAAGTGGGACGCGGAGCCGCAAAAGGCTGCTCCTCATCATGGATAGGACGACCAAAGGGATACATTTATAAAACTTCAAAGGCAACTTATATGTGTCACAAGGAAAAATCACGAGCTAGAGCCACTATTGCAACAACAGGACCAGGGGGGCACAAATCACCCAGCATCCGTTTAGAGCCTCGCTGGTAGGCTCCTATCATTCATCAACGACGGTGCTATGAAGCACTACCACCGGGGAGCTACGTGATCGCAGCCCTTACTGAAAAACATATCCTCCTGGGCAAGTACCCTCAGCTATCCTGTCCAGTGTCCAGGGCAGTGCACAAGTTTAGCTCACTCTAGTCTAATACAGGCACCTTAGGCACAGCACCTGCATCCTAAGCTCAAGTCCTTCCCTAACTCCCTGACTGTTTGGCTGGTGCACAGCCCTTCTTTCGGGCCGCAAATTATATTTTGTTATTCCAGGCACTGTTTCATCAACAAAAAGGGACAGAAACTCAAGGTCAGGCGGGCATCAAGACTCAGATTCAGGTGTATTGGAAACAGGGGTATCCAAGGCTGCCCTTATCTCTGGGGGGGATCACCTCAAACAGGGCGGCATCACTTTTTTTGTCTGTCTGCGCCCACCTCAATCGGGCGTAGGAGAAGGGAACGAAGCGTGGCACCCTCTCTCCTTCCTGATCAGCAATGCCTTCGACAACCCAACTGTCATACGGAAGCGGTAGAGGTATCCATTTAACATGGGACCCATGGATCCAGTGCTTTCTGCCGTCTACTTTCACTGTTGTGCGGGTGGTGAGAAGGACGAGGAGAGGCCCTTTCCACCTCGGCACCAAACATCTTTTCCGTTGAAAAGTTTTGATAAGCACAGAGTCTCTGGGCTGTATTTGATGCCCTGGCCTTTCTGGTACCTGTTGCAGCATGGCGTGGGTCTGTTGGTGAAGAGAACGAAGATCTTTAGGCAACTCGTACAGATAATCTACAAGCAGGGGATACTTTATCTCGGAAAAGTGCTTGGGTCTTGGAATGCCCAGCAGGACGTCAGAAGACCACCTCTTATGGGGCAACCCTGTTCTAGAATGCGCTGTCACTCTGGTAGATAATAAAGCCAAGGGCAACGCATCTGGCCATTACAGTCCTGTGCTTTATTTGATCTTTGCTAACTTCAATTTGAGAGTACCATTGTACTTCTCAACCAGGCCTGCTGACTGAGGGTGATGCGCTGCATGAAACTTCTGCTTAATATGCAAACTTGTGCACACCAATTCAATGACTTTTGAATTGAAGTGACTTCCGTTGTCACTGCAAATCACGCACGGCAATCCATAGCGTGGGAAGAACTCTTTGGAAAGTGCCTTCGCCGTCGCCATAGCTTTATTCTCTTTAGTGGGGTAAGCCTCAATCCATTTACTGAATGAGCAAATCGCTACCAGCACATTGTTCACTCGTTCCATTTCGGTGAAATCCATCTGGAGAACCTTGAAAGGGAAGGAAGGCAGTGCAAAGTTGCCACCGGGTGTAGGAGTACCTTTCCCAGGGTTATGCTCCAAACAAATAATACAAGTATTATTATATACATAAGTCCACCTCGACTGCGAATTCCCCCCTATCTCATTCATCTATCCCAGTGTTCCTGGGAGTTGGTAGGATCCCGTCTTCCCCAGTTTCACCCAGACCCCCTCAGCAACTCACTTCTGTCCACTCCTGTTCCTCCACAAAACCTAGTGACCCTAAACCCCTCAACTGCATGCTGGTTAACAGCCGGTCGGCCTCTTGTCATGCAGCAGAAATCGCAGAAACCATCCTCAAGGAAAGCATTGACATCGCCTTTTTGACTGAAACCTGGCTCAACTCCCACTCCTCTTCAATCCTTGACATGCTTTCTCCCCCGGGCTACTCTATCCTCAGAAAAGACAGGCTCAAAAAAATTGGAGGGGGCCTCACTATAATTTATAAAGAACAACTTAAACTTGCACCTGTCCATCACCATGACCTATCTACTTATGAACACCTTGGTGCTGAACTTACAGTACAGGGTTCCCCTACTTTCTGCCTGCACAATATCTCCCACCCCCCTGGCGATCCTCTCTCCTTTGCTGAGGAGTTGTCCGATCTGCTTATTCAATCATCACTCTCCAAATCTAGAAACCTCTTCCTAGGGGATTTCAACCTCCATTGGAACAAAACTGACGACCCCGCAGTTAACCTCATCAACGATTTACTTGACATCAGTGACTTGACGCAACTCTGCAACTCTCCAACTCATTCCAAAGGTGCCACCCTCGATGTTATTATCACTAGCAAGAATTTGGCTTCTCTTTCCCACATCATACCCATTGACTGGTCCAATCACCACCTCATCTTCTTCACGATTAACAGCTCTATGCCCCCTCCTCCCTCTAACACCAACATACAAAAGAAGCTTACCCGAAATCATCACCATATTCCTTCTGACGTGCTGGAATCTACAATTAAAGCTCACCTACAGCTTTCCCCTCTCTCCCAAAGTACCACTGGTCCTACTGAACATTGCAATAATTCTATCCTCGAAGTCTTTGATCAAATTGCCCCTGCCAAATTAAAACTCCAAAAAACTATTCCCTCTAAAACTTGGTTCAACACTGACCTTAACAAAGAGAGACGAGCTCTCAGACAGACTGAACGTATTTGGAGGCATCAACCTTCCACCTCGAACCTTGTCCTCCTCAGAGCTGCTAGGGCCAAGTACAAAAAACACATCTTTAACAAAAAAGCTTCCTTCGTCCGTACCAACTTGATTGGGCTTGAAATTGTCCTAGGGAGCTTTTTAACATTGTCAAAATCCAAACTACCTCAGCCCCCTCAAAATTACTAGCTACAGTTGACAGGTGTGAAGAAATTGCCAGCTTCTTCTCTGACAAAGTCAACAAGATTGATCCTTAACTTGATGCCTTAACTCCCCTACCACATAGTCTACCCCCTTCCTTAACTTTCCGCCTGAGCCTTCTTCCACTCCTATCCCCCCTGATTCCTCCCAACTCCCCCTCTCTATCACCCTCCATGAACCTTACCTTACCGCCCCTCAGCTAAAAAATAATGCCTCCTGGAATAATTTGTGTCCAGTATCTGAAAGTGATGTCCTTAACATCATCTCCAAGATTAAACCATCCTCACATACCAGAGACCCACTTCCAGCTCAGCTGGTACAAGAACTAAAACACATCATCGCCCCACTATGGACCAATATCATCAACTCGTCCTTTGCCACTGGCAGTGTTCCTGCTTCCCTCCAACTAGGCCAAATTACCCCCATCATCAAAAATACATCAACTGACCCCAACGACTTAAACAACCTGCGCCCTATCTCTAACCTCCCCTTCCTTTCCAAAGTCCTCAAAAAATGCGTCCTGCGACTGTTGGACAAACACATCGACTCATTCAACCTCTTAGACGTTTTCCAATCAGGTTTTAGAAAGGGATGCAGCACGGAAACAGCAATGCTCAAAATTACTGATGACATTCATCGCTCCCTTGACAAAGGCGAATCATCCCTCCTCATTCTTCTTGACCTCTCTGCAGCCTTTGATACTGTAAACCACGACGCCTTACTCAATATTCTCAAAGACCGTTTCGGCTTTGACGGTGAAGCTCTTAAGTGGTTCACCTCTTATTTCCAAAATAGAACTCAACAAAGTAAAGTCAGCGGTTGCCTTTCCAAACCTCAGCCTGTTTCTTTGGGCGTTCCACAGGGTTCTATTCTTTCTCCCACTCTATTCAACCTCTTCATGGAACCCTTCACCCTTATTCTTAAGCAAGTGAAAATCAGTTATCACCTCTATGCCGATGACACACAACTATACTACAAGATCAAATCCCATGACGACGTCTTACATCTTAACGATGCCCTGACTAAGATTCAACTGTGGTTCCATCAAAATCACCTCAAACTAAACGCCAAAAAACGGAAACCATCCTTTTCTCTCCCAAGAACAACTCGCTCCCTATTCAACACTGGATCACGGACATTAAAGCTTTCAACTGCTCTCTCGCATTCTCCAAATCGGTCAAATCCCTTGGTATTAGTGTTGATCAGAACCTCAGTCTTACACCCCATATAAAAAACTCAGCAAAAGGTGCTCTCTTCACACTACATCACCTTAAAAAAATTAAACCCTTCATTCCAGCAGATGACTTTAAATCAGTTGTACAATCATTAGTCCTGTCTAGAATTGATTACGGTAACGACACCCTTGCTGGTGCCCCTAAAGTCCACCTAGCCCCTATCAAATCCGTTCTTAACCTCACTGCCAGGCTTATTACTGACTGTAAGCATTTCGATCACATCTCCCCTCTTCTCAAAAACCTTAAATGGCTTCCGATCGAAGGCAGATCCACCTACAAGATCGCCTGCATCACGCACAAAGCCCTTCATCAAAATACCCCTTCTTACCTCTCTGACAAACTTCAAATAGCTGGGTGTTCTAGAACAATGAGGAGCACTAAGGCTCTTGTCCTTGTCCCTCCTCTGCTAAAAAAGAAAACAACTCAGTCTCGCTCCTTTTCTGGTAATGCGCCTTCTATCTGGAATACCCTTCCCAAAGACCTACGTTGCAACCCCTCCTACCCCTGCTTCAAAAAAGACCTCAAGCTGCTCCTTCTCAACAAATACTGGGGTTCTTAATTTAACTTACTGTCTCTGGCCTCGAAGTCCTCCCTTTTACACTGTTTATATTGGCCCCCCTTCACTTTTAATTTCACCTCCTCCCGCCTCTCCACTAATCTACCTCCTTCTCTCACCTCTCCATCTACTACACACAATATCATTCCACACTGTCTTCCTGATCTACTATCTTCGATCTGATACTTATTTTGGTCTTCCGAACTTAATACTTTATTAAACTCACATCACCTTGCCTTATTTTCCCAATTGTACTACGTTTGTCTGTTATTCTGTGCTACCAAATCCTGTAAACCGCTCTGATACTCTTGGGTCCAGCTAGCGCTATAAAAACCTTTTAAATAAATAAACTATGCTTCATTATGTGTGTGGCTACCTTAGCGATATTATCATTCTGCCATACTGGGTCCAGTACCTTACATATTCCTTTGGCACTAATATGCGCTGGGCCATGGGCCATGGTAACAACAGGGAGCACATATGAATTGGGCAGCAACCGTCGCTGTTTCCCAGACAAGTCAGTTCAACACCCATCCTCATCCAAGCAACCTGTTCTCTCTTCCCACATGGCCAATTCATCTAGAGTCGCCTCACCCTGAATTTCCCTGACATTTTCCAATGTGTCCTCGAACATTCCATTATCTGGAACCCACCTAGCGGGACTTGCCACAAACATCTTTTTCATCTTGGATCAAGCTGTATCCCTAGCTGTCTGGTCTGCAAATGCATTTCCCCTCCCAACATCATCTAAAATGGCTTTATGAGTGCTACATTTCACTATTGCCAACTTATCAGGAAGTGTCAATGCAGACAGCAATCTATGTATCAATGGGACGTTCTGTATTCGCAGTCCATGCAAAGTCAAGAAGCCTCTCTCTGCCCAGAGGTGCACAAAATTATGGGCCACCCCAAAGGCGTTCTGGCTGTTGGTGTAGACATTAACAGCCAGTCCCTCACTCAACTTAAGAGCCCTGAGGAGGGCAACCAACTCTGCAGCTTGGGCCGATTGGTGTGGGATACGGGATGTCTCAACTACAGTGTGTAACGTTGTGATTGCATAGGCTGCAGTGGTGGTGCCATCTGGTAGTTTGAATCAAGAGCCATTGACACATAGTTCCCCTTGGGGGTCAGATAGGGGAACATCAGTCAGGTCTACCCGTTCCTTCCTTTCTTTCTCAGTCCGAAATAAACAATCATGGACATGATTGTCATTTTCTTCTGGAGGGATGGGTGGTAACATGGCTGGTTTCAGAGTGGCACATCTTTTGATGGTAATGTGGGGAGCAAACAAGGTCAGCTCATATCCCGTCAGACGCGTACTAGTAAGGTGCTGCGTCTTTGTCTTATTCAATAGCGTATCAACAGCATGAGGTATCAGTACTGTAAGATCAGTATCAAGGATGAGCCCTGCCGATTGTCTGCTAGAAACTGCCACCACTGCGGTAGCTCTCAGACAGCTCTGGGGAGCTCTGGCGACATTATCGAGAAATAGGCACAGGTTTTCTGCTTACCACCAAAACCCTGTGTTAGAGCAGAAAGTGCGCAACCGTCCACCTCATGCACATAGAGCACAAAAGGCTTCTGGTAATCAGGAGTACCAAGCACAGGAGCAGAGCAAAGCACAACCTTTAGTTGCTCAAAAGCTTGCTGGCATGTAGGTGACCAAGGCAGGGGTTCATGCACATCTTTGGTGGTCAGGTAAAGAAGGGGGTTTGTTAGTAGAGAATAGTTAGGGATCCAGTGCCGATAATACGAGGTTATCCCAATGAACGCGCCTACCTCGCTTTGGGTCTTAGGAACAGGCATATTAGTAATAGCAGCTATGCATTCAGGTGTTAGTTTGCGACCCTCCTTCGACAGTAGGTGACCTAAATAGGTGACCTCCTGTCGACAATATTGGAATATCGAAAGTGGCACCTTGTGTCCCTGATGTGCCAAATGCAAAAATAATTTAACGGTGGCTTCTTTGCAACTATCCTCAGTGTCCAAAGCCACAATGAAGTTGTCAACGTACTAAACGGCACATTACCAGGGGGAAGCTCCAAAGAATCCAATTGAGCTTTTAAGGCTTGGCTGTAAATACTAGGACTTTCTGTATAGCCTTGTGGAGCATGGTAGATTCGAAAACTCCGACTGGCTATTGCAAATCCAAACAAATATCTGCTATCTGTATGGATTGGTAGGCTGAAGAAAACATTCTTTAAGTCTATGACAAAAAAGAATTGTGCTTATAGGGGAATTATTGTCAGAATCGTGGTAATGTCTGGGACCACAGGGTACTGTGGGACCACTATCTTATTTACCTCTCTATGGTTGATCACAAAATGGTAAACATCAGGGTGGGCATCAGAAGAAGACAAGGCTGTCTTTTTAAGAATAGGAAGAATAGGGCTACTACACACATTCACCACTGTCTCTTCAACCACACCAGATTTAATCAAATCCTGAATTATTTGTAATAAAGCCTTTTTTCCTGCCTGCGAGATCTTGTACTGGGGAATGCGTGGCAATTAGGCATTGTTCTTTATCTGAATGGAAACCGGTGGGATCTGGAGCAACCCCACATTCGTGTCCCATGTAGCCCACAATATGTGTGGCACGATCTTGAACTCTGCGCGGAGGGGAGCGTTTTTGAGAAGCATTGCTTTGCACGGGCCACCTGTGGTCCAATAGTCATGTATACACCATCAGGGGAACAGAATATTGTTGAATGTAACCTTTTTAACAAATCCAATCCCAACAAATTCCCCCCACAATTGGACATCAATACAAATGGTGAATCAACCGTGAAGGAGCCAATAGTCAAGGCAAGAAGTTTTAAAATGGGGCTAACAACTGGCATGCCTGAAAAGCCTACCAACACATTATTTTGTCCAGATAGTGCTGCCCCCGGAACCAGTGAACGGGAAACAGAGCTATTTATAGCTCCTGTATCAACTAGAAATTTAGTCGTAACCCTGCAAATCCGCCATAACATAGGGTCCGCGCTGATCTACAGGCACTGGAACTGGTCCCTCACACTGTCCCAGGCTGTCCTAGCTATGAGACAACCCTGTCACCTCATCCATGTCATAGTCATTGTGATAATACTGTCTCAGGGTTCATTAAATTGTTTTGTCTAGATTGATTATAGCTGTGGGGTTGCATGAATTGCCTGTACTTTCCTTCGCCTGCATAAAGTGCAAGATGTTGTATGACCCACCCTACTCTATTTTAACTATTCTTTGCATAATAATTATCTTCTAATCAAGAGCCTTGAATTGTGGTTTAATACTTATGTTAACAATAACTTTGTGTACGTTTTATCACAGCCTTTTTTTAAATTATGTATATTGGCATATTTTTAATGTCTGTTCTTTTAGTGCTTGTAAAGGTCTTTATGGTTTTTATAATTGAAATAAAGACTCTATGATGATGATAATACTATCAGCCTCAGGGGTCATCAAAATAGTTCCCACTCTGTCAATTGTGTGATGTATTCCCTGACTGCATCACCCCTCGGCCTCCTCCTCCTCTTCCACGTCCTCTAAATCCCCGACCTCTCTGGGCCTCACCTTTCTGCAACAACTCAGGACACTTATTCTGCCAATGTCCCTTCTGCTTACAATACACATATTGGTTAAGCCCAAGGGGTGCACTCGAAGCAACACCCCTGTTAGACCCGGGTAATCGCTGGGCCGAACCCGAACCACACCCTCTCCCCCTCGCTACCTGCTGCATCAACACCCTCATCTTCAACTACTTTGACTTTTTCTCCACCTTTTCTTTGTCCTCATTCTCTCTATGCTCGTAGTACTGTGCCATACTCAAAAGTACTGGTGGAGATGAGGTCGTCCAAGTACTTTCGGAAGCCTGCAACCTGGTTGCGATCTCGGGAAGCAAATTAGTGATAAATCTGTTAAACAAACAAACACCTGGGTAGTAAATATCATCATTTAGGAACAAATTATTTTACAGTGGACCTAAGCATAAATGCTATACATTAGATACATGTCATGAAATATTTCTGTATCAACCAAATATGTATTGATATCTTTTTATTAGGTCTTTTATAAATGTATATCTGCAATAAATATAAAAATGATCACAAAATAATTAACAATTTGCTTTTGATAAATTCATCCATAAATGTCACACAATAAAGTTGACAATCGCAATTCAGTTTCTTTGCATCAGAATGTTAAAAAAACAGACATTCGATTATTCAGATTCTTAATATACACAAATGTCAAATCAAATCATAAGGTACAATTTTTGGCATAGCTAGGAAATTCGTTCCTACGCGAGTTTCGGCTATGTACCTTCATCAGGAAGCCATGTTTTTGCGAAAAAGTGTGACCTTGTTTATAGTCCTAGCGAGTCTGCAATAAATCATCAAAGAGCTCCCTTTTTGATGTCTGTTCGAGTCTGTGTTATTCAGGCGCAGTCAGGGCGAGGTGTGGGTAGCTAATATTCCGAACTACCGTCGCTCTCGCTAAGCGGACCAATATGGTTGTGATTATAAATACTCCAAGGTACTGTATATCAGTCACAGATGCAAAAGTATATCTTTCTTCTATTCAACCAAGGGATTTTATAATAGTGAAAGAATGTAAAATCAGACGTTTAAATGGATTTATATCGTCTTCTGGCGTGTATAAGCGCACTGGTGTCTTATGTGCGGCAGAAACTGTAGGATTGCGAGTCCACCGTCAGAGAGAGAGAGAAATGCTCCGTGGCTTCAATGTTCACGCGTCACCATCCTCTATCATGGTGAAAGTCTTTGGTTGATACAGACATATTTCATGACATGTATCTAATGTATAGCATTTATGCTTAGGTCCACTGTAAAATAATTTGTTCCTAAATGATGATATTTACTACCCAGATATTTTCCCTGATTTAGGAACCTGTTTCAGGGGTACCCCTATTTTTTCAAACAAACAAACACCACCCTCCTGTGACAGGTCCTGACCACTAAAATCTAAAAACTATGCAGTCAACTTATCCCAATCCACTCTTCTTGGCGGGATAAGGGAGTGCATGTAAGTAATAATACGCCCCGGTAAAGCTAGGAGCTCTGCTTTTGGCTTGTCACCGGACTTACACTCCTTATCCCACGCCTTGATCTCATCCCATGTACCACCCAACTCCAGTGCATGATCCTGCGTATGTACCTGCCTTCATGTATTTACTGGTACCAGCAGACCAAAGAACAATTCAATATCAGCTAACGTCATCACTGTGGAGGAGGCCGCCTCCGTCCATTCTTTATAGTATGCCGTGGGGTTTTTCTGAGGGTCCGGCAGCTGGCTTTTTAGAGATAGGACCTCACTTCTCTTCCAAGGAGTATAGATCCACTGTTCCTGAAACCAAGCATCAACCTGGGGTCTAATTACGCTGTCCGTGGAGTCACGCAGTTCTGGCATTCCAGGATGGTAAATTGGATGGACCTCCCTCATAGGGTGCTGTGTCCCTATCGTCGGAACCTTTTGGAGCAATCTGCCTCTGTAACCCACCAGTGTTGTTACATTACTAAAAACCTCATAGGGAGCCATACTGGTAGCATATATCCTGTCTTGTGTGTCATTGATGATTTGCGGGGCAACACCATGAAAACACTGTTCCCACAGTCCTATTAGCGTAGCTGACATATGCTTAAGACCATGTTGCAGTAAGAAGGGCGCATAATCTTTCATCACACTCCACACATCTCCCACACTATAGATCGTGTTTCGAGCCCTCTGAGGTGCTTGATTCGCCACCATTTGCTTCTCCTTGTCACCCACAGCAGAACGCACCAACACTTTCTCCATCAGGTCCTGCGCTGCTGCCCAATCCGCTTCATGCATCCAACGCACAGGCGTTTCAACATTTGACAGTGTTTGAGGTATCACACCCAAGGGGGAAAGAGCGACACAGAGATGGGTACCATCATGTAGGGAGACAGTGTTGTAGGTGCAAAACGGAACTAATTGACAGGACAGGAGAGCTAACGGCTCCCACCCCTGTGACTGGTGGGGATAGAGGAGAAGCAAGTGAGGGAGAGGTTGAGGCAGTAGTGCTATAATTCGATCAACAAGAGAGTAAGGGTCGGAATAAACACTCCCATGCCCCTCATCAAATCCGTGTTACCAACAACAAGAGAGTGTTAATACAAACATCCAACACAGTAGGCAAATAATAAATTAAACAAGCACTACTGAACTTTTAAGAGAGGGAATTATTAACAGTAGGAAAAGATAGGGTGCACGTGCTCAAAGTATTAGCTAAAAAGAACCCTCAGGCCCCAGTGGAACACTGGTAGCCAGGTGTCTTCATTGGGCTCTCTTTGTTAGCTAAGAAGGTGACAGTGAGTTAAAAAGAGTATGGGCTACTCCTCGACATTATTTTAATAGGAGGGTAGCTCTAACTCTATTAAAAACAGTGTAATGGAAAAAGTGAAAATTTTCCTGGACTAATGAAAGGTTGTGCAAATTTGAACCAATCAGTCCCTCAACAAAGTGCAAAAAGAAAAACTAAAAAAAGGTCAACATGTTTCTGCTTTACGAGCGCTACTCTGCTCAGCATTCGTCAGGACCAAAGGATTAATACCACTCACTGATCAGAGCACCCTAAAGCGCTCGGAACCAGTGGTAGTTGTATGAAACAATACGACCTGTGAGTGTCGATGCTCTAAGAGGACAGTCTTCCTCAATTTGGAATTCACTCCTTATTGTAGGAGCAACTGTAGTAGTCTGTAGGGATGGACAGAGAGAAGTCTCAGTTGTAAGCCCTTAAGGAATACAGTATATTGATACAATCCAAGCATGTGTACACAACTATCTCAAGCAGAATGCATACAAACAAAAGCCTTTCTTCTCAGTATTGCAATTCTAGACCCGAATATATTGATTGTTTCTAAATATAAACCACACAGTGTCATTGTCTGTCGTGTTTTTAAATAAAATGAATTAGTTAGCAGGAGTGGAAAATAGCAAACAAACAGTGCTCGAGTTCATATAGGTGAAAAACGGATTAGGAGTAGTAGCTCCTCAGCACACCTCTACATAAAGCACACAGGGCACAGTACACTACCAGAGAGGAGGGGGCCGTTAAAAAACTTACTTAGGATTCTTAGGTAAAACGCCCCATGGGCATAGCGGCAGGAGGAAAATCTTCACGTTTGGATTTCTGCCATAAAAGCAACAGAAACGAGTGTATCAGTAACAGTGCCACAATCCCGCCGTTATTTGCCCAAACGCGTTGTCAACGGCACGTTACTTACATTTCACCAAACGCCTCTCCGCCTGTTTACCTACAGGCGACCACGTCCGCCGCCCGCAATGACCAGCGCAAAGCCGGAGCTTTCGTTAATAAAAGCGAAGCAACCGGAGGAGGATGGCGTGTGACGCGGCACGTCTTGATCACGTGTCCAAAGTGATCGCGTCAGAATTTTAAAGGCGCCCGTCTGTTTACAGACGTACTAGGGCGCATTCAAAGCGAGCAAATCTGCAAAAGAAGCAGAAAAAGGAGCATGATTACAGGAAAATACCTCAAGGGACGCTATGGCTCTAGTTCAGACAAGGGCAGAGGCAAAAATACAATAGTGTAGTGGAAAATGGGCGGATGCAGTAATATGCTCTTGGTAGTCCCAATAATGAAGGTGTGTATTTCACTCGTAGTTAATCGAAAACTGAGTTTTGTGGAATTATCAGTTTATATCTCAGTATTCATAGGTTAAGTCTATGGTTCAATTATGGCAGTGGCAAAAGTAATTCAGTGAGAACTAGGCAGATGCAATAATATGCCCATCATGGCCCATATATTGGAGCAGTGTGGAATTACATCATAGTCGTTCAAAACCTTAGTATTGTGAAGTTGATAGTTCTTAACACAGTATTAAAAGGTCATGACACCGTGGGATATGGATGGGCGCCTGGTTGACAGTGATGGTATATTAAAACTATCTGTGCATGACTGATCCCCATGGGATATCATCGTTCAAGCCATTTTTATGGGTAGAAAGACGATAAACCCATCGTTGCTCCTTCTCATACAAAGTACCCTCGTCCTTAGTGCTCAACTGTTCTATTATGACCCATTTGACATCATTAGGGCAGTGACCTTGTTCAAGAAAATGAGTGGTCATTTTAGTGGTGTTCCTGCCACATCGGATGTTGCTGCGATGTTCCCCTATTCTGGTCTTGATTTTTCTAGTGGTCATCCCTACATATCGGAGACCACACGGACATGTAATTAAGTAGATGACATTACTTGAATTACAGTTAGTGTGGCCTCGTAGGTACCATGTTTTGCCCTCTTCCAATTGTAACGTTTTTGTGGATGGCGTAAGGTGGCATACACTACACCCCCCACAGGGGTAATGACCAGTAATAGATGGCAAACCCCAAGCATTCAAAACAGAAGTGTCATGTGTGGGTTGATTAGTTCTAGGGCGAGTGTGGACTAGAACATCATGCAGACTCCTATCTCTTTTATATGAAAAGAGTGGTTTCCGCCAATTTCTTCCATTGCTGGTCAGTATTTGCCAGTGTTTACCAATACAGCGACTTACAAAGTTGGAGATATTATTGTAAGTGGTTACACAGGTCAGGGGGGCCTCTGATTCACCATGTTTCTCATTGTCTTCCAAAAGAGCTTCCCTGTTATTATTTCTTGCTCTTTTGCGGCTCTTTCGTAAAATTTTCTTGGGATAGCCTCTTTGTTCTAATTTGGTTGTGAGGTCATCTGCTTGTTTATTGAAATCCGTGATGTTACTACAATTTCTACGGACCCGTAAATATTGTCCGAATGGGAGATTTTCACGTAGTGAGCGCGGGTGAAAACTCGAGAAATGCAAAAGATTGTTCCTACTGGTGGGTTTATAGTAGGTTTTGCTTGTTAGCCGATTTCCAGTTTTGGTGAGTGTGACATCCAGGAAGACAATTCCATTCGGACAATATTTACGGGTCCGTAGAAATTGTAGTAACATCACGGATTTCAATAAACAAGCAGATGACCTCACAACCAAATTAGAACAAAGAGGCTATCCCAAGAAAATTTTACGAAAGAGCCGCAAAAGAGCAAGAAATAATAACAGGGAAGCTCTTTTGGAAGACAATGAGAAACATGGTGAATCAGAGGCCCCCCTGACCTGTGTAACCACTTACAATAATATCTCCAACTTTGTAAGTCGCTGTATTGGTAAACACTGGCAAATACTGACCAGCAATGGAAGAAATTGGCGGAAACCACTCTTTTCATATAAAAGAGATAGGAGTCTGCATGATGTTCTAGTCCACACTCGCCCTAGAACTAATCAACCCACACATGACACTTCTGTTTTGAATGCTTGGGGTTTGCCATCTATTACTGGTCATTACCCCTGTGGGGGGTGTAGTGTATGCCACCTTACGCCATCCACAAAAACGTTACAATTGGAAGAGGGCAAAACATGGTACCTACGAGGCCACACTAACTGTAATTCAAGTAATGTCATCTACTTAATTACATGTCCGTGTGGTCTCCGATATGTAGGGATGACCACTAGAAAAATCAAGACCAGAATAGGGGAACATCGCAGCAACATCCGATGTGGCAGGAACACCACTAAAATGACCACTCATTTTCTTGAACAAGGTCACTGCCCTAATGATGTCAAATGGGTCATAATAGAACAGTTGAGCACTAAGGACGAGGGTACTTTGTATGAGAAGGAGCAACGATGGGTTTATCGTCTTTCTACCCATAAAAATGGCTTGAACGATGATATCCCATGGGGATCAGTCATGCACAGATAGTTTTAATATACCATCACTGTCAACCAGGCGCCCATCCATATCCCACGGTGTCATGACCTTTTAATACTGTGTTAAGAACTATCAACTTCACAATACTAAGGTTTTGAACGACTATGATGTAATTCCACACTGCTCCAATATATGGGCCATGATGGGCATATTATTGCATCTGCCTAGTTCTCACTGAATTACTTTTGCCACTGCCATAATTGAACCATAGACTTAACCTATGAATACTGAGATATAAACTGATAATTCCACAAAACTCAGTTTTCGATTAACTACGAGTGAAATACACACCTTCATTATTGGGACTACCAAGAGCATATTACTGCATCCGCCCATTTTCCACTACACTATTGTATTTTTGCCTCTGCCCTTGTCTGAACTAGAGCCATAGCGTCCCTTGAGGTATTTTCCTGTAATCATGCTCCTTTTTCTGCTTCTTTTGCAGATTTGCTCGCTTTGAATGCGCCCTAGTACGTCTGTAAACAGACGGGCGCCTTTAAAATTCTGACGCGATCACTTTGGACACGTGATCAAGACGTGCCGCGTCACACGCCATCCTCCTCCGGTTGCTTCGCTTTTATTAACGAAAGCTCCGGCTTTGCGCTGGTCATTGCGGGCGGCGGACGTGGTCGCCTGTAGGTAAACAGGCGGAGAGGCGTTTGGTGAAATGTAAGTAACGTGCCGTTGACAACGCGTTTGGGCAAATAACGGCGGGATTGTGGCACTGTTACTGATACACTCGTTTCTGTTGCTTTTATGGCAGAAATCCAAACGTGAAGATTTTCCTCCTGCCGCTATGCCCATGGGGCGTTTTACCTAAGAATCCTAAGTAAGTTTTTTAACGGCCCCCTCCTCTCTGGTAGTGTACTGTGCCCTGTGTGCTTTATGTAGAGGTGTGCTGAGGAGCTACTACTCCTAATCCGTTTTTCACCTATATGAACTCGAGCACTGTTTGTTTGCTATTTTCCACTCCTGCTAACTAATTCATTTTATTTAAAAACACGACAGACAATGACACTGTGTGGTTTATATTTAGAAACAATCAATATATTCGGGTCTAGAATTGCAATACTGAGAAGAAAGGCTTTTGTTTGTATGCATTCTGCTTGAGATAGTTGTGTACACATGCTTGGATTGTATCAATATACTGTATTCCTTAAGGGCTTACAACTGAGACTTCTCTCTGTCCATCCCTACAGACTACTACAGTTGCTCCTACAATAAGGAGTGAATTCCAAATTGAGGAAGACTGTCCTCTTAGAGCATCGACACTCACAGGTCGTATTGTTTCATACAACTACCACTGGTTCCGAGCGCTTTAGGGTGCTCTGATCAGTGAGTGGTATTAATCCTTTGGTCCTGACGAATGCTGAGCAGAGTAGCGCTCGTAAAGCAGAAACATGTTGACCTTTTTTTAGTTTTTCTTTTTGCACTTTGTTGAGGGACTGATTGGTTCAAATTTGCACAACCTTTCATTAGTCCAGGAAAATTTTCACTTTTTCCATTACACTGTTTTTAATAGAGTTAGAGCTACCCTCCTATTAAAATAATGTCGAGGAGTAGCCCATACTCTTTTTAACTCACTGTCACCTTCTTAGCTAACAAAGAGAGCCCAATGAAGACACCTGGCTACCAGTGTTCCACTGGGGCCTGAGGGTTCTTTTTAGCTAATACTTTGAGCACGTGCACCCTATCTTTTCCTACTGTTAATAATTCCCTCTCTTAAAAGTTCAGTAGTGCTTGTTTAATTTATTATTTGCCTACTGTGTTGGATGTTTGTATTAACACTCTCTTGTTGTTGGTAACGCAGTAGTGCTATAAACAGGAACTTTAGAGATGGCGACACTAGGGGCCGAATACTGGGACATCGGAACTGTCGGGTATATCCGTTCAGGGGCATAAGAAGGTGGGGGCGAGAACCCAATAGCTTTTCAAAAAAATCATCACCTTCTTCTCTAGTAACATAACATTTATCAGTCTGTAATCAGAACTTTCTATCTGCACATTCTATACCTTTCTGTATCTTTTCCCTCTCACAGGCCACTGCCCTATGTGTTATAGTTTGCGTCTGCCTCTTCCAAGCCTCTTTCCCTGCTCTCATATGTCGCTGCTTTGCTTCTTTCTGCCCTACTCCTCGAGAAACAAACATCGACTGCCTGCTCTTTTTAGCAAACAATATATCCTGCAAGAAATTCAGTTTTTGTTCATCAAACAAACCTGTAAGTGGCCATTGCAGCTCAGCATTGTCCCTCATATATTTATGCCACAACGTGCTAAACATAATAGGGCCAATACCATGCTTGACGTATACATCAAAATTTGGAGAACCCTCCGGAGGCGCAGGCTGACTCTCTTCCAATCGAGCATCAATAGAAGATCGACATCCAAACTTACTTAAACAGGCATCTTAATATAAGACACATACAATGTCCCAACGAACAAATACAACATCAGCAAAAATATTAGAAGGAAAATAAACAAGAGAACAATTTGTCAAGAAACAAAATAAAATGGTCCGCAAACCGCCCACTGCAGTCTGGAGACTATCAAGTTCAAGAAGACAGGCTCTAGCCCCAGACCATTTTCCAGAAGAAAAAAAACGAATTACCAGTTGGTCTGGCAGATTGTTCGCAAATACTCTGTATCTTTCAAACCCACCAAGTTCAAACCAAAACAGCCCAAAAGACTGTACCAAAACACAGCCCGTCGGCTTGAGCTGTTCATGCAAGGCAGACTAGAAACTGCACCAAGGCAGTCAGGAGACTGTATAAAGGCACAGCCCTCAGGTTCTTGCCGTGCAAGAATGCGCCATTTTTCAAGAAAACTCACCGCGTGCACTCAGGTCGAGTCAAATCATTCTACACTGCTGACTCTTCGGACCAAACGGTCAACTCCAAGGTTTCACCTTCTCAGCACCCCAGCTGGTGACCTCTAGATGAGGAGTCGCCCGATCAGACGGGGCAGCTGCGAGAACCAAGCTCTACCGAGTGGGGTACCCGATCCACCCGACCGACTGGACGCAATTCTGACCCTGCAATCCATTTTCAGGTCTCTTGGGTCACCTTGAGGGGTCCCTGTTTGGGCACCAACTGAAGGAAGTGGTCCTTAGGGGCCACCCGGGTTACTTACAACCACCTACTATGCCTTCCCAAGAATGAAGAGTCAGTCAGACAGTAGAGAATACAAGCATACATTTTATTAGCAATACTCTGCAGAGGAGTCCATCCTGACCTGCACCCTAAGATGTCTGCTGAGGGACAGACCTCCCAACAGTCTACGGTGACTAATCATTAATCCTGAGAAGCCTTCAACCACACCCACAATGGAAAACTACCGGCCTGGGCCGAACATGAACAAAGAAGCACAGAAGGATGAGCTAAAACCTGCTAGATGGGTACACGTTATCTGCGATTCAAGGCTACAGCGCTGGGTCTCAGCATCTCCTAATGCTGGAGCAGTAACTACACACTCAAATAGGTATTTGAGGGCAATCCTCCGCATTCGGAACACGGTGAACCTCAGGATTGGAACACGCGAACTTAAGCTGATCTAAAACTTCGACAATAATAGGAGTTATCTCCTCCTTAAAAACAACAGTTTCCTTTCATGCGGTTGATTTTGCTTTGCTAGTCATTTGAATACCGCTTTATTTCAGTTTACAAAAACCTGAAACTGGACCATGAAGTAGATAATACTACGAGTCACGGGGGCCCTACGGGACCCTGAAATTGATACATAGAAACCCGATCTTCTGACTACGTTCTTACCCAACTGGTACATCCGCAATAAAGTCTTGGGCCCTGCCAGGTCGGAATTATCACGGTGGAGCGACTACCCTAAATACGCCAACTCCGTTTTAGCCCTGAGGAGTCGCGGGAAGACTATCCCACATGCGACGAAACACGTTTCGGCTGGTTTGTTTAAGAGAACATTAATAACCAAAACACTGACGGAGTGTACAAGAGACAACTTGTTGTTTTATTTAGGCTTTGTGTTGAATGTACATGTGTCAATACTGACACCCATCTTTAATTATTATTTGTTGTGTGCATGGGTATCCATTTGCATTTTTGAACTGTGTTGGTTGTTTCCTTCACAAAATTGGGGCGTTATAGGGCTTATCCCCTCACCCTTTTGCACCACATCCAAACCTTTTAAGCCCAAATAAATTGTGTCTACATTTGGCAGAGCGCCCTTTCTCTTCCCTGAACGAAAAAACCCTTTGATTGTACATCACCCACAATCTGGCTCAAGTGCCATGATATACTGTGTGCTCCTATTATCTGGTAGCCCTTTACAAAGGAAGGGAGAAGTACTTTGAAATGATTCACAGTTTTACCCAAGGGCCAGTGAGGGATGCCCACCTGCATCATTGTAAAAGGCCTTGGAGTGACCTCAAACATTTTCTCCTTAGCCTGAGCCAAAGACTGAGAATAGAACAAAGTCCAGACAGATGCATTAGTCTCATCACCATCTGTAGTAGCAATTAACGCAAGTCTCTCATTAGTGCATCTTCATAGTACATTTTCTTCTTCTTTTATCCTGCTTTTTCCCATTTTTTCTTTTACTTATTTGACATTTCATTCGCGTATCTCTCAGTTCATCTGATGTTTGAACTGAAATTCAGATAAACATATTTACATTTTCAACAATTCTTTCTGAATTTGCAATTGTTCGTTCAGGCAATGTTGCTAACATGAGTGCACAATACTTGGTAAGCTGATCAGGAAAGCCAGTATCCAATGTAATCATGTCATTTCCAGTTCTGTATGCAGCACATTTAACAAATGTTAAACAATTATTTGGTAATGTCAATGCATGTAATAAATGAACAGTGCATGGCCCATTTTGAATTGGAGTCCTAGCATAAGGCAAGAATATGCAATCTCAGAACATGATAATCCTGACTCCTCAAGGAAATCCTGGTGACAGTTCTTTTTGTTTGTTTACTCATGGATATCCATAGAGATACACAAGTAACACACAACATGGAGATTTAATATTTATTGAAGTATTGTGATTCTTGAGTAAAATACCAGCCCATCAATAGAAGGAAACAGAATAGTGTGATCAGCGAAACAAGAATGGCGAAGAAGATGAATAGTTCAACCATTGTGCTGTTACAGAGAATATATGCTGGCATATAAATTCTGTAATATTTAGTACTCCTTCCTATTGCTACCTATCCTAGTGTGCATAGGGTGGGTGAATCTTTCAAATCCCTGTAGGGTGAGATAACTCCCTAGTTACTTGTGGGTAAGTGTAACCAGGAAGCCCGTCATGGTGGCGACCTGGGCTTCATCTCTCACAGGAGGTAAACAGGTATCAGCAAGGCTGAAATTCCGGCATTTGGTGAACTCTCAATGCCAGCAAAATGCTCCTCTAACTAAACAAGGGAGTGATGTCATTTATATAATGTACATCACCCCTGTTGCCATGCAGAAGTCCCAGTCAGGCTGCCATTATTGATTCTGCCCTGACACAACTGTCCCAGATCAGGAAATAATAAACAACAACATTTTGGGCAGGGAACTTTAGCTTTCATACAGAATGTTCAAGACTTCTGATAATATGCCTACAGAGATGTGCAAATGTAAGCAAGCTATTACTAGAAACAATATTCCAAAAAGCACACATGCAAAAGTGGGTCAAATGTCAACGTTCAAGAAAAGAAAAGATGACAAGTTTAAACGTGAACATGTATAATGGTGTTGTTGCTGCCTGGGCCTAAATGTGACCACATAACAGCAGTTGCTGCTATATTTTTATACACCTAGGTAGAACTGCAGCACCTCAATCAAATGTGGCAGAAAATGTGTAGGTGGTCCCTTTTGACTACCGTGTGAGAATAGAAAATAAAAACCCTTCTTTAGAAATTACAAACTTTCTCATAGCCATACATTCCTAAAGTGGGTGCGGTACGCAAAGCGTATATGGAAGTGCTTGGTTATAGATAAGGTTTTGAGTCAAACCCCATGGGTGGTTGCATGGGAACGTCCATGTACCACCCAACTAATGCTCCCCTGATGCAAAGCAGCGCAGGGCAGCACGTTGCGTAGCTTTACTTTACTTTTGGTTACAAGTTAATGCAGATTGTAAATACCACCACTACACTTTGTGATAGCTAGGTTTGCGTTAAAAAAAGTACCACAACCCCGACGCACAGTGGTTGTTAATCTGGGCCTTCGTGTGTTGCAGGCTGTGGCGTTCTTCGCTGTGAGGATTCCTCTGTGTTTAGGTGAACTCAAAACCTCGCACCGAGTTTATTCTCTTAAAGTGTTCTGCTGTACCCTGACCCTTCCCTATAATCCCAATTGTTTCGCTTCATGACAACCCGTTATATTTTTGAAGATTCTACGCAGCACCCTGTGTGTGTTGTTGTTTTTACACTTCTTGTAGGCATGTGGTTTGTGCGCTCGGGGAGGCAGCCAGCGTCTGTGTATCGTTGCGGTTTGAGTGAGCCTCGCCCTTTGAAAAGTGATCGTGAAAATATCTTTTTTCGGCTGTCTTTCCTGTGGTCAGGTGATAACGAAAGGCAGCTTCGGCGCGAGCTTCTACAGAACGGAATCTTGTAGCAGCTGCAAGAGGGCCTAGAACAGCAACCTCACACGGGGACGGAAGACATAATGTGAAAGGAGGAACCATCTCTAAACCCACTAACTGCCCAGTTATTGGGCAGATTGGGGGACTGAAGAACGCAGTCGCAGGCGTCTGGCGGCAGACTTGCTAGGAAGCGTGAAAGCGTCGGCACTGAGGTAACATTTTGACTTGCTTCATGTCAGACAATGTGTTAAAAGATCTGCTATTTCAGCGTCTCTAAATGACAACATTTAGACATCCCGTGTTGAGTGAGTCACGTGTACACACTACCATCTCGTCCTCCCTGCTCGCCATGGTCCTTGCACCACGAGCCAGATTCTCCGAAAAATGGGTACATCTTCACCTACAACTTGGTCATAGTTTTCCTACTCGCTGTGCCAGTCGCTACAGTTCATGCCCCCTCACTTCATTCTTTCTCTTTCAGTGCCCTCCCAGTCTCTGCCTCCCTCCCACCTCCTCTGACCTGGACTTTTGTCTAATTGGGGATAGAATGTGTGTGGAAAAACTCAAATTATTGGGAGAGGGACGAGAGAGCCGATGGTAATCTATAAATGTAGGTTCGCTACTTTCTTTGAATCCAAATATATTTTTTTCAATGACCTTTTGACCTCCAATATGTAGCCTTGAGACTCAAATAGAACTCCCACATCACAAAGGAGCCCACAAGGCCTGGGTCTAGTCGGCCAAGTCTCTGACAGCCAATCATTGCACCTATTTCATGAAGTAGAGGTGCCAATGAGCTGCATGAGGGGACAGATCGACATATCCAGGAAATCCTTGCATGTCTCGACTCCCTGCTACCCCTCCCCATGGACAGTGATTAGGAGTGTGAAGAATCGGACATCCTTTTCTGTGCAATCTCTGTGGTGTTCTCTTCAGAACTCTGCAAGCTTCACACCCTTTCTTTGCTGAGGTTGTGAAGTTAAAGACTATCCCTAAGAACATATTTAGTGGGAGAATTACTTTTCAGATTTTTGCCACAAACATTTTTGCCAGAGTTTACAACACTCCTCAAAGTTTGCAGTGTCCATGTCCAGTCACGCGTGACTTTGTTCTTTACAGGTCGCCATGATGGTCGTCTTTTAAGAATGCAGTTTGTATTCAAGTAGTTTGTGCAGCTGCCAAAGTCAGGACAAGGGAAGCTTTTATCCTGCTTAGTTCTGGAGATGATGGAACATACAATGCATTATAAACTAGCAGGAAGATGAATGGCTGGAATTTCAAATTAATATCTTAGGGAATAAGCAAAGTGGCTGTTGGAGATATTGCGAGGGTCAGATTTCCTTCCTTTGAAAGCACCCTTTCTCTGTATTTGAGGACCAAGGGGCCAATGATGACGTCATTGCAAACCTGTAACAGGAGTACAGCCAGTGTTTCCTCTTCTTGGCCTCTGGGTACCAATTCCTCCCTTATTGTTTTTATATGTTGATTTCACACTTCTCTGTGCTCATGGATGAGTGACAGTGAACACTCCTTGAAAGGCCCGTGCTCTTCTCTTTGTGAGGAGGCTAGAATGCAGTACAATACAGAGCTTTATGCTGTAGTTGATACAGGGGATGTGAAATTATCCTACACCCCAAGAGTTCATTACCACACCAAATGAACAGGTCAGACAGCCCTGCACTATGCTGCTGAATTACACGTTGTGTGTTATTAAGAATGTTGACATGCCTCAGTGACAGCTTACTGGCCTGACAGAGTTTTTGGCCCCTGTAACTGGACTCTACCAAGGAGACAAATGCATGTGTTTTCTCAGAGTGCTGACCATGGGATTGTTTAGCAAGATCTAGATCGCAGCAGAGTTTATAAATCCAAAGTTTCAAAGTAACAGTTAAGGGAGAAACATGCAGCATGAATGTAATTTCTCACAAAATTCCCTTTATTTATGCTTGGTTCAGTTATACCTACCAAATGCCTCAAGCCCTGCCCAGCATTTAGCGAAAATAGAAGTCTTGTGATCATGGTGCTTCTGTGTTTCACCACTCAGGATTTTGGGGTTCTGTTAGAATTTCATGGAGTTATTTAGAAGGGCAGCCTGCTTCAGTTATGCATGTGCTATAGTGGTCTTTTTTGTGGTTCAGATGGCTCTTCCGTAGGCTTTGTTATAGTGGCGTAGTGTGCTTTTGTATGTTTAATCTATTTATTTTCTCCATTTGTGTTGTAATATGTTGAGTTGTGTTTTCATTATTTTTATGTTGTCATTATCTCATGTGGTGCTCTTTTTGTAGTCAACCCTGGGGATGTGATTTTTTTTGCTATCTGTTTGTCTAGTGCAGTGGAGGTCCAGTTATAGGAGGTGTGTATGTCTCTCGACCACATGTTTATTAGGGTTCATTCAAGGTGATTGTTGAGTTGGTGGATGTTTTTTTCTATAGCCTGTATGAGCGTTTTTTTTAATGTTTTTAAAAAAAAATGTTTACGTGTTGTCATTGACAGGAGTGTTGATTTCAAAAGTGATGATGTTGTGATCGCTCCAGCTTATAGGTTAGTTGTCTGCAATTGTGACTTGTCTTAAGGGTGCAAATATGACATCTAGAGTGTGTCCTGTGTAGTGATGTGGGACGGAAATCATTTATTGGAGCTTCAAAGTTGGTTGCGAAAGCGGTGGTTATGGTTATAGTCTTCTTATCAAACCTTTATTGAGGTCTTCTAGAAAGTATAGGTTTGACTGGTCCAGATGGAAATTGATTACTGTATCTAATAATACATCTTTAAAGTTGGCATTGCTGCTTTGTAAGGGGACAGAAACCATTTGGCAACCTGCTTTTTTCAACCTTCTACAAGTGCAAGAGTACAACAATTTTAAAAATCATACTTGCCAAAAGGATCTCATGTCACATGTGCCACTTTCAGCCAGTCCAGATATTTCAACTTAGAGGCACATTACATACTGCAATTTACTAGACAGGGGCTACATGTTCCAGAATGTAGCTTTTCTTTGGCTAAAATCCCAAGATTATAAACGGTGTTGCCTATGACATTGGACTACTTGCTATCTATAAAAAACTGGTGTCTCAGCGATCTACTCAAAACTCTGCATCGGTCTGTGTTTGATCCCAAGCTCAAAGGCTTTCGGTTTGATGGGTCCACTCAGCATTTCACCCTTACATGGTAGATGAAATGAATATTGTAACAATAAACATCTGTTGTCTGTCAATAGTGCTAGGACACCCAGTCCCCCACATCAGGGGGTGAATGTTTACCACCAAAAATACTCCTGATAAATCAATATGCTGCTGAGGGTAAAACAATCCTCAACGTGGTACCTGCCATAGATAAAATATACAGGTATTCAGTAAGGCATGGATTCCGACTATTTAGAAGCACTTTTGTCAGATGAGGGAACTGGTGAACATGGAAAGGAACTCTTTTTCTAAAGTTACTCTGTTTGGCCATGTGGAGAAGCCGGGATTTAAAGTCAGCCAGTCTTGCTTACAGAACGAATAACCATTAGAGAGGTACTTCATAGTGAAGCTCAGGTGTGACCACAGTAGTTTTACAGAAGGTGTTTTACATATGCTAGTGAATAAAATAGAACTCACATTTTATTTCTGTATTTATAATTGTTGTATATAGCACTTATAGCACATAGCTGGTGGTGTCACAATTGGGTCTGAGTTACATAAACTGCTTTGGTGATACTGACTGGGAAGGATTGGTATAAAACACCTGTTAGACCTGGCATCCTAAGTGTGGTTTTTCTCCTAACATTTTGCCTTCAGACGACCTGTTTTTGCTGACTTCGTTTTTGCTGACTATAGGACTCTGTGCAGTTTACCACTGCTAACCAGTCTAAAGTGCTTGTGCTTTCTCATAAAACATGGTACATTGGCTTATACCCAATTTTCATATGTAATTTTCTTGTAAGACCCTTGTAAAGTGGCACTACTTGTGCACAGGGCCTGTAAATTAAATGCTACTAGGGGGCCTAAAGCACTGATTGTGGCACCCACTTAAGTAGCATTTTAAACATGTCTCAGGCCTGTGTGTGTGCAGTTTTACACTGCCATTTTGGTCTGACAAAGTAAACCTTTTCTCGGGTCCAAGCCTTCCTTTTTAATACATAGAAGTCAACGCTAGAGTAGGCCATGGACAGCCCAGGGGCAGGATGCAATGCACTTCAAAGTCAAAGTCAAAGTCAAAGTAAGCTTTATTAGATTTTTCAGTTAAAATCATAAAAGCACTACAAAAACATTTATACGTACAACATTTAAAATGACATGTACGTAATCAATACAAAATAAACGCTTACTTGATCATTAAAAAACATCTCATAAAATTCATAAAAAACCATAAACAACATGGTCACTTTCCAACTGTAGCATCTTCAGGTATGCTGGTCTACATTTTCGAAACCCCCATCGTTTTAACAAAGGTATCAGAAATTGTTTTCTGGGGTTCGTGTATAACTTACAAAAAAACATAATATGAATGTTGGACTGCACCGATGTGCTGTCGCAAGGACATATTAGTTTAGTAGAGGACCAGTCATTAAGGTTAGGTAAGGTAACCATGCGGAAAAAGGAACCCAAACGTAGGCGGGTCAACAGCATTCGAAGGTATGGACTCTGTACCAGGACGAGGTAAGTTTGAAGACCCTCGGTTGGTGTAATTGCCTGGTAATCTAACACTGTGCGTCTTGATTTTTCACTATTCCATCTGGCAGTTTCTAGGTGGGTGGTTATAATTTTTTTCAAAGCTGATCTTGATAGCCCATCTAGAGTTGTAGGGTTATCAAAAAACTCTAAATGGCCTAATTCAGTGAATATGGATCTCACATAAGATAACCATTTAAGATTAGCTGCCCCCTCTAGGGCTAAACAATCTTCAATAAGGTCTCTGTTAAATCTGGCTTCCTGTGTAACCCAAACATTGTGCCATAGCAAAATGGGGGACATTTTAATGATATCATTGAGGTATGTAACCCCTACCTCGATGTGTGACATATACGTAGAGGTGCTTTTAGCCACTCCCAGAAGATAGCAAATAAATTGGTTTTCGCAACTTTGTAGGGAGTGGTCTTTCTCAATACCCCATATGCCAGCACCGTAGGTAGCTGTGGATACGCATTTAGCTCGATAAATCTGGGTCAGCTCCTTAACGGGCTTACCACCAATTTTATCAGAGAAAGCGCGCAGCGCACCTATGGTTCGGCTATAAGCCAACTTCCTGGCAGCTATGGCTGCCTGCCAGCGACACTGTCTGTCAAACAAGATTCCCAGATAACAGAATTTATCTGTTGTGGCTATTTTTTGATTGTCTAGGAATATGGTACAGGGAATTCTATTGATCTTCTGGGTACAGGGCATCGTGAAGGTTTTTGAGAGGTTTACTCTGAGACCTCTGTCCCTCATATAGCACGTGAACTTATTTACCGCCCGCTGTAGGCCAACTTTAGTCTGGGACATTATAGCCGCGTCGTCGGCATATAATAAGATTGGGACCGGAGAGCCCTTAACAGTTGGGTAGTCATTAGGTAAGGTTGAAAGGTGCTGGCCGATGGAATTAATGTAGTATGTAAAAAGCAATGGGGCCAGTATGCACCCTTGTCTCACCCCTCTGGTGATGGGGAATTTCTCCGAGCATTCCCCATATTTCCCATACCTAACTCTAGCCGCTGCGTCTTTATAGAGCTCTTTAATGAAGGTAATGATACGATTGTCGATACCCATTTCTCCCAGTGTTGCACACAGAAAGGCGTGGTCGACACAATCGAACGCGGAGCTAAGATCAATAAAAGTTATAAAAAGTGCTCCGCGTTTGGCATGTGTGTACTTGGAAACAAGGAGGGACAAATTTAAACATTGTTCTGTTGTCCCTATTCCTTTTCTGAACCCACACTGTAGGTGGGAAACCACATTGTGGTCTTCCTCCCAGAGTTGAATTCTCTTTAAGATTATTCTTCCAGCCACCTTCATGAGACCATCCAAAAGTGATATCGGCCTATAACAAGTAGGGTCGTCTCTGTTACCTTTTTTAAATATAGGGACCACAATAGCGTCGGTCCAGGTATCAATAAACCCACTCTGATTTCCCATATTTAACACATTTGTGAGTAAGGGCCATGCACTTAAAAAGTAGCATATGTACATTTAGGTTTTCATGTCCTGGCAGTGAAAAACTCTTACATCTGTTATTCATTAATGTAAGGCCTACCTCTCCTATACAATAACCTTGGAATTAACTTATTACATTTTATAAGTGTAATTTCCAAATTGGAACAGGTGAGCGTTCATGTTTGATGTCCCTGGAATTGTAATGAAGAATCCTAACTTATTGTGAAGTAGGATTTTAAAATACAATTTAGAAAATGCCACTATTAGAAAGCTGCAAAAAGAACAATTGATGAACAGAATGCAGAACAATGTCATACATTCACCTCAGTACCGAGATCTGGGCCTAAATCCATCGTTTGTTTGCTCACCATGCCATTCCAGGTCAGACCCAGCCATACGCAAATCAGTCTTGACCCTGTGCCCATTGGGAACAGTCCAGCCCGAACTGCCAGGCCAGGTCCTCCCTGGACTGGAAACAAGCAACCTAGGACCTGTTTTGGGCTTTCAGCCCTCATCAGCCAGGATAGCTTGACTCGAGTGGCATGGAGAGCACTGGACTCACGTCTGAGCACACCCGTCCCACTCGGGGTGACAAATGCAAAAAGAACAATTGATGGACATAGCGCAGAACAATGGCATACATTCACCCTAGTACAGAGATCTGGGCCTAAATCCATCGTTTTATTTGCTCACCATGCCATTCCAGTTTGGACCCAGCCATATGCAAATCAGTCTTGACTCTGTGCCCAATGGAAACAGTCCAGCCCTAACTGCCAGGCCAGGTCCTCCCTGGACTGGAAACAAGCAACCTAGGACTTATTTCGGGCTTTCAGCCCTCATCAGCCAGGATAGCTTGACTCCAGTGGCATGGAGAGCACGGGACTCACGTCTGAGCATACCCGTCCCACTCGGGGTGACAAATGCAAAAAAGAACAATTGATGGACAGAATGCAGAACAATGTCATACATTCACCCCAGTACAGAGATCTGGGCCAAAATCCATCGTTTTTTTGCTCACCATGCCATTTCAGTTTGTACCCAGCCATATGCAAATCAGTCTTGACCCTATGCCCAATGGGAACAGACCAGCCCGAACTGCCAGGCCAGGTCCTCCCTGGACTGGAAACAAGCAACCTAGGACCTGTTTCGGGCTTTCAGCCCTCATCAGCCAGGATAGCTTGACTCCAGTGGCATGGAGAGCACGGGACTCACGTCTGAGCATACCCGTCCCTCTCGGGGAGACAAATGCAAAAAGAACAATTGATGGACAGAATGCAGAACAATGTCATACATTCACCCCAGTACAGAGATCTGGGCCTAAATCCATCGTTTTTTTGCTCACTATGCCATTTCAGTTTGGACCCAGCCATTTGCAAATCAGTCTTGACCCTGTGCCCAATGGGAACAGTCCAGCCAGAACTGCCAGAGGCATGCCAGTTAGTCTGGAGCTGAGGCCAGGAAGGCAGTGCACATCAATGGCATGTCTCTAGAAGCTTCTTCCCATTTCAAAGGCACAACTGGGTATAAATACTGGACCTTAGACACCACCACTTCAGTACATTTCTGGACCTGTAAATACTCTGCCAGAAAGATGTACTGCTGTGCTGCTGAAAGGACTGCCACTCTGCTGGTCTGCAGCTCTAACTGACTTCTGCCCTGCTGTGTTGACCTACTGCCCTATTTCCAGGATGAGAAGGACTGAGCCTGCATCTCTTGAACCCAGAGAGACTCCAAGTGCAAATTGGCTGGCCTCCTGATCTGAAGCCTCAGGGAAACAACAGGTTTCCAAAAACCTTGTAGCTGCACTTGGACTCTGCCATCTATGAGTCTACCCTGCCAAGTAGTGCCACCCAAGTCCTGGACCCTTGGAAATGCGCGTAAGGTGCTCTGCCAGCCTCTATGAATCCAGCTGAACCAGCACATCTTTTCTGCTGGGCGGCGCAACCTTAAGCAGAACCGATGCCTGACAGATGCTGCATGCATGGATTTGACCCATCAGAAAGACCTGCATCGCAGCCTATCAGACCCGCCTTTGTGCGATGCATCCTCGGTGTTGGCCTTTGCATCTCTCCTCGACAGCAGTGTTGATGACAGTGACAGACTTTGTAATGCAGCCTCGCAGCTTTTTGGAACCAACTCGACATGATTGAATGCTGCCTCTTCGATGCTGGACTTTGCACCTCAAGTCATGTCGAAAGTATACTCAATGACGATGCAGGCCCTTGCATTTCAGCCTTGCCACATCTTGGAACCAATGCATCACTTTGGCTGAGTAACGCATCTCCGATGCAGATCCCAACAATACTCTGCAAGCCAGGATATAAGGCACTTTGTTGAGCAGGCCTAACTTGGTCCATGTAGCCGGCACTCTCTCCATCACGGTTAGCCTGAACATTCTCCCTCTGTCCCAGTCATGTGCGACCAGATATTCAGATTTGAAGCTTTATCCTTTTTGGAACTATTTTCACTAAAATCTTTAACATTCCATATCTCCGGTTCTACTTTTGTCATTTTGGTCTTTTTTTTTGTTTATTAAAGAAAGTTCTATTTTCCAAACTTGATGTGGAGCCCTTTATGTGTGTTGTTTTTCACTGTATTAGTGGTTGATGTGTTGCTCAAATACTTTGCACATTGCCTCTAAGATAAGACTGACTGGTCTGTGCCAAGCTACCAGAAGGTTAAGGGCAACCAACAACCCAATTTCTTACAACACTGTATTAAATGCTGTAAATGTGTACAGATTAAATCTATTTATTTAATGGTACTCGGGTCGTCGTTGATCTGTTCTGTTTTTCAACGGCAAAATGATTTTTGCAGAACAGCACCGATCATCTTAAGTACAAATGGAGCAAAATAACATCTTACAACTAATAACACAGCGCTAAAATATATTGTTAAAAAAGGGGCTTCGTTGAAGTTATCACATGACTCTATGTCATCAGTAAAATTGTGTTCCGGTTCTGTATGTCATTCATCAAATTGCTGGAATATAATTGGTTTTTACTGAGATGCTAGAACTGCACCTCCCAAAAAGTATTGGGTTTTAACATAAAAATGCAGTACTGGAAGATGTGAAAAACACAGAGTGACTGTGGGTCTGAAAATGTGTTGTTGAAAGAGTCTGACCACCAACCTTATCCCTACTAAAGCATAATCTCAAAAACGAATTACTACAATGCGTGATACTTCTCAGATGTAAAAGTACCCATCAGTCATCTCTCGATTCCGCCCTTGTCATCATTTGGGACTACTTTCACCAAGGATGGCGCTCCTGCATTGATTGCAAGTGCTAAGTGTGTAAGTGGATGCCCCTATGTGACTGAAGATGTGGGTGGGATAACCTTCTTTTGATGACTGAGAAGCAGTGCGTGAAAGTGTGTGTGAAAACGTGAAAACGTGAATAATATAAAATTGGATAGTAGAGAGCTAAAGAAATTTATTAGATGCCTCTCGTACTTCCAAAACTAAAAGACCAGGGCGGAATCATAGCAGTTTTAAACAAATATCTACTATATTGATTGAAAAGGTCAACATGTTTCAGCAGTTAGTGGACCCTGACAGATGTCCGCTGCTTTCTTCAGGACCGTAACTTCGCTACTGCATTGTGGTGAGAAAACTTAACAAGCTCTAAAGTGTTAAATGAACACAAAAATGTCACCTGGACGTCTTTGTTGAGTAACTGTCCTCCAAATTACTGAAGGAGATGGCGTCCATGTGGCAAAGGTCAGCATGTCAGACAAACACAACAAACAAATAAAGAGAACAAAGACACATTGGTATTTGTAACATCACATTTGATGGTTGGTACATTAATAAATCCTAAGTACTTTGAGTACCCAACAATGATGTACTATGCCTAACTCTAAGGCTGTCGTCCACTTACCTAGTTGGTAGGACGTATGTGTTGCCCCTCACCTGGCTGCGGCTCAGGTAGCGAGAGCACCGCTCTATTAAAAATAAGCAAATTATGGTCAAGAACAATTAGTTCTCATATATTGCCCCCTGATCTCTGTTATTCAAATAATCCGTGCATCTGGAGGAGTCACGTTGCCAGTAGCACTGGCCCATTATTCCTCCGTATCTGTTTCATCTCGTATGGCTCCATACTGAGGAAACTAACCCGTCATTGTGCAAAGCCCGTCGATTCATGACGGCTGTTTTAGGTAGATCAAACTATTAAAGTCATGAATCTTACCACGCGAGCGCTGCATATAGCACATATGCCCCTCGAAATGTGTAAGCTAATTTCTTATATAACGCAATTATCAGGTGAGGTAAATATCACTTCCTCGTTTGCTGTAATTAGCTGCCGCTATGGTCAGATCCACACCTGTTCTATTTCTATGTGTCTGTGGCAGTTGTGACTGTGGCATGAAATATCAAATGCTCAGTGCCCAGCCAGAGATCTCTAAACTAGTTTAGCATCCGCGGTCGCATGCATAGAAGTATAGCATTACAAATGGCCCTTTCTCATTTACGGTCACCCGCCTTAAGAAATATTATGGCATTCTGAGAAATTCAGAGTAGACCCTTCCTTACCTGTCCGTCGGTACGCCGGGCTTCCCCCTGGGCCGTCTCGGGGCGGTACCGAACGGGTCGAATCAGCCCTATTTTTTTACTTCCGTGTTTACTGGAGTTGACGCGGAGTTAAAACGCATTTATTCAAGCACAATGGGATACAGCACATGAGCAACTTCATGCACCAATGAGCTCTTCTTCTTTTATATTCCATAATTAAAATAAGTTTATAAGGGTCTTTGCTTTAATTAAGATACAGAGAAATAAATAACCCAAATGTAGCAGCGAACTGTTTATACAGAGAGTTGCATTGATCACGGAACACAGAGAGTTAACGTATAATAGCCCTAAAAGATCACCATAGTTATAAGGAGGTTGATAAGAGTTCTCTGGAGGTCTATTTACATAAAAGGCTTCAGCATAATTAAGAGGTTATACTATGCGATCGGCAAACATCAGTCACAGGCAATGCTGCAACCGCGAACTACAACTCCCGGCATGCTTAGAACAACAAGTGGGAGACCCACTCCGCGTCAGCTCCAATAAACACGGAAGTAAAGAAATAGGGCTGATTCGACCTGTTCGGTACCTCCCCGAGACGGCCCAGAGGGACGCCCGGAGCACCGACGGGCACGTAAGGATGGGTCTACTCTGACTTTCTCAGAATGCCATAATATTTCTTAAGGCGGGTGACCGTAAATGAGAAAGGGCCATTTGTAATGCTATACTTCTATGCATGCAACCGCGGATGCTAAACTAGTTTAGAGATCTCTGGCTGGGCACTGAGCATTTGATATTTCATGCCACAGTCACAACTGCCACAGACACATAGAAATAGCACAGGCGTGGATCTGACCATAGCAGCAGCTAATTACAGCAAACGAGGAAGTGATATTTATCTCACCTGATAATTGCGTTATATAAGAAATGTGCTTACACGTTTTGAGGGGCATATTTGCTATATGCGGCGCTCGCGTGGTAAGACTCATGACTTTAATAGTTTGATCTACCTAAAACAGCCTTCATGAATCGACGGGCTTTGCAAAATGACGGGTTAGGTTCCTCAGTATGGAGCCATACGAGATTAAACAGATATGGAGGAATAACGGGCCAGTGCTACTGGCAACGTGACTCGTCCAGATGCATGGATTATTTGAATAACAGAGATCAGGGGGCAATATATGAGAACTAATTGTCCTTGACCATAATTTGCTTGTTTTTAATAGAGCGATGCTCTCGCTACCTGAGCCGCAGCCAGGTGAGGCACAGCAAATACGTCCTACCAACTAGGTAAGTGGACGACAGCCTTATTGTTAGGCATAGTACATCATCGTTGGGTACTCAAAGTACTAAGGATTTATTAATGTACCAACCACCAAATGTGATGTTACAAATACCAATGTGTCTTTGTTCTTTTTATTTGTTTGTTGTGTTTGTCTGACACGCTGACCTTTGCCGCATGGACGCCATCTCCTTCAGTAATTTGGAGGACAGTTACTCAACAAAGACGTCCAGGTGACATTTTTGTGTTTATTTAACACTTTAGAGTTTGTCAAGTTTCAACACAATGCAGTAGCGAAGTTACGGTCCTGAAGAAAGCAGCGGACACCTGTCAGGGTCCACTAACTTCTGAAACATGTTGACCTTTTCAATCAATATAGTAGATATTTGTTTAAAACTGCTATGATCCCGCACTGGTCTTTTAGTTTTGGAAGTACGAGAGGTATCTAATACATTTCTTTAGCTCTCTACTATCCAATTTTATATTATTCATATTATTCACGTTTTCACATTTTCACACACACTTTCACGCACTGCTTCTCAGTCATCACAAGAAGGTTACCCCACCCACATCTTCAGTCGCATAGGGGCATCCACTTACACACTTAGCACTTGCAATCAATGCAGGAGCGCCATCCTTGGTGAAAGGAGTCCCAAATGATGACAAGGGCGGAACCGAGAGATGACTGATGGGTACTTTTATATCTGAGAAGTATCACGCATTGTAGTAATTCGTTTTAGAGATTATGCTTTAGTAGGGATAGGGTTGGAGGTCAGACTCTTTCAGCAACACATTTTTAGACCCACAGTCACTCTGTGTTTTTCATGTAGTACAATTAGGGAATGTGACTGTGCTTGGTCTCTAAACTTTTCCCCAGGACCCTCACCATATCGGTTTTTCTTATTGTACTGGAAGATGTCACATGAAATA
Source organism: Lissotriton helveticus (assembly GCF_964261635.1). NCBI lineage: Eukaryota > Metazoa > Chordata > Amphibia > Caudata > Salamandridae > Lissotriton > Lissotriton helveticus. Next base: position 1,298,144,177 of record NC_136065.1, on the reverse strand, counting down.
CGGCTGCCCGAGGCCACCGCAGGAGGCCACTCAAGAGGGCAGCCCTCTAGTGGCATCACCCCCCCCCCTCTCCTCGTGAGGGGCAGGGACTCTGGTTGAGTCCCCTTCCTGGGCGCATTGGTTCTATTGAGACACACAAGCGCTGAAACTCCCAGAACGCATTGGGTTCAATAAACTCTCAAGACTGGTAGCAACAATTTGCACACCTTCTGCGGACAGAGCCACATTTGAAGAGCAGAAAAAGTGCATAAAGATGGGTGATGAGAAAAAAAAGAAATTGACAAACGTAAATAACCAAGTAATGAGGTCGCGGAGAGCATCAGAGGGAAACATTTCATTCAGTTACTATTGTATTTTAAACAACTCTGTAAAGGTCACATTTCCATCAATGGAACCTTAAAAGACTCTCTGCCCTTCTAAATAAATATCGTTCTGTTCTTCGAACAGATGTGTTTATGCCTATTTAATAAAGTTCGGGTCGTGGGATGGTTTCTCTTCCCTATTGCAGTCAGTTTCGCCACCAGCTGAGAGGAAATTGTGTAATTTCCTTTTCATTTTTATTTGTCTCGCCAGTAGCATTGGGGTGTTTTTTTCCGTTCATCTCTGACAGAATCGTTTTTAAGAAGCTCGCATTCGGTGCCTGCTCGGCCAGGGGTGAAGAAGGCACCTTTAACCCAAGAGTTGCTCAACAGGTAACCGTGGAGTTAGGAACTGCAGGCCCCGGCCCGCTAACTTGACTTGCATTTTTACAGGAAGGAATGGGGTCTGGCGGTTAATGTGTCACCTATGGAACCACGAGGCATGTTTTCTAGTACAGGCAAACCCGCTTACCTCTCCACAAACTCGGTAATGGGAAAATCACTTAAATGATCTCCCCCTGTGTCGGTTGTCTTATCTAACAAACTCTGAGTGCGCAGAATTGGGCTGACTGACTTAAAACCTATAACTTGATGGTCGTTTCATCACAGGGGTCAACCTATTTTCAAAAACGGGGCTGTGAGGAAATGTAAGTGTACTTAATCTAGAGTTAACTGTGTGTTTGTATGTCTTGGTATCTTTCATTATGGACTTCGGATGTCACTTTTACAGGCAACCGGTTTATGAGTGATTTTGAAGTTTTCGGTATATGATTTATTTCACAGAAATGACGGGGCCAAGCATGTTTGATTGGTCCACGTTTTGTATGTCTCTGATTGCATATCCTGATGTTTTCCTACTTTTTCTTCGCCGGAGGACCGTGTAATTGCTCGCCTCATTGATGTTATTCAGTTGAGCTAATTTACTCTACTGTGAGTGTCTCTGGTTCATGAGCTGTGTTTGACATATTGCACATGGTCATCTCTTCGAACTCTACTGTATATTTATAATTCTAGCCGTGTTGCGCAGTACGATATCTTAGACTGCTTGTGGAGCAGCTTTGTATTTGGCTGACTACGTTTATTTGTCTTGCATTCAGCCATACATTGCCCCTGCTTTGGTGTGCCAGTGCAGGGAAGCATATTATCCCAATGCCTTTTTGCTACTCTCTCGGTGTCTTCAGAGACACCATTGAAATAGTTGAAAGTCTGATTCTGATCTTGAAAGATAGAAAGGGGTGGACCTTAAGGAGGTGTTGGAATGATGGGTAGTGGTCTGCCATCTTGTCAATCTTCCCCCACCTCCCTCAGGTCGCGAGTCTCATGATGGAAGCCGCAGAATGAAGGTCGATGATACAGCCCCATCATCTGCACCCTTCCCCACCTCTTGTTGATCAGCACAGCCCTGTGGGCACGGGGGACCTCTGCCAAGCGTGGCAGCAGCAGCTGCTCTAATAGTGGCACTGCCAACAATTTGAATGGCCAGTCACGCTCTTTATGGGCAAAGTGGGCAGTGAGCTCTGGGAGGGAGCAGTAAGAAAGTGCAGACTGGCAAGACACCAGGTGCATTCAATTAACTTGTAGGAGAACTGGATGAGATGCTGAGGCAGGTGCAGAAGGCTGCAGGTCGCAATACATTGTTTATTCAGTGCCAACATGCCCTTCTGAATGAACGTGCACTTTACAGATACACATGTTATGTTATGTATTCTTTATATTTGCAGTGGTGGTGGCAGTGGGGCGGAGCAGTGTTAGGAAAAGGAGAAGGCGTGATGAGCAAATTATGTTCCTCATAACTCCTACCCCATCTCCATACTGGCCCATGGGATAAGCTGGCAGAAGGTTCATGGGGGAGACAAGTGGGGAGCACACACAACCTAGCATAGTGGATAGTGTTCCGCCTCAGGGTTTTGAGTGTCATCAGACACAACTGTTGCTTTGCTTTCATTCTCTATGATATCACTCAGAAGTCTTCATTAGAAAATAACTGCCTGTGGGTACCTACCCATCTGTCAATCTTTACGTTGTATACAGCTACTTTCTTGTGAGATTTTTACACCGAAGATCTAAAATGAGACGGCCTCAAGGTAGGGCGGGTCAATGTTAAAATGTTTGTATGTTTTACTGCATTTTACTACTTTCTTGTGTTGTGTCATAAGTATGTTAATAAATGAGAGGTGTCTGGACTTAAAAATAATGCAGTATTAAGCAGCTTTATAGGCAAAAAATCCAGAACAATATACTGTTTGACCAACATTTTCTGGGAAAGCTTTATATCCTAGTTAAATTTGAAAAAATTAGGAAGGAGCGTACTAATCATACATGCACAAAACAAAATGTATTTGACAAAAAATCACAATAATTCTTATTCCATAGAGACGTCTTCTCAGTTTTTCATTGATTTCTTTTATTCTTTTAGACAGATTTTCATGATTCACAGTACAATTTCTACAGCCTACGCGTTTCGTCCCATGATGGGACGTCCTCAGGGCTGCGAGAAAACATATACAGACAATAATCAAAAAATTGTTCTTATTAATAAAAAGAAAACATATATACACAAATCTTGATCTGGCTATGTTAATAAATGACATGTGTCCTCTTATGCTTTGTGCAACGTGAGCACATTTACTGTTGACACAAAAGTGCTGTGCTTAAATACTCCCTCAAAGTACTTTTGATGATCATACATCATTACAGATTTTGGGTCGCCTTCTGAAACTGAATAAAAGGAGTAACATTGAGTGGTCAGACAACACATTGTGGGGAAATAAAATTTTGAAAGGTGAGCAATGCAGCCATGTTCAGCTTGCTTAAACATGTCAGTTGGCAGAATAATTATACTTAATTTGACGAATATGATGAATTCGTGTTTAAATTGTTTTCGAGATATCTAGATTGTTCACTAGGCAGGTAGCGGTGGACAATTGAGAATGTGGAGACAATAGTTAAATATGACAACAGTAAATGTGCTCACGTTACGTTACGGTAAACTTTCATTTTTTAACTTCACTTGTGACACTGCCAGAGCCAACTTTGCCAATACTACTATCCTTATGGCGCAAAATAGACCCAAGGCCCTGTTTAAAATCGTCAAAGAGCTTTCAGGTGCGTCTACTGTACCCAAAGACCCCTGTTTGGACACTGTCCAGTGTGAGGTGTTAGCTAATTTCTTCGTTGAGAAGATTGATAAAAAAATACGACACTTTTAATCCTACTTCCGTTGTGCCCACTAACTCTGATCCAACCATATGTAATCCCACCCCGGCTATTACTCTCTGCTCCACTTCCGTGACTCCCTCTCTACACGCTTGGGATCTCATCTCCCCTACACTTTAAAAAAAGTATCTGCGAGACATTAAATCTGGTTCCCCTCTTGATCCAATACCTCCACAAGTTCTGAGCTCCCTGGACCCAGCCCTACTGCATATCATTCTGAAGGTCCTGAACGCGTCTTTAATTGAAGCGATCGTTCCTAATGAATGGAAGCACGCCATGGTGGTTCCATTATTAAAAAAGGTCAACGCGGATCCCAATAACCCATTGAACTTCCGCCCTATTTCTTTGCTTTCATGTTTTTCTAAAATCTTGGAGAAACATGTTAATTCTTTGCTTAACTCTCACGTTGAATCTTCTAATTTTCTCCATGGTTCTCAATCCGGGTTCAGGGCTGGCTTTTCCACTGAAACCACCCTCCTTGGTGTGTCGGAATCCATTAGACAAAAGGTGGACAATGGGGAGACAGTGGCGCTCATTTTACTTGATTTGAGTGCCGCATTCAACACCGTCTCCCACTCCATCCTGTTGTCCACCTTGAAATCTGTGGGTGTCGATGGTTCCGCCCTGGCCTGGATTGCTAATTTCCTTTCTGATCGCACGTTTCAAGTTTTTTCCTCTACTTCTGTTTCATCTATCTTTCCCTCTAAACACGGTGTTCCACAAGGGTCTATCCTGAGTCCCCTCTTTTTTAATTTGTATGTGAGACCTCTTACTTTTCTGGCGGAACAGGCAGGTCTCACAATTTACTCATATGCCGATGACACCCAAGTCATCTACTCACTCTCCACCAACAAAAACTCTCCCTCTTCTTCTCTTCAAATAGGACTTCGACAAATATCTGCATGGATGCTTGAGCACAAATTAAAACTAAATGGGGACAAAACAGAACTGCTCCTATTTGGCTCTGACACCTCGCTATGGGGCCCACAACATTGGCCGCCGGAGATGGGTCCTCTTCCTACCCCTACTACGACTGCTCGTAATCTTGGGGTCCTCCTTGACAACCAGCTGTCCTTCAAGCAACACGTCGTGAAAGTTTCCGCCACCTGTACTACCGTCATCAGGTGGCTGAGGAAAATCACGTGGATGCTGCCTGACGACACCCTTAGGACTGTAGTCCAGGCTCTTGTCATCTCACGCCTGGACTACGGGAACATCTTACTCTTGGGTGCCTGTAAGGAGGTAATTAGGAAGTACCAGGTGGTACAAAATATGGCTGTTCGCCTAATTTGTAACCTCCCGGCTAGAACATCGGCCACGTCTCATATGCGCAATTTGCATTGGTTGCGAATTGAGAGTAGGGTCAAATTCAAGGCTTTATGTCTCATGCACAAAATCATGACTAGAAGAGCTCCGCTCTACCTATCTGTTTTAGTGCAGCACTATGTCCCCCCTCGCACACTTAGGTCCTCCACCCAGAATAAATTTAAGATACCGCGTGTTAAGAGAGCTAAAATGGGAGGCCGCTCGTTCTCCCTGTTAGCACCTTCTCTTTGGAACTCCTTACCCTCACCTTTGCGTTCTGAAATGTGCTTCTTGACTTTCCGTAAAGGAATCAAGACTTGGCTTTTTAATATGTAGTCTGCTGGTCTGATGCTCCTCTCATCTTGTATGCCTTTCGGTCTGCCTTAGCACCGGGAAACCTCCGGGTAGCTGCGCGCTTAACAAGTGTAATTATAATAATAATAATAATAATAATAATAATGATAATGATTTATTAAATGTTTCAAATCTGAAAAAGGAAATTGAAAAATTAAGATAAAATAAAATAAATTAACACATTTCTAATTAATTTAGTTTTCATCACTACGAATGCACGTGTGATTGTGGCAAGTGAATTTGTGAATAATATCAGTATTGGCATTTTTCTTGGGATTATTGTTATATTGGCCTAGTCTTGCTGATTGTGTGCCAGAACCCTTTATTGATTATTATTACTGCATTTAACAGCATGTAGAGAAACATGTATTTATCTTACTATTATTTTACATTTTATGTGATGTCGGTCTACCAAAACAAAGGTCTTAGTATGCTCCACATAATAACACTAGTGCAGAAATTAGATTCAATTTACAATGCAATGAAAACTAAATTAAACGGAAGAGAAACAGAGAAGAGCAGGAAGAGGTTACAGGAGGACAATCAGGAAAAGAAGTATAAAACTTCTCATAGTTATGTCCCGTGCCTAATTAGGATCAGAGGGATAGAAACAATTGATCAAACACTGGAGGAGAAGATGCTTATAATTAGATGCCAAGGAGGTGAATCAATAGAAGATTTTTCCGTTTTCTCCTGAATTGAAGTAGACTCTCATGACACTCAAGTCCTGCAAAAAGAGAGTTCAATGGAATTAGGGGCGCCTCTAAAAAAGATTGGGCTAGAGCTAGTTGAATCTTGAGATTTCTGGTTTCTATTCTAAAATTACTTTTACCTCTTAGTTGATTCTTTCCCCCAGAGATTACGAATAAAGTGAGCTATGGTGGATGTTTAAGTTGAATCATGGTCTTGAAAATGATGCAAGCCAATTTTATGTACATTCCCATCTAATGCTAGTGGAGATCTTTCAGCACAGAAGTGATGTGATTGAATATTTGCTTCCAACACATAGTCTTGCCACTAAATGTAACACAGTCTTGCGTGGTGATATTATGATTTTGAGGTGCTCAGGCACTGATACCGTTCTTTTGATGCTTTGATCACTGTACCAGGTTGACATGATAGCTCATATTCATATTGCACTGTACTCTCGAGTTTTGACGTACCTGAGTCAATGAACATAAACAAGGCCCTCTTGCATCCGACTCTTCCCATTGTAACCTCTTTGAAGTCAGAGTGACTAGACATGACATGAAGTCAGCATGGCACTGAAACAAAGGTGAGCAGGTGCTGAGGAATGGCCTCAGGAGTACAAGGCAAGAAGGGAGTTGGGTCAGATCTGGCAGTGAACTGCAGCGGTTGTTGGGTGCTGGTGCTGAAGAGAGCAAGGATAGAGGGTGAAAAACATGAGGAAAGGATAGGCTTTCGAGCCAGGGAGATACATGAAAGAAGTCCAGCCTGTCAGGTAGGGGCTACTCGGGGTTGAGTGAGAGGTTAAGAAATGACTTAATATAGCCCATTACCAAGGGCTATACCAGTTGTTAAAGGCCCTTTAACAAACAAGTATAGCACAAGGCAGAAGGACTATAAGGCTGTTAGAACGTTCATCCCACTAAGGATGGAATGTTATAAGAAATTAGGTTGCTGGTTGAGGGGGGTAAACCCTACTCAAACAGCAATCACAATCCTTGTCAAGGTGTAGTCACAAGCAAACCCCAGATTAACTTCTGCTCAACCTTCTGATAGCTTGGCACAGAGCAGTTAGGCATAACTTAGAGGCAATGTGTAAAGTATTTATGCAGCACTTCAAACTTTAATAAAGTGAAAACACAACACAAGAAAAATCTCACAACAATTTAGAAAAACAGAGCAACATGAAGGACTGGACTATTTAAGGGCCAGCGGTGCCAGGGAACAACACCTAAAACCTTCGTGGGATACCTGTTCTGGCGCACTAAAGACAGAGACACGGGAGACTTCCTTCGGCGTCAAAGATCAGCGTTTATTACTGCAGGGAGGCAAAAGTCACGAGAAGTACAACAGCATGTAGTTCTGAGAGTCTGCTTCAAATTGTATTTGTGAGTCGCTCTCTTTTATACAAGATTTTACCATTGCACAACATGTGAACAAAAGGTTACAACCCAGTTCCCACAAAAAGGCATCAAAAGGGTCGCTTTCATGTATTCAGAACCCCGGAACATAATGACATTAACATCGCCAGCTCCAACTGTAACAGCACATCTTCTCATCATTAGGTACATTCCACTTGAGTTGTAAATAGGCAAGAGAAAGAGACAAGAACAGCTGCAAGGAAGTCAGACAGCAGGGAAGAAGTTAATATTGGATGCGTAATCGTAGCTTAAAAGGGCTTGACCCCAGCATGTGTGAGGCTGAAACAATAGACCGACCGGGCAGAATCACCTTTGATCGGAGGCAATTGCCTTAGCAGTGTCCTTCCCCTGGTTATAAAAGACGCATGAAAGGAATATGTTTCTTCCGTAAAGCTTGGGAAATAAAAAGGTCACGATGCGGACAGTTGCCTGTTCGCTGACTACGTGAGGGCAAGAAACAAAATGGATGCCGTATCTAAAATGGAACCCAAGGGTCCAGATGTAGAAACACGTAAATAAGGCGAACCATAACAGGTAGTGTAGTGAAAACGCGTACACTTACTGAACACGTCATTTACGGTTCATAGATACCTTACTTGCCCGTATTCGTTCATGCCCGGAACACCGTGACGATTCTCACAGAACCTCAGACGCTCCTTTTGCCCTCATGTAGGCAAGAACTAGTCGAAGTCGGATTCGATCTCGATATTCATCAGATCATTCAGATGTTGTTGGAACATAATTCTATCCATCAATGCCTATTTGATAACAGATGGCCTTCTTATACACGTTGTAGCGCAAAGGCCACATAAGGCAGGACCACACTGTACACACAGACAACACGTGAACAGAAATGTCACAACAACCCCTGTAATCATCAGAATCTTCCAACCCCAAGTCGACACCAGTCCCCAAAACCATCCTAGAAGCGTCCAATCTCCTTCGTCCTCGTGTATGGACTCCGAGATTTTGTGCAACTTGGAGATGGCTTGATAAACCGTTGGAGCGTTATCAGGTATAAATATGCAGCAGCTCGAATGGATGACTTTGCACACACCACCTCTATCTGCTAGAACAATGTCTAGAACCATACGGTTCTGTAACGTCATAAGCCTATCCGCTTGAAGCTCTGCTGTCAGATTACCAAGGGCGCTTGTAGTTATGTTAGCGGTTGACTCTACTACACGAGTTAACTGTCTCAGATTTCTGCTATTGACCATAGGGCCCCAAAACGGTAGGAAACCCTTGAAGAAGTCTCCTGCTTCTTGACCGGAAGTATCCTCTTTACTAATGACGCCTCTCACAACTCTGATTTTGTGATAGTCGGCAGCAACAGTGAAAGTCGGGGGCAAGAGATTTGCAATATAGCAGGTACCTGAGAAGTCATGAGGTAACCACGTATATGCTCGGTCATAACATACAAAATAGGTACCCTTGGCAGTCAGAAAGACAGGGGAAAAGAGCATCGGTAGAACGTAAGTATCCACACAAGCACTCTTCCCAAGCTGGGCTCTTGGATTTCGGCCACGACCTTGCAGACAAAAGTGGCCTAGGCGAGGTACAATCCAGATCGGAGATGAGCTTTTAAGCTGCCTATCACCCACTGATATACTATACTCAGCCTCACTAAGGTACTTATAGGCCTGCACTTCCTCCTCTGGGATGAGCGAAGCATCAAAAATGTCTCTGTCTAGATCAGCCATCGCTATCGCCAGAGACTTATGGTACGGGCCAGGACCAAAGCTTGCTGAGCGTGGCTCTCGATGGGGGTAGGAATCTAGTGCACTACGGAACATGATTTGGAATGCCCGAGCTGACCCTTGGGGGCTGTACGGAAGAACCAAATATGGGATACCCCTGTCCATGGTATGTGGCATTAGCCCACACACCCAACAATTTGTAGTATTTACCACCAACTGATGCTGATGCAAAAGTTGCACAAAAGAATTGTTTCTAAATTCCGCACGTCTGACTTGCTCATGTTGGGGCAGTAGGTGAAAAGAATGTGGAGAAACAGTAGAGACGAAATTTAGATCGTGAGAAGGAGAGGTAGGTAAGGCAGAAGGCAGTAATGATTGAAAACCAAAATACACTCCACCCACCAGCAGCATAGAAACAGTTAGGAACAACATGAAAACCTGTAATAAAAAACATTTTGTTCGAAATGTGCTGCACAATTTAGATCTTTGCGCCGTCTTTTCCTCTAGCTTCGACAGCTTGGAGAACTCCATCCTCTAACAACCGTCCGCAACGTTCTTGACGCACTTCGTTCTGAGTAGCGATTATCAATTCCCAGAAGTTCCCAGAAATCGACAAAAGAAATTGACCTAATGTCAATAACTGCTAAACAGAAAGAAGTACCCGCGCGGCCCTACGGCCAACCCAGATGGCAGGTTTTAATCAGTTAAATAATCAATTTTATATACGTCTCCTAGCTGTTCTGGAAAAGAAATACATACATAATAAAATGTCCACAATGGTCAAGGCAAAATGTGAGGGGGTATTTTGAAATCAAAATAGTAAAAAAAAATGTATTCATCTTTATTGCGTGTACGAAGAAAGTATCGGTTTCTTCCGGGTCGAGTCTGATCTTCAAATAGTGGATTGGGTGGCGAAAGAGTGTTCGATTGTTCAGGCAATTGTTCAGTACTTGAATTCTTCAATGGTGAAGGAAAGGAAATTGTTTGAGAGGAATCAACAGGGGTGTCAGATAAAACTGAAGTGTTCCCTATGGGCTGAGCTTCGCTAAATGGGACAAAGCGCTGGGGAACGTCAGTTTCAGACGAGGAAAAACCTTTACGTATCCATGTGTCTGCCGGCAGAGGAAGCGGAACCTTCTTGGTGTGGGTGGCATGCACCCAGTGTTTCCGTCCCTCCAGTCGAACCGCCGTCCTCGTGGCTAGTAGCACCTGGAAGGGTCCCACAAATCTCGGCTCAAGGTGACGTTTTCGTCCGAAATTACGGGTGAGGACCCAGTCCCCTGGTTGGAGCCGATGACCAGGACCCTCTGTTTGTGACGGCAGAGCCTCAAAGACCTGTTGATGAATCAAACTCAATTTAGCAGTCAGATCATATAGATAATCAATCAACATTGGATATTCAAGTCTGTTAAACTCTTTAGGCCTCGGAACCCCCCAAATGTTCGCAGGACGGCCGAACACAATCTCATATGGGCTAAGCCCTACTCGAGAGTGTACAGTAGCCCTGGTCGATAGGAGAGCTAGAGGCAAAGCGTCGGGCCATGATAAACCAGTCGTTGCCTGGATTTTAGCAAGCTTCAATTTCAGGGTGCCATTATATCCTTCCACCAAACCTGCTGACTGAGGATGATTAGCACTATGAAATTTTTGGGATATTCCTAAACCACGGCACACACTCTTCATTACACTTCCCACAAACTCACTTCCGTTGTCCGACCATACAATCCGAGGCATGCCGTACCTAGGGAAATACTCTTTGAGCAGAATTTTCGCTGTGGATAGGGCAGTATTATCCTTAAGAGGGTAAGCTTCAATCCATCTGGAGAATGCACAAACCACGACTAACACATACTTCAAATTGTTGCATCTCTCCATGTGGATGAAGTCCAATTGGATAACTTCGAAAGGACATGTAGGAGGGGCAAAATGACCAGGTGGAGTGGGGGTGCCCTTACCGGGATTATGCATCAAACATACCATGCAATTCTTAACCACTCTCTCTGCACATTTAGTAATCCCATCATTCTTCCACACAGGAGACAATAACTTGCATATGCCCTTCGAGCTAATATGTGCTGTGCCATGGGCCATTGTAACAACAGCAAGCACATATGCATCCGGTAACATCCATCTCTGTTTCTCTGACAAGTCAACCCAACATCCATTCTCGTCTAACTTTCCCGTGCTTTCTTTCCACTTAGTCTTTTCCATTTCAGTGGCCTCATTCTGTATTTCCTTCACACTTTCAACTGTGTCCTCACACATACTAGTTTCGGCTGGCCATCTTACCGAATTCGCAACGTACATTCGAATTGTCAGATCTCTAGCTGTCTCTTTAGCAGTTTCGTCTGCAAACGCATTACCATGACCAACATCATCTGTCACTTTTCGGTGCGCACTACATTTAATTATGGCCACCTGCTTAGGCAATGTAAGTGCATCTAAAAGGTCATTCACAAGCTGTCCATGCTGAATCTTCGTACCATGCGACGTAAAAAATCCTCTTTCTTTCCACAATCGCCCAAAACTATGTGCCACACCAAAAGCATACTGACTGTCTGTAAACACATTCACCCGTTTTCCTCTAGACAACACACACGCTTTCGTCAAGGCAATCAACTCAGCTGCCTGAGCCGAATTCTGACTCAATCTCGCAGTTTCCACAATCGTACTCAACGTCACTACAGCATACGCAGTCGTCACATCACCATTCGGTAACTTAAAACAGGAACCATCAACATACAAAGTACCATCGGGATCTACCAATGGAGTATCTTTTAGGTCAATACGACCCTTCGTTTCTTCTTCAGTTCTCAGATAACAGTCATGTGGTGCTACATCACTTGACTCCGTGTTGATCGGCAATAATGTTGCTGGGTTCAACACATTACACCGTTTTATCCGTATGTGACTAGCCAGTAACGTCAGCTCATACCCAGACAACCTTGCGCTCGTCAAATGTTGAGTTTTCGTTCGGTTTAAAAGAGTGTCAACTGCATGCGGAACCATCACCGTAAGCATATTATCCATGACCAGACCTGCGGACTGTCGAATGGACGCCGCAGCTGCCGCTGTTGCTCTTAAACAACTCGGCAAAGCTCTAGCTACTGGGTCTAAGGTCGAAGAAAAATATGCGCATGGGCGCTGTTTGTCACCAAATTGTTGCGCCAGAACACTCAACGCACAACCATCCCTCTCGTGAACGTACAGTGTAAATGGCTTACTGTAATCAGGAGTACCTAACACAGGAGCCGAACACAACGCATCACGTAATTCAGAAAAACCTTTTTGACACTCTTCAGTCCATGGCAAAGGAGTCGGAACATCCTTGCAGGTGAGAGCTAACAATGGTTTCGCCAACAGGGAAAAATTTGGGATCCATTGTCTGCAGTATGACGTGATACCTAGAAAGGCACGTACATCTCTCTGAGTTTTTGGCACAGTCATTTGGGTAATCGCTGCAATTCTTTCTGGGGTCAACCTTCTCCCTTCTTTTGACAATAAGTGACCTAAGTAGGTTACTTCTTGGCAACAATATTGCAGCTTGAAAAGTGACACCTTGTGATGTAAGTCACATAAATGCCGCAACAACGATACTGTAGCAGTTCTACAAATATCTTCGGTATCAGCAGCTACCAACAGGTCATCAACGTACTGAATCAAGGCTGCGCCTACCGGTAATATAAATGAATCAAGTTGACTTTTAAGTGCTTGACTGTAGATCGACGGACTCTCACAATAGCCCTGTGGTGCACGTTTCAGTCTAAAACTGCGACCACCTAATGAGAATCCGAATAGGTCTCTGCTTTCCTCAGCAATCGGGATACTAAAGAAAGCATTCTTTAGGTCGATCACCGTGAACCAGGAGGCAGACGCTGGAATCAGGGTCAACAAAGTCGTGATATCAGGGACCACGGGGAACTGTGGAATCACGATTTTATTTACTTCTCTCAAATCTATTATGAAACGGTACACAGGAGGTTTAGATGGATCAGTTCGTTTTAAAATGGGTAACACAGGACTATTACACACATTTCCCCGAGTTTCTTCAACGACGTCCTTTTCGATCAGATCGTGTACAATCGTTAATAGCGCCCGTTCTCCCTCAATGGAGATACGATACTGAAGTATACGTGGCAATCGCACATTTGGTTTCAGCTTGATCATATAAGGTGGGATGTCCAAGAGACCCACGTCATTGGGACCTGTGGCCCATAGAGACGCAGGAAGGGAGCTCAATTCCGGCGGGAGTTTATCGATCGACAAGTACATAGGAGAGATTACTCTCCGACCTAATGTAAGCTCCACTCCTTCAGGAGAGCAATACAATGTCGCATATAACCGTTTTAACAAATCCAAGCCCAGAAGATTCTCACCACAACCAGTAGATAAAATCAATGGAGCCTCCAGCTCACGAGGGCCAATTGTAAGGGGTAAAGGGCTAGAGACAGGATTGCTAACAGGGGCGCCAGAGAATCCAACGGAAACATTTGTTAACAAAGGTGCGCCAGGGAGTTTCGAATGCATGATGGAACTTTTCATCGCACCAGTGTCTAACAAAAAAGGCTCAACTACGCCAGATGTAGCAACTGCGACGTAAGGCCCACTCTGATCAACCGGAACTGATACTACTCCCTCTCTCTGTCGGTGGCTGTCCTAGTAACGATCGTTTACAACAGTCTCATGTTCAACGTAATAGTCGTCCGCATAATACTGCGCTGATTTATCGGACCTTACATTTCGCTGGTCAAAACAATTATTCGTGTCCGAGGACGTATTAGGGCGCTCAGTCTGATTTTGGAAGGTACCGCGGCCTCTACCTCGAGATGCTTGTTGAGGACCACCACGACCCCCTCGTGCCGATACACCATTAAGGCGATCACGTAAAACCGGACAATCATATTTTATATGTCCCTCTCTTCTACAATATGCACACTGGTTATACCCAAGCATAGATCTGAAGTCAGAGGAGTCAGGACGTGACTGTATTCTGGAGGATTGCGATTGTGGTCTATATTGCTGTTGCGAATCATTTTGATTTGAACGTGGAGGATACGCTTGCTGCAACAAAACCTTCGTTTTGAGCTCCTTCGTTTTCTTATCTACACGATCACTTTCTTCTTTTTCCCTATTCTCATAATATTGAGCCGTCGCTAATATCTGTGCAGTGGTTGAAACAGCCCATGCACTTTCTGAATTCTTCAATTTGTTGCATAGTTCAGGTAACAGATTTAACACGAACTTATCAACGAATAACCGCTGACCTCCCTCAGTGCTCATATCCTGACCACTATGATCGATAAATGCTTCCTCGAACCTAGTAAAGAAGTCCGAGACACTCTCGTCTTTCTTTTGCTTACAAGCTGATAATTTGTCCCAGTTCACCCTCATCGCTGGCATGAGAGTTTTCATAAGTGTAATTATTCTCTGAGGTAGATCCGTAATTAACTGCTCAGGCTTAGCCCCACCAACTTGTCGGCCATCAGCTGCTATTAGTGCAGCCCAATCACCGCCTAACTCATTCGCATGATTTTCCTGACGAATTTTCGCCCAAACCGGTGGTGGCACAACATTACCGAACAGCATGTCGATGTCGGCAAGGTTCATAATAGTAGCATCTACCAATTGGGACAACTCCTTATAGTAACCCGCCGGATTCTTGCGTGGATCAGGCAAAGATTGTTTCACCTGCAAGACTTCTGATCGCTTCCATGGGAGGTGTATCCAAACTCTTTGGAAATGTGGAAGAATCGGAGGATTAGCAGCAGGAGCACCTGGCATGTATACTGGCGGAACTTCTCTCATGGGATACTGACCAGGAGCCGCTTTCCAAGTTTCTAAGTCATCATCATTAAATGACACGCGAGAAGGCACTGTGGATCTAAAGGATAACAACCGCTCTAAGGCACGTCGTACATCGCCACCTACAATCATACCGCTCGAAAATTGACTCTGAAGTTCAATCATATCGGGCGGTACGTTATCTAAATTGTCAATATACCATTCTTCCCTCAAAAAGTTACACATTTCTTCGAACACGAATCTCTGCGTCGGCTCATTAAACTGAGAAAACGTCTCGAAAACCATGCGTGGAGGGTAGTTGTCCGGATGTCTTATCCACCTATGTGCCATTGTCACTAACGTCTCTTTTTCCCTTCCACTAGGGATCTGACTCCGTCTTTGGGGAGTTTCAGAAGTATCGGATGGAAATAACTGACCAGAAAGCAGTGAATAAAGGGTAGCAACAGTGTTAGGGATATGATTACGAACAGAAGGAGAAAGGAGAACAGGAGTGACAACGTTTGAAGTGAAGGCAGACACAGCAGAAGCAGGCAAGATAGTCGGGGTGGAGGGAGGAGCCAAGATGGCGATCGGAACAGTCGCATAACCGCCTCGCTCCGTGATCCCTTCCTCCCCACCACCTATCCTGTATTTCATCCTGTTCGGGGTGTTTCGAATTTGGTCACCAAGGAAGAGCCTTCACTTACCATCCTTTTCCGGGGCTCTGGCGTGCAGTCATCCCGGCGTTCTGCCCTTGTCGCCTTGTTGGCCTTCCCGGCCCTGACGCCGGGGCCTCGAGTGCTGTGCCTGCCCGGAGATGTTCGGAGTGCCGGCGGTCCGGAACCGGTGGAGAGACCCGATGGTGGGAGCCTGAGAGCCGCGGGCCGGAAACCCCAGAGCGGACCCACCCCCGCTGGTGGGCCGCCCCATATGCCCGATTGCCAGCCGGCCCGAAGAAGAGAAGCCGCGCTGTCCGGCACCCCTCCAGTGGGAAGCCCGCTCCTGTTGCTAGTCCCGCCCGGGGTCCGGTGCTGGGCTCCCCCCGAGTGTTGTGGGGAGCACGCCCGTTCTTCTGGTGACTCTCCTTTCTCCGCCGAGCGCCATCCACCGCGGATCGGCTGTGTGCCCTGGGGCCGCCGGTGCTCCTGGTGGACTTGGAGGCGCCCGCGACGATGGCGGCGGGCGCTGTGCTTAAGATGGCGGATGGCCCCTCGGAGTGTCTTTCTCCTGGAGACAGGGAAGTTGCTGCATTTGCTCTCTCCAGCCCGCGTTTGATTCGGGCGGCCCCTACTCGGAGTGCTGTCTTGTCTGCCCTGGCTGCTCTGCGGATCGATCTGTCCTTGAAATGCCGAAACTTGGAGTCGCGGATCTCCGCCATGGTTGTTCCGCCATTTTGTGACGCGGTGTCGTCTCCCCGAATTGTAATGGTTGAAACTTCTCCGGCTGCTGTGCTGGGATCTCCGGCTGGGTGTTTGATTCTATGGGATCAAGTGGACCCGGTGCCGATGCTGCAGTGTTTCCTACATCCTGATTTCTTTGCTTCGTGCTGGACATCCCAGATATTGTGCTTTGCCACGTGGATCGTTGAGGTACTTTTGCATTCTGACTGCTGCCGAGTTCTCCTGGTTGCTTCTTGTTGGCCGGGACGGTGTTTTGCGGAGATCCCACTGGCTTTCCTTGACTGGTATGGACCCACTGTCTCATGCTGCTTTTCGGCCGTGGCGGGGTCTGGAAGCTCGACTCTTCACAAAAGTGGACAGGGGTGATTGTGCTTGAGTACCTGTGGGACCCTTTTAAATGGCATCTCCAGGCCTCGTTATTTTGGTTAGTTCTTGTTTCCATCCTTGTGTGGGCTTTTCTTAATGTCCTTTTCGACCTTGATTAGTGATCCGTTGTAGCGGATGGGGTAGTGTTCTATGTTTCGATTGCTGGCTCCTCTCCTCTCTCTTCCTTCTTTTTCCTCTCTTTTTCTCTCTTTCTCCTTTCTCTTTCTTTGTTATTACTCCCTTTCTCTTTCTTCTATATTTCGGGTGACTCTGGGCGACAGGCACGCTGTTTAGTGGGGTAGGCCGTAGCCATTACAGTGATGTAGGGTGGGGGGGGTGTTTCTTATTTTAGTTTGTTTTATTCTATGGTCCCTTTTTGCCTTTTTCAGGGGGTGGGCTATGTCCCTTTGTTTTAACTCCTTTGTTTCGTACGTGTCTGCACTTTCTCCTTTTTCGGGGCGGGAGGGCTGTACATGTGGCGTCCACTTTATTTGTTTGCTGTAATTTGTCCTTTATTTTTGAACCTTTGATGGGCGTGGGATGTCTTTGGGCTTCGCCCTACTAGGGTTAATTGATTGCGTGGGGGGCTGTCTCCCTCCCGCCCCCCCCCTCTTTTTCTGTATATGTTGCATGACGCCCCGGTAGATATGGTTGCTGCCTCCTCTATAAAATGTAAAATGAAACCTTTCTTATCCTGGCGCTGACTGTTTATCGTCTTTATTTCACGTCTATCCTGTATTCATTCTATCGTACGCATTGATGTTGCTTTTTTTAATCTCCTGCTTTTGCGGCCGGCCCTTGTGGTTGTAGGCCTGCGCTTGTATTTCTACGTGTCTTTCAATAAAGGTTTTAAAAAAAAAAAAAAAAAAAAAAAAAAAGATAGTCGGGGTGGCAGGGACAAGAGGCTGAGAAGGTACAGGCAAAGGAGCAGTAGGAATAGAGACAGGTGGTGGGACAAACGTAGGACCACCAACGGGCTGACCCGCAGCCGCCGGAACAACAGGAGGGACAACAGGAGGAACAACAGGCGGAACTACAGGAGGAACTACAGGGGCTGTAGCACCCTGTGCATAAGGAGGTGGCGATTTCATCAAATACGCTAACAAGGGATCCTCCTTTAAATCCTCTTCTTTCTTATCCTGACTAGTTGGTAAAACCGGATAACATTTGTCTATCCTCATGTGATGCAGTCTAGTGGAAACTTCTATTTCTTTTTCTTCTTTATCTCGCTGACATTGTTGTACAACTTGCATTATCGGAACGATCCCTTCTCTTCGATCCTTTTTAAGCTGTTTGATTTCTTTCTGCTTGGCCTCTTTACGCCACAACCGAAAGGAATCAAACATAGCTGGCCTAGCTTTCCTTTTAAACAACTTAGCTTCAAGATTATCTAAAATCGTAAGTTCAAAACTTCCGTGCGGTGGCCAACTAAGGACACCATCTTTTTTCGTGTAACGGACCCAATATTTATTATATATAATAGGGCCCACACCATGTCGACTATAGAGCTCATATATCGGAGTTCCAACTGGAGGTATCGGACACGAGTCCTCCAACCGGGAATCCTTGTTGCAACATTTAAAGAAACCAAGAAAACCACTATGGCTAGGCATCGTGCACACTAACCTAGTATCAAACTTCAAGGGTTACCGAAGTACTGAATCTTCGTGAAAGACAAAACCCTCGGTATTTGGCAATTGCAACTGTCAAATAACAACTAAGAACCAACAACTAAGAACCACAAATGCAATGGAACCATGCAAACAACAAAGCTTCAACAAGCTGAAACAACAACCAAGGACTGGGAGCGACCCACAAATACTTAACTGAGAGCTTCAATGGCGTCACCAGGAAGGCCCGTCTATCGTCTCGCTGTACGAAAGGTCTACGCCAGGCGTCGAAAACAGGTCGACAGTCAGGGCATCGGTCCGTCGCAGCCGTCAGGAGGCGGGAATCTTCGCGGGAAAAATCTTCGGACCACTTATTTCGACAACAGGATCGATGAAGTGGGGTGCACCTGTTCCTCGGAGATTTCACACGAAGTTCCTCACAATCGTCAGGCTTTGGACCGGTACCGCCGATGTCGCCCCGCGTTGGGCGCCAACTGAAGGACTGGACTATTTAAGGGCCAGCGGTGCCAGGGAACAACACCTAAAACCTTCGTGGGATACCTGTTCTGGCGCACTAAAGACAGAGACACGGGAGACTTCCTTCGGCGTCAAAGATCAGCGTTTATTACTGCAGGGAGGCAAAAGTCACGAGAAGTACAACAGCATGTAGTTCTGAGAGTCTGCTTCAAATTGTATTTGTGAGTCGCTCTCTTTTATACAAGATTTTACCATTGCACAACATGTGAACAAAAGGTTACAACCCAGTTCCCACAAAAAGGCATCAAAAGGGTCGCTTTCATGTATTCAGAACCCCGGAACATAATGACATTAACATCGCCAGCTCCAACTGTAACAGCACATCTTCTCATCATTAGGTACATTCCACTTGAGTTGTAAATAGGCAAGAGAAAGAGACAAGAACAGCTGCAAGGAAGTCAGACAGCAGGGAAGAAGTTAATATTGGATGCGTAATCGTAGCTTAAAAGGGCTTGACCCCAGCATGTGTGAGGCTGAAACAATAGACCGACCGGGCAGAATCACCTTTGATCGGAGGCAATTGCCTTAGCAGTGTCCTTCCCCTGGTTATAAAAGACGCATGAAAGGAATATGTTTCTTCCGTAAAGCTTGGGAAATAAAAAGGTCACGATGCGGACAGTTGCCTGTTCGCTGACTACGTGAGGGCAAGAAACAAAATGGATGCCGTATCTAAAATGGAACCCAAGGGTCCAGATGTAGAAACACGTAAATAAGGCGAACCATAACAGGTAGTGTAGTGAAAACGCGTACACTTACTGAACACGTGATTTACGGTTCATAGATACCTTACTTGCCTGTATTCGTTCATGCCCGGAACACCGTGACGATTCTCACAGAACCTCAAACAGTTAATAAATAAATCAAGACCAATAAAACAAAAGTCTAACATGCCACTCACGGCTATCTGGTTATGCAAGAGAAAATCATAAGTTCAGGCCGGCATTGATGTATTGTGGGTCAGATACAGAGACCAGGTTAGTCCCAAAGAAAAGTTACCTCCTCAGTCCAGCGCAAAGAGTCCCGTTCACGGCGAGGGGGCTGCGAGGACCAGGGAAGCGTTGCGGATGGACGTTAGGTCGTTAATATAGCGCGAACAGCAGGCCTGGCGTCATGGACAGTCATTGCTGTAGCATGAAGCTCCTGTCGTAGCCGCAGGCGATCATGCCAGAGCATCCTAATGGTGTTCTCAATGAGAGGTCAGTGCTGTAGTGCTAAAGGTTGGGTTGACAGAACTTCGGGTTGGCAGGCTGTGCGAGAAACAAGGTTTTGGTGCCAATGGACCTTTTTGTAGTCGGGAAGAGCCCAATAACTTAAATTTCACTTCTTCTGAGGCAACTCCAAGTCTCCAGGACCAGAAGGGCACCACTTGGTGGTCAGAGGATTACTCCAGTAAGATCTGGGTGCTGGTTCAGGTAGTTGGGAGCCTGTTATGTCCTTGTGACTCTGAACAGTAAGGCAAGCAGACTAGCCCTTGGAGTCACTCTCAGAGTTCTCGGTTAAGGTGCAAGTCCAATCCCTATGTCTCAGGCAGGAGGGCAACAATCCAGCAAGACAGCAGCCCAGTAAGGTAGTAGTCCAGCACAGCAGCAGTCCAGCAGAGTGGCATTCCTTTCAGCAAAACATCAATCCTTCTCCCTGGCAGGGTCTCTACAGGTCCAAAAGTGTACTCAAGAGTTGGTGTCTGAGGTTCAATATTTAAACCAGGTGCCTTTTTAAAGCGGGAGATGCTTCTAGAGGTTTTCTTTGAAGTGCAGAGGTGTCCTGCCTCCACTGTCCTGGCTCCAGAATAACTACAGGGGGTATGCAGCCATTTGTGTGTAGGCAAGACCATCTATTCAAGTGTAAATAGGGCCACCCCCAGCTCTGCCCTCCCATCCTGCCAGTGATGGGCCATCCAGGCACACCTAAGCTAACCTATTGAGTGTGGCTGTCTAGGTGGAATACATAAAGTCCAACTCTCAGCTACACTCAGTCATGTGACCCAGAGACAGGCTACAGGCACTGAATGGCTATGGTAGAAAATGTCAACTTTTTAAAAGTAGTGAAGTGGGATTGCGAGTGCACACCTTCCCTTTAAACAATGTTACAGTTTCTGCTGTGACTGCAAATTAATGCGTGCAAAACAGCGCTGTGCATCGTCCCCACACAGCTATCATAATGATATAAGTAGAGGGCGACATTTGCGTCCCCAGCTGCTACACTGCTGAAATGAGGAAACACTCCTCGTAATTAAACCATACTTTCACATTTTGACCCAAGTAATCCATAGTAATCCAATGATTGTGTCCCATCTTTGTAATCCATATGCTTCAACGATTATTTAATCACTCCAGAGACAGCCAGATGAAACGAGAATGTTTTAATTCGCATTTTCAAATGTCATATGTTGCCCAAGCTTAAACATAGACAAGTGCTTTCAACATTCCTTTGATCTGGCTGTCTCTGGAGTGATTAAATAAAGGTTTATTTTGAGCTTTATTGGGTCGGCAGAGCTTAACGATCAAAAAACACACAAGAGAAAAAACTACACATGCAGTTAATGTGGGAAGAGCTTTGTTCTTTTGTCAATGCTGACATATCATCAGCGAACACACACTGGAGAAAAACCATACAAATGCAGTGAAAGAGGAAAGGAGTTTTATGAATCGTCAAACCAAATGTGCCATCAGAAAATGCACACGGGGGCGGATCAGAAAGGTGCAAAGAATGTAGGAAGAATTTTAGTATATCTTCTCACCTACGTAAACATCTGAGGACACCCAGAATACGTACTTATCTAATGAATGTGGAAAGACTTAAATAACAGTTCAAGCTTAATATGTTATGCACAAAACCAAACAGGAAATGGCACCCATTCTAAAAAAGTGTCCCCAGCAGTCACATGCCTGGGAGGTTGTTTGGGGTTTTGACAAAAGTACCAAACTTTAAGAGTCTGTAGCTTCTCTGCTGTGGTGCAAATGAATCTTGAATGGTGGCAGTCCTAGAACAACAGTCAGATAGCGGCTTTGTAAAGAACTAAAAAGCATAAGGCCATCAATATTGTATTGAACTGAGGAAGGTTAGAATGCTTGAATATTTGGATACCTGTTGTGAAGAGCATTTTCCTAGCATTCTTTGGCATACAAATGGGATTAAACTCCATTATTGTGCATATATATATTGAAATAAAACCTAACCTGGAAGCATTAAGCCAGTGAAATAAAAACACAGAAGTTCAGCAAATGTGGAAATTACTTCTCTTAGATGTCAGTCCTGCATTCCCACCTGAAACACTTACGTGCACTTTATGCTCTGGGACGCCCTGTTGCTGGGGCTTCCATGCGCTCTACAAATATTCTAACAAATATTCTAACATGGTTAAAATGGCAGTTTTAAAACTGCACACACAGGCTGCAATGGCAGACCTGAGACATGTTTAAAGGGCTACTTAAGCGGGTGGCACAATTAGTGCTGCAAGCCCATTAGTAGCATTTAATTATTTACAGGCCCTGGTCACAGGTAATGCCATTCTACTAGGGACCTTCAAGCAAATTAAGTATGCAGTTGGGGATAAGCCAATTCTATCAGGTGTGAAGGAGGGAGCACTGGTTAGCAGTGGTGAAGTGTGCAGAGTCCTAAGGCCAGCAAAACGAAGTCAGCAAAACAGCAGGGTTGACAAAAAAAAGTTAGGGGGAAAACCACACCAAAGATGCCAGGTCTAACAACTGTTCTAAATTAAAAAGTGAGAAACATAAAGACAAACATTGGCTCATACAAGTCATTATAAACCTGGAGTTACTCAACATTCCAATGTTCTAATTATAGCTTATGACTAGACAATGAAATATTGGTTGCCCATGTTTGTCGTATGTTTTTAAAGTAAGTTTAGCAGTTCACGAGTTCACATTCCAATTAAAACAATGGTCATGATTCACATCTGAATAACTTTTGCGTTCCCGGTAACAGCAATCTAGGGACTTTTTTCAATACTGGAATAATGCTGCAATAATGGTATAACGACACCCTGACTACAATGAGGAAATCGTGCAAAAAAACTGAAGGGGACTGGAGGAAAGATTATGACCCGGTAATAAAAGCTCACTATATGGCAGCACTCAAAAAAAAAACTAGACAACAAAAAAAGATGACTTGGCTGTTCCTAGGGGAAGAAAGAAGAAGAAGGTCACTAAGGTATGAGGGCTAGTGCTCAATGGAGGACCACCCCTGGGTATCCAATGTGTTGGATATAATGGCCTCACACACCCTTGCGAGTGTCATGCTTCATCATCGGCAATGCTCCTCGTTGGGCAGGCGGTGCAATGCCCAACGGGCTCACCTCAAAGAGGGGCTCTTTATCAAGATCTTTTATCCAACTGCCTATGGGTGAAGTGGGTGTGAGGGGCCAGGACAGAGTAGATAGTGTGGGTGAGGATAAAATGTGGCACAAGGTACCGTAAAACAATTTTATTCTGGTGGTCCTCTGCCACAAGTAAAATCAAGGATAGCCGGTATTCGTGGGAACTTTGGTTTCCCAGAGTGGACCAGGGCTAAAGTGCAAATGGTATGGTCAACATGTTTCTCGCTTCTAGTACATTGACTGCGATTCTTCAGGACCTAGTAAAAAACTACAATCTACAAAACATGACCGAATGATTAGTATCAGTTTAAATACAGCACATAAGTTGTACTACCTGTATGACACTGCTCTTGCCTAGAAAGGGGAGATAAAGGAGAACATTACCACAGGTAAGTAACAGCATGTGATCCTGTAGTGACCGTGAACACACTGTGAAAAAGTGACATACTAGTGGAGATTGTGACTAGTATGTGATTAAAAACAAGTTAACAACTGGTAGCAGCAGTATCCATTTGAATTTAATCGTAGACCCAGGGGATCGGTAGTACTGTTACTCACCTAAAGGTTAGAGTTATGGGTGTCAACAGTACCCGGTGGGTCTGACATCAAGGGAGAAGCCATAGGGGTTAAGGCTGCTGTGGGAAGGATAAGGGTGGGATGGTATTAAGGTAAGTAGTAACTTGAAATGCTGGGCGCATGCGTATCCTACTACACGGAAGACCGGGTTCGACCCTTGTAGGTGTGGCCGTAGTCCAGACTCAGTGTAAAATAAATTCAAAGGAGCCATCGTGCGTGGGGTATCTTAAGTCTATGCAACCCTTTCTATTCCAATTCTAAGTCATTGCAAACAGCGTTTAGAATGTGAATGGTAAAACTTAGATGGAGATGTACCAAAATGCCCCAGTATCAATGTATGCGTTTCTTGTTACACGGAAGACCGGGTTGGACCTAATACGGGTGGTCAGTGTCCAGTCCCAGTGTGGAATAAAATTGAATACAAAAAGAGCCATCGCGTGTGGGTTAACTCAAGTGTGTGCAGCCCTTAAGAATCCCTTTTGACAAACACCGTTGGAAAAACTGTGAAAGAGCGGTACACTTTTTCCAGTTGTTAGAGCCCCATGGTGCAGGCGCTCTGTCATCGAGATAGAAAGCCATATGGTAGGGTATTGACTACATGATATGCATTAGAAACGCTACATGCGAGTGATCTACCCCTCCCTACCCCGCCAGTTAGGACCCGTTGTGTACCGGTGGATGGGAATCGCGGCGTGTGGTTAGGCATTAAATCGTACGATCTAGGTACCATTGTGGAAGTGCTCCCGGTTAAGCTGCGTTAAGACAAATAGACAAAACGGGCGTAAGAGACCCGAGTCATTGCACACTACTGCGCAGCAAAACGTTTCTGCCATAACGGATTTGTGTTCCCTTTCGATGTAGAAGCGGTACACTTACTTTCTACTGCTTGTGTCAGGACCAGTTGTGCCTACCCGTCTCACCGGGTCCGGAGAGTGGAGAGCCGGTGGTGTATCTCCTCATTAAGTAGCAACCCGTGTGTGGTCCAACAATCCCATGCAGGAAGTCGAACTCCCCGATAGATCATGTGGTTTCGCTAGTTGATCGGGCGGCCATGATGGAGTGGAGGGTGGTGTATGAGTAGTAAGTGAATATAGCCTGGGTTTTGTCGTTATTGCTCAGTTGTAAGTGGGAAGCGATTAGTCTTTATTCAGTTTGGTTGGTCTCTTAATCTGGCATTAGTCTGTGTGGTTAGACAGGTCTCATTTTTGGTTGGGATACCGTGGTGTGGGGGTCAGTAAATTACAGCCATTAGAGTGTAGGCTGATCTAAGGAAGGCCAGTGATGCGCCTATGTCAGCTAGGCGGCAGCACCATGGTTGGAAAAAATAGGGAAGACCCCAAAATGAAGCACAGTGGTTAGCAATATAAGTCAGGGTTCCATAATGACATGTGCGTCCGTTGTCAAGAGGCCACAGTTGCGGCTGGTGCCGGGCATATATAGAAGTATATTCCGATGATAATATCATGGGGAAATCCCCGGAAACGCACACCGTCCATAGTGGAGGGTAGATGGGCATTCCATGTAACAAACACTGACCATGAACTAGAGTGGTGGGTGCGCAGGTATTATGGGGATTCCATTGTGGTGAAGTATCACTGTGATACGCCACGGAGTGTATAGTGACCATAGTATCAGAAATTGGGGCAAGCAAACAGGTGTACACTGGACTTAGCATAGGTCGCTAGACAGATTAGGGATGTATTTGCAGAGATGTGTTCACAGAGTGCTCCATGGAATATCCTCATTCAATCCCCAGCTATCGGTGGACAATCGGTGTATCCACCTCGGGTCCTTCAGGAAAAGATTGTGCTTGGATTTGTCTGGGGAGGTTTCAAGAACTAGCCAGGACAATGAGTCAGCCGTGTGTTTCTGTTCTAAGTAGTGTCTGCACATTTTAGTGTTTATTTTCTTACAACGGAAGTTGCTTCTATGTTCAGAGATACGGATTTTCACAGGGCGGGAGGTCATGCCCTCAAAAACTACCATAGAGCCATTTGCAGGACACGGGCAGCCTACTATGCCTATGAGATTAGGCTTAGCCCGAATCCTTCAAAATGCACCTTAGTGCTAGGAGATCCTCGGCACCTGTAGCCATCTCTGAATTATACTGTGAAGAATTGACTTCCTTCTTCATGGAGAAAGTACGGGTAATTTATAGGTCCTTCTCATCCATATCAGCACCCTGTAAGTTTATCTCTTCTAGTTCTGAGCCGACCACCAGACTCATGGCGATTCCTGAAATCTCCTATAAAGAGCTCAACAGACTGTGTGGAAAAATTAAGTCTGGCTATGCTGCCGACCCCCTAAAACCCGCCCAATTTAGGGAGGCGTCCACGCTCTTGTTGACTCCCCTCCGTCAGATAATCAATTCTTCCTTTCTGTCGGCTGTGAAACCAGTGAAGTGGAAACAGGCGTGGGTATCCCCTATTATCAAAAAGCCAACACTGGATCCCACCAAACGGGAGAATTTCAGGCCAATTTCCCTTCTCCCCTGGGTGGCTAAGGTAGCGGAGTCACACGTTAATAATACTCTTACCAGCTTTCTGTGCTCCAATAACACTCTGGATGCCTCTCAACTTGGTTTCCGCTCTGGCCACAGCACAGAGACAGCGCTTCTAGCCATGAACGAACACCTGCGGACCATTCTCGACTCTGGTCAAACGGCGGCACTGATTCTGCTGGATCTGAGTGCCGCCTTTGACGCGGTCTCGCATGGCGTTCTGCTACATCGTCTGGAAGAAGCGGGTGTCATGGGCCTGGCCTTGGAGTGGTTCAGATCTTTTCTAACCAGACGATCCTTTCGGGTTTCCACTCCCCCGTTTCTATCCCAGGAACGACCTATTGAGCAGGGGGGTCCCTCAGGGCTCGGCGCTCAGCCCCACTCTGTTCAATCTCTATGTTCAGCCACTGGCTGCGGTCTCCAAGCAATGGGAACTTTCAATGGTCTGATATGCGGACGACACGCAGCTAGTGGTTGCCCTGGTGGATGATTCTACTCTGAGCGCCTCCAGATTTAAGAATGGTCTGAAGGCCGTGGCAAACTGGATGACCGCTAATTACTTACAGTTAAATGCGAGTAAGACAGAAGTCTTGCTAGTGGGTGAAAACGCCAATCTCTGGGGTGAACAGTGGTGGCCGAATACACTAGGTAAAATCCCGGATCTCAAGACAGAAGTTAAAAATCTTGGGGTATGGATAGACTCCTCCCTCAGTTTCTGCACCCACACCAAAAAAAGGCAGCCTATTTTGACTTTTTGTTACCCTCCTACCCGCCAGTTAATAGTGCAATCGACTATCCTCTCTCGCCTGGATTATGCTAGCTCCTTGCTGCTAGGGGCTAACCAAGCAGAGATCAGGAGGATGCAGCGTATTCAAAATGCAGCTGCGAGAACTCTAGTAGGACTCCCACGTTTCCATCCTATTGCTGATACTATTAGCAAACTTCATTGGCTCCCTGTGGCAGAGCGTATCCAATTTAAAGCTCTTTGTCTTTCTTTTAAGATCCTAAAGCTTGCCACTCCACCGATGCTCGGTACGCTATTTCTCCCGTATGTTCCTCTGTGAGCACTGCGCTCCTTGGGGCAGCACTTGGTAGCGGTTCCACGGGTGAAACGCTCCCGGATGGGCGGTCGCTCGTTCCGCTATCTTGCTGCTAAACTATGGAACGCTTTGCCGATCCAGATCCGTGGCTTAGAAGATCTGCTGACCTTCAGAAAGGCCATTAAGACCCATCTTTTTCCTGCAAAGTAAGCGCTAAACAGTTGTTATGTTGAGTTTTGTTGTGCTTCCTGTTTGGGGCAGTCTGCCCTTCTTGTTAGTGACAGCGCCCGGACGCCCCTTGGCTGGGGCAGCTGAGCGCTATATAAAACTATATAACATAACATAATGAACAAAGTCAGGCTGCTCCCGTCTTTTACTTTGACTCACAGGTAACCACGGATATGTAACATATTACCTTATCTTGCCCATTTTAGTCACCTACCAAACAAGGTTTCTTACCATTGACATATTTTGCATGGCTGGTAGCACCTATTTACCTTTACAACACAAAACTCTCCATGGCTTTGCTACTTCCACATAGGGACTTTGTCTAATTTCCATTTTTTAACTCACAGTCGATTTTCACCTTTCAGATGTTACTTTCACTAAATTGTGACACTCCTTCACAGCCTTCTGAGACGCCATCTCCATTCTGATCGCCCCCTAGCCATCGACTTCCACCACTACATCCTACTCAGTGATCTCAATTTCCACGTCGACGACTCCAACGATGCCAACTCCATCACCCTCCCGGAGAATCTTAACAACATTGGCCTCACCCAACTGGTCACCAAGCCCACGCACAAAGCCGGACACACACTCTACACATCTTCAGCTACAAAATCAAAGTCACCCACGTCACAGAGCTCACCTGGATCAACCACGCCATTGTTAACCTCAACATCTCCGATGCTCAGCACACCATCGCCAAGCACCACAGTCCCACCCACCGCAGCTGAGGAAAGGTAATCAAGACTCAATGGACATAGGCCCTTAACACCAAACAACCCGAAACTTCAGCAGACCTTGATCAGACTGTCCAGAACATCTCTGCAAGGATCACTGATTGCGCTGACAGAGTCATCCTGATGAAACCATCAAAATCGGAAAAAATCTCCAAACAAGCCAACTGGTGCACCCCAGAGCTCAGAACCACCAAGTGCAACTGCTACAGACTCGAGAAGCGATGGACATCACTAAGGACCTCTCCAACAGAGCCACCCTTACAGCAGCCCTCTGCAACTACCACCTGCACATGAACTAAGACCAGAGAGCAGTCATCACTGTCAGTATCGACACTGCGTCCAACTACATAAAGGAGCTCTTTAAAATAGTCAACAAATTCTCCAACCAGAGAGCCACAAAGAGCAACGTCCACCCCTCCCAAGGACTCTGCGAAACCCTCTCGGACTACTTCCACAGCTAGATTGCCACCATCTACAACAACTTCGACCGCCAACCAACCACTCTCAGCCTCGATAACCTTAGCCAACCAACGAACACCAGTCGAGCGATCACCACCTGCTGTCCGCTCACCTTTCAGACCACCACAGCCATCATGTTGTCCATCCACTCTGGGGCAACCATCGACCCCTGCCCCCACCATCACTTCCACCTCGGGACCAACTCAATCAGCACAAACTCACCAGCATCCTCAACATCTCCATCTCCACAACAACCTTCCTGGACAGATGGAAACAGGCAGAGGCAAACCCCTCCTAATAAATCCCTCTGCCCACCCCATTGACCTATACAATTACCATCCAAGCTCCCTGCTCCCCTACCCACTCAACTAGTCCTCTCACTCACAGAGGACCCTGCCAGCACCAAAACCAACGTCTGCAAGGCCATGACCAACATACGCAATTGGATGAGAGGCAACTCCTTCAAACACAACTCCACAAAACAGAAGTACTGATCTTTGGGAAGAACTCCTCGGTATGGGATCACTTCTGATGGGCAGCAGAATTCGGACTAACACCCACACCGACAGACCATGCACCCAACCGTGGCATCATCCTCAACAGCCAACTGACCATGAAACGACAATTCAACAAAGTCGCCTCCTGCTTCCACACCCTTTGCATGCTCCGCAGAGTCTTCAGATGGATCCTTATCAACACCAGAAAGACCGTCACACAGGCCCTTGTCCGAAGCTGCCTTGACTATGCACGCGCTCTATGCCGGAATTTTCACCCAGCTCCTCTGAAGACCATGGACTATACAGAACACCGTAGCCAGACTCATCCTGGACCTCCCCAACAGACCCACATCATCCCCACCTCAGAAACCTCTGCTGGCTTCCCATCCAGAAGAGATGGCAGTTCAAGAGCCTCACGCACACTTACAAATCTCTACACAATCAAGGACCATCCTATATCAACCATCGGCTAAACTTCCATCTGCTAGCAAGACACCTGCGCTCCACCTCACTAGCCCTTGCACACACACCCCTGCATCCATAGCAGCCGAAGCAGAGACCTCTCCTTCTACATCACAGCCAGTACCTGCCTCTCCTCCTCCGTACAGTTCCCTCCCTTGCGGACTTCAGAAATATACTCAAGACCTGGCTTTTCCACTGAGACATGGCACCCTCAGTGCCCAGATAACCCATTTGGTGACAGTGTTGCACTATACAAATGCTGATTGATTCACTGATTCACTAAAATGTATTCAGACATACTGCTGTCAGCTCGACACCCCACTAAACCAGTCAACATTATTAATTCCACATTAATGGATTTTCCATCTGAGTATGATCTACCTTATTAAGATCCCATATCATCATAATTCAGCCTAGACGCTATGATTTTTGTGCCTTTAAATATAACTATTTGCATTCTTTCACCGGCAGACTTACATTATATCATGGTTCTCTTTCAGTCTTTAGTCAGTGGTTAGTGCAGAAGAGGTCAGGCAGAAGAGGACACATATTTGGTCACACATTTACTAGCACCTTGCTGAAAATGAATGAGCAAGTGGCAGGTGTGGCAGTCAACACTCTGTGACTTTTAGTGTGTATGCTAGAAAAATGAAGGATAAAAAGACTGTTTAGTAAGAACAGTCTATATGGAATAGGCACATTGAGATGTAGATTCAAAGGAAATCGATTACATGAGATCCCATATTTGTGATTATCTCTGTCACCTACAATTATTTTGAAAATATATTGTCTTGGCAGGGTTTTAGATGCACGCACATTCATATCATATATACCATTGCATGCTGTTTGCTTTAAAGAAACTGTCGAGTCCTTGGATTAAGGATTTCTCCACTGCCTTCCATGTACAAACATTCACACTTCTTGAATTAAGGATTATATTCACTCACATTGGTTAAAATGTCAGATCAAGTGGATACTTTTAAACTTTTGCGTAGTATCATTCAGTTTGAAAAGCATTGGTATCAACCTTTTACCAATAAGAATTATGGTTTCTTATCTGCTTATGTTTTAACGTTGTAACATTGAATTGTTTACTTACTTTTCTTTTTACATAAATCCATTGGGTGAGACACGTCTTGACTGTTGTTGGCGTTTTTAATTCTATTGAGCTACAAACTATTACCATAATTGTAATAAATGGTATTGAGTTATGGATTGTGACCAATATGTTGAATTACTATAAAAACGTGAGAACATCTTGACTTGACTTGAGAACCTCTCGACTAACTCTAGAAGCATAAAGCAGAAGTGTCCAACCAATATTTAATTGTGTATCCTTATCTGCTTTTCTGATAGGAATCCATTTATAGCACCCATGGATTACGGTGTGCATTTTGTTTGGTTTGCTTCTAATAAAATATACGTTTCAATGTAAGCTAAGTTGGCGTAAGCAGGAGTGCAAGCAAATAATTCATTACCAATAATTCTCTCTTCTAATTATATATAGTCTATGGTTATAAGGGTGACCTTTGACTCATGACGAAAATTTGAAGGTAAAACAGTGTATATAAAAAAACAAGACAAATGCTCTAAGCTGATCTGAACACCTTCCTAAACCATATGAAGGGTTACCCCGGTGCAAAAGGCGATATTAACTCATATACATTAGCTGCACTGCAGCGGTAGGCCTGCCCACACATAAGAGAAAAAAAGGAGATACTGAGAAAAATACATGAGTAGGTGGGATGGCAACAAAGACATAACAGCATCTAACTAATGACGTCATTATCCCACCAAATGTACATTCATTTTATATGTGTTCTGATGAACAATAGAATGTTTACTACAACATTCTTGGCGCACAACTTGATTGCTTTAGTTCTGTTTTCTTTTCAGTGTACACAGTTTCATTAATAGTTTTTCGCCCTTTTCTGCCTGTGAATGTCCTCTTTTCTCTTAGAAATCCATGGACATTGGGTGGTTTGATATCATCTAATTGTGAGAGAGTGGGTGTGTATAGGGCGTGGTGGCAAGAACACCTTACCGATGGCTGGGCTTTTCCAGCTTTTCCAGGTACCGTGCATAGCTCCTGTTCCAAGATCTGCCATTGAAAATGAGGCACATCATGCAAAATCTATATTCAACTCACTGAATTTAGCATTTTTATTTAGCCTTTGATTTTGCCCGAAGAATTTCAGAAGGTTTGACTTGCTAAAATCTGTCATGGATAACAGCTGGGGTCCAGCAATGGCGGAGGAGTGTCACTTCACTGTCTGGCAAAGAGCCAGTAAATGAAAATGAAACGATATTCTAGCATTATTTTCTTTTTTTATTGCAGTCTCTGAGCCTGTGATGTGGGGCGGGGCAGGGTTGGTGTATGGGAGGGGGATGAGGAGTACTATCTGCAATCCCTAAGTGTGCATATGTATTTTGGCTGACCGTTTCAGGCCGACCAAAAAACACATGCACACTTAGGTTTCTCCAGTCCAGCTGCATTTAGCAGCTGGGCTGTAGAAACCCCACAGACTATCTGACCTGAGTGGAGCGTCTTTCCAGCCCGTTCAGGCCAAACCCTGCGCTGCTCTGCAGCACGGTGATTGGATGGGAGTCTGTCCCAGGGGGAGGAGAGAAGGCGCGACGCGTGAGGCGGCCGGCAGCTTCATGTAAGTTTATTTTTTTATTAATATATCATTAATAACCCACCTGCGTGCGGCGCAACCCCTCCTGCGTTCTCTCCAACCTCCCTACCATCCGTTGTTTGTGGTGGCTGCCACTGGGGTCCAGTAATTATCACTCAACTTTGAATTCTGATTTCTGCTCAAACTCCTGATTCCACTGTTTTTTGGAAATCAGGCTGCAGCTCATAATACCGGACTTGCTGTTTGACCTCTCTTTTTGTCCCTTGCATGTTGCCAAAGCTGCACAATATCAAACAAATTGTAATGTTGAACACACTGACAGTTTCTTGCACTAGTTTGACTCTTCTGTTTTTTTCTTAGGCCACTTGTTCTGTCCCTCCTACCTCATTTGTTCCCAAACATTTTTTCCATCCCCCAGAAGTGCCTGATTTTCTTCTCAAAAGAATAACAGTCATCCAAACATTTATTACGAAAATGTGATTTACCGTTACATAACACTTTCTCATTTCATTGTAGCCTTTC
This sequence comes from Lissotriton helveticus, assembly GCF_964261635.1. Lineage (NCBI taxonomy): Eukaryota > Metazoa > Chordata > Amphibia > Caudata > Salamandridae > Lissotriton > Lissotriton helveticus. The sequence goes on along the minus strand of NC_136065.1, from coordinate 1,298,111,445 downwards.
TTCGATCTGTGAAACGTGACACGAATCCTTATATTTTCTGTGATCGTCAAGCGGTCTTGTGTGTTCCTCTAGGACACCAGGTCGGTTTTGATCTGAGGCACGCTAGGACCACTTGAAAGTTTGTACTGTTTCCAGTGACACTGTGTGAATATTTGTGTCCTCTTGAAGCCCTCGCTAACAAACAAGCCAGGGTTAAAGCTTGCATTTTTGAGTATTGTATTAACATGGCACAGGTAGCAGGTGGCCGATGACCTGTGACTGGAGTTTTAGAGATGTCCATGGCAACATACGCAGAATGCTGTGTATCTTACTCTAGTGCCAGCATCGACAACTGTCCATGGTTGGAATATTGCAAGAAACATTGTCAAATGTATTGTACTGTTGAAAGTGGGGCAGCCAACCACGCTCCTCGGAGGCCAATCGAGTTCCTCGGTCCATAACTACCAGAGTAGGCCCGCAGCACGAGCGCCACACCAGACAACTGATTTTGTGGAGGGACAGAACAATTGGCAGAGCGGTGACAGAGCTGACACATATATGGGGCAAGTGCAGTACTGACCATGAAGATAGCCAGTGCCTCATTATCGTACCTGTCTCTCCTTAAGCACCCTTGCCGTCATATTTGGCCTTAAATTGCCAGAGTCTCAATAACTAGCATTATTGGCTGGCTCCATGATCAGTAATACTACAGTAGACGTGTGTCAGTGTGCAAGAGCATAAATAAATAACCTAACTTTTAAGATCTACAAAATGGTTACAACTTGTCTGGCACTAACCTATCAGGAAGTATGTGGGGCCATATTCCCTGCCACTATTAGGACCCATGGCACCCTTGCTGTGCTACTTCATTTGAAACAGTTGTGATGTCAGTAAGAGGGTGCAAGATATCTCGTACATCAACTTTGACCCTTTGGCCCCAAAAGAGGCGTGGAGGGTATGGCCATATGACCTAGCCGCCAAACTCATTGGCACGCATGGCTTTTGGTCATCTGGCCACAGAACCCCACCCCTCTTTTATTTTATAAATTAAAAGAAAAAATGTCCCTTGGGAGCACATAGGGGCTTGCGCTGGATCCTGCATCAATCCAGCGGGATAGATTTTTACATTTTAATTTTGGCCCCAAAAGGGCCAGGAGGTCAGGGTACACCTACCTTATTTTTTATTTTACATTTTCAGAACATGAGGACCAAGTCCTCATTTCCTGTAATGGCGAGTGCACCATTTTCTTTCTTGTTGACACCAGCCAATCAGATCGGTCGACAGGAAAAAAGTACTCTAGATCATACAGATCGCTCCGAGTTTTGAATTAGTATCCTGTGGGAATCTCGGAGGAACGCTGTCAATATATGTATACATTTTGAACCTTAATTTCCCAAAATCTACTGAACATATGTACACCAAATCACGTTTGTACGGGCACCGAGTGGTATGCACACAGCAGGGCTCTCTAAACCGAGCAGAAAGGGGGAGCAGTCCCTCTATGTTTAAACACTGCTGTGGTTTTTAAACATAGAGGGACTGCCCCCTGTTCTTGCCCTGTTTAGAAACTGCTGCATAACACTCAGCGGCAGTGCCCATACATAATCAGTGCAGAGTATGTAAGTGCGCCGAGTGCTGTTTGGCTGAGTTATTTTCTTAGCACAAAAAGCATTCTTGCATCCAATTTTGGATGTGAGGGTGCATTTTGCGCTAAGTTAATAGCGCCAAATGCCCACTCTGCCCTGCCACGGAATCCTACAGAATCCCGCAGAATTTTTATGGAATTCCATGGTATCTAAGTCCGTCAGTCCCACCCACCCCTAGTTTTGAGACTTTTTCGGTAACATTATTTTTAGAAGTGTATTTTGTGAATTTCAATGATCTTACTCTTTTGAGGGTGTTTGTTTTGTATTAGCATGTCCCTCCCAAATCCCTTTCCTTAATTCCACCCTTTTTTGACTAATTTTTTCCTGTTTTCCTAGCACTCTCCCTGTTCTGCCCCGCATTTACTACGAAGATCTCTGCCACCGTGGCAGAGATCTCTGGACTAAATATAGGAGAGGCAGTAGCAGAGGTCTCTAGCCGTGGTTTGTGAATTGCATCTTGTAGGACATCAGTAGTAGTACTGTAGTACTACTTTATGTACAACAAATTGCAGTTTGTGAATCAGACTCCATATGTTGAGGCTATTGTAGTTTTTAAAGTTAATGCTGGCCTGCATCATCCTGATCCCCATTCCTCGACTTTAACAACTGCTGTCAGTCATGTTAGGAGGTTCTTTGCACTATGGGTACTGTTGCTATGTGTGTGAGGAGTTATATGCTTAATGATTGAAGAGTTGTTCCGTTTTAAGTTCATCTCTGTCCATGCTTGAAAGATCCAGGAGTCCCATAGATAGATATGTCAATAGCCTACCCCATATTACCTCAAAGTATTTTATGGCAATCAGTCATGACGCTGGTGAACCTTTGCATTGCCATTATTTTCCAAATCCTTAGGTATCAATGTGAGATTGGTGGTGGATTCTTCCAGCCGTGGCCGGCAGTCGGAGTACCGGCAGGGGGGTGACGTGGGGAGGGGGAGGGGCAGGGTGGGGGGTAGTAATGTATGGATTACGGAGCTTCCCAGGAAAGTAAACATTTAAATAAATAAAACAAATTTCGTTGAGTGCACTGCATCACCAAATCCGATGCAGTGCGCACCACGAAATTCGTTTTATTTATTTAAATGTTTACTTACCTGTAAAACTCCATAATCCATACATTACTACCCCCCAGCGGCTGGATTCTTCTACTGTTCCACCAGGATCATCTTCGCAGCACAAAGCAGTTCCAGATGAGTAGACCGTCTTCTTTGGTTTAATGTTCAAGGGTGGGCAGCAAAAACCCAGTAGAACTGAAGCAATCTCAGCGGACTAGGTCATCCCAGTGCTACCATCAGAGCTGCCAGTACCTCCACCCAAACATGTTTAATACAGGGGCAGTGCCACCAAATATGGTGAATGTCCTCAAAGAGAACAAACTCCTCCAGTGAGGGCACTAGCAGACAGATAGTTTGTGCAGCTTAGTTGACCACAGATACCAGTGGAATACCCTATAGTGTGCATTCCCGCCCAAAGTACAACTGGAGTTTTGTTTTAGATCTCACCAGAAGTATGTCTATTGAGCTTTCTATACCTTTCTCCCAAAGATAGCAGCCAATTTCACTGGTTGTCAGAGGATTTACTTCTACTAAAAGTTCATGCAGGGTTGAGATAACTCCTTTCGATCCGGTGGTTGTTTTTACAAACTTCTTGAATGGGGTTAGTTTGCTTTTAATGTGGAATGCATCACTCTGTAGCATAATGGAATCTTTCTGTCTCATCTAAACCAAAAAGGTGTTTCAGTCCTCAAACAATATGATCCTGCTCTCACAAAAAATATCAGATATTGTAAGGCAATCTATGTTGCTATGCATCAAATTCACATGGCAACAGTTCGGACATGATGGCAGGGTTATAACATATATGGGTCTGAGAGGGAGGTGAACAGTTGGACTCAAGTGCCTCTTTAATCTGTCCCAGACCACCATTGTGGCATTTGTGGGGGCACTAAAACATGCTTTTCTGGTGCCTGTCTTTCCATGGTTTTCATTTAAATCCAGAGGGTCTTTCTCACCGTTGCACAATAAACACTTTGTCACAGTTTGTCCGCAGCTCTTAGAAACCATTATAAAAGTTCTCTCAATTGGGCATTGGGAAGTCCAGGAGAGGAATTCCACCCCTCTGCTTAGGCTGGACCAATATTGTATAAGCCAAGTGGAGTGGTTCTTCTTCCCAATTAAATTCAGGAGCATTTTCTTTAGGTTGGTGAGAAGGTTCGAACGGACAAACACAGGCAGCGTTTGAAAGAGATACAGTACCCTGGCAATGACATTCATTTGGCTGATTAGCTGATGTGTATCCTACCCAGCCACAAGAGAAACAAGCATTGAAAATGCAATAGGTCTCGCCTTTTATTAAGTTAAAGCCATTTGCTTTGATATACAATAACATTAGCAAAGCAAATGGCTTTAACTTAATCAAAGGCGAGACCTATTGCATTTTCATTGCTTGTCTATTCCGCCTCTGGTTTTTACCAGTTCAGCTAAAAAGAACCAAAGGGCGCGCTAGGATCTCTTGCCTGGATTAAAGAGAGGTTCTCTAAATACGCCAATTACTTCTGAAGAGTAGAAGTGACGGAGCTTTCTGTTGCGGCCGCACTCCTCCCGGAGAAAACATTGTTAACACGAGAAACATGCACGCTCCGACGTGAAACCCTCCAGCAGCCGCGAGACGTTGCACGTTCCCTTCAATCAGAGGACCTCGGGGGGATCAGGGTGTGCCTTCCCTCCGTTAAGGAGTTCCATGCGTGCTTTCTGTTAAAATCTGTCTGTTGAATTTCAAGTCATGTACGATTAAACACAAATGAATCATACAGTTGTTGCCAGGATAAACAAAAGATAATTTTATAGTAAGCTATAAAAATAATTTTACACGATTATTAATATAATTCAGCACACATGTACATAATGTTTTCTCCGTGTTTTAACTAATGCTACTGATCTATTTAAAGAATGATGTGCTTTTTAAATACTACTGCAATCAAAAACTATGAATGTATTTAAATACCTGCGTGCTTCTAAAATAATTTTGCAGTTTTAAAGACTTGCGCATTTCTAAAAATAATACAGCGTTGTTTGTTAAAACGATTCTTTTATTTGAAGAACTTCTATAAAATTCTTCCCGCTTCTCAGGGCCGGACTGGGAACCAAAACCGGCCTGGCAAAGTGCTCGGCCGGCCCCCCTTGGGGTTGGGGGGTGCGACCGCGCTCTTTGCTAGGGCCGGTTTTCGGCCGATTTTGTTACAGTGCCGTTTTTGCAGCTAAAAACGACCCTGTAACAAAACCGGCCCCCTGGGGCCCAAAACCGACCCCCACCCTCGCGGCCGACCGGGGGATTGCCCGGTGCCTGCAACGGCCAGTCCGGGCCTGCCGCTTCTAATATAATTATGCTAATTCTTAAAACTAATGTACCTACTTTTAAGTAGTAATGCACACTTTCAATCAAGTGCACCAATTAAGTAATGCTTTGTGTGATTATTATTTTATTTAATTTTTACATTAGTAAAAGTTTAATTTAGCTAGGCACAGACACTGACAGTTGGTGACCTAGACACAACCCCCGTCTGCCAGTAAGCTACACACACGCTGATGGCCAGAAAGATAGACGCAAACCCGGACATCCAGAAGTTTAAACGCAATCCCACAACATCAGAACAGGAGGGGGGCAGATCCTTTCTGGATAAAGGTCAGACACGTTAAGCCCTCCGAGGCCCCGTAAACAGGCCCAGAAAAACAGTTCATAAACATAGGGACCCGCCCTCCCTCCATTGTCTGAGCTGTCAGCAGCGAGAGCTGAAAGTTAAATAACAAGTGAGAAAGTGAAAGGAGTACACCCTCAACACAGCCACCGTGGAGCCCTGAGGGAATTGCGCGGGGTTCGGCGGGAGGGATTGGGAAGCTGTGCACAGAAATGAATCACGGTATTAAAAATAATTCCAAGCGCACGGGTCAGCCGCGACTGAAGTGTTGGGAGAAACAAAGGCAAATATTAAAACCGCTGGAGATGGAGACAGACGCAAGGCTGCAAAAGTGAAAGAGGCTACTGCCTTAGCCCTGTCCTCCCCGTGCTACAGGCAGCTGGTGATGTAAACTGGTAGGGTGTAAGGCAAGCGCGAAAGTGAAAGGAGGACCGTGCTGCAGGCGATCTCTTGTCTTTATGGGGCCATGTCTTTAAACACATGGCCCCATAAAGATAAGAAATCATTTACGACGCACGGAAAGCAGGCGAGCCCATCCAAGTGGGACTGCAGAAAAAGCCAAAAGTATACGTCATAAAAAGCTCTTTTCCAATGGCTGGCCACCGTTTAGCATAAACGGTGACGTCAGCCAAAGGTAAAGAGGGGCGGGGCTTGAAGCCCTTTACCGAAAGTCCTCACAGACATTGAATCTCGCCGAGCTTAATGTTTAAGGCTTCCTTCACCAGACCTGGCCTATGCCTAAATTCCTGATGCGTTGTGGTGCTTGAGGGGGCATCTTCCACAAGCCCTCCACACCCAACAAGCAGAACACCCTACTTGCCGCACTCCCAGGCCCCATGGCTTTGGCCATCTTCCAGGGCCCATGTGTGTCAGCAACGAAGTCAGTGGCCAATCCACAGAGGTCCCAGGGGAACCCTCCAGGGTCCCCCAGTAGGGAAGTGCCACTGGCCCTGGAGAGACTCAACCTGGTATTGTGTGCCAGCTGAAGCAACTGAGTCCTAAAGTCCACCCGTGGAAAGGTTCAGGTGTCTTCTTCCTTCCAACTTGGGACCATTCTGGCATCGCAACCCAAGTTCCAGTGGCTTCTCAAGTGCCTTTATCTTGTGCACGGGTCTTTAGGGAGCGGTGGTACAGTTTTGAAGGAAGGCAACTCTACCCAGTCGAAGGGTGCCACATCATCACTCAAACAAATTTCAAGGGAGAGACTTTAGACCTCATCATAGCGAAAACGAACAGTGTATCAGTAGAATCCATTATCCCATGTGACTGGAACGACCATTACAGCATCTTCTTCTCCATCAACATTGAGGTAATCCGAAAAAGATGCCAACCTACAAAAACAAAACAATGGAAAAGGAATATCCAAAATATTAACTGGAGCGCCTTGGTAACCCAATGAGACTCCACCCTGATCCCCACGACAAGCATGGTTGATGTCCATGACCTCACAGACTTTTACAATTCCACTATACTTGAAATTCTTGACTCTACAGTGAAGAAAAAAACGTTTCCTCCAAAATCTCCAAACCATGATTCAATGAGAACCTGAACTCTGATCGGCACAAGCTAAGATCAGCTGAGCGAATATAAAAAAAACATCACCCTCCATTGTTCACCTACATAACCTTAGAGCGCTGAGGAATACATACAACAGAAAAATCCTAAAGGCCAAGGCAGACTTCTTCAAAACCCATCTGAGCCAAGCAATTAACCATCCAAAAAACTATTTGAAATCATCAAACAACAATCACGCAACACTCCTAACGCTATGGAACTAACAACCCGGCTACCCCAAATTACGATGAGCTTGCCAATTTCTTCCTAGAAAATACTAAAACCATTGAATACGAAATTCAATCTAAGAATGCCCTTCCACAAACTATTGATCATGAGTCTACTCTTTACACACAGACCAAGGGCCATTTTAGCATTCTGATCGAAATTCCCAAAAACAATGCCTATTGGCACACCTTCTCACCCATCTCTGAACACGAAATCTATAACACTCTTCTAGAGATCAAACCTTCCAATCACTTCTCTGAACCCTTACCCCTGCTTTATTCAAAATGGTAAAAACCTCTATTCTACCCTTATGGTCAAAAATTGTAAATGCCTCTCTGAGGCAAGGCTCCATACCTGACTGCCTTAAAGTAGGGCAGGTCACACCTATACTAAAGAAAGCAAACTCCCTCTCCACAGATCTCAACAACTACCGCCCTATATCCAACATCCCCACTCTGGCGAAACTGCTGTAAAAATGTGTACAAATTCAGCTATGCAACCACATCGAGAGCTACAACATCCTAGACAAACTCAATCCGGCTTCCGTCAAGGTCACAGCACTGAATCAGCTCTCACCCACATAATGGATGACATACTAAAAATGTTAGATCATAATGAATCATGTCTTTTGATACTTCTTGATCTATCCTCCGCTTTCGATACGGTTAAGCATGACAACCTACTGTCCCTACTCGAACAAAGGATGGGCCCAATTAGCCCAGTGTTACAATGGCTCACCTCCTTCCTAAGTAATAGATCCCAAAGAATCAAGATGAAGCAATCACTTTCTTAACCCTCCATGATCACCCTAGGGGTTCCACAGGGCTCAGCACTATCACTAATTCTTTTTAATCTACTCATGAAACCCCTGGCAAACGCGCCAAACTCTGCGGATATTCTATATCACCTATATGCGGAAGACACACAACTGTATATGAAAATCTCCTCTCCAGATTAATTCATCTCCCTCAACGCTATTCTACATAATACTCAAAGTCGGCTCAACGGCAACCACCTCATGCTTAACACCAAGAAATCATAATTCCTTCTCATCTCCCACCCATTCACACACCCAAGATAGACTTCTGGCTGAAGCATCTAACTTCCTTTGATTGTGCTCGCTACATCATTGACTCTGCGAAATCCCTGAGAGTCACCCAAGACAAACACTTAAATATGCAGGCGCAAATCAATAATGCCACCAAGGGAGCTAATTATCAGAAATAACCACATCTCTCCAGCCTTGAAAGTTCTGAACTGGATACCCTACGAGGCGAGAATACAACTAAAGATCGCCTGCATGACCCGTAAAGCCCTGCATAGCAACACCCCCAGTTATTTAGACCAAAAGCCAGAGCGGTCAGGAGGATGCAGACATTTGCGGAGCTCAAGCTCACTACTACTAAACCCACAATCCTTCCACAAAAAGAGAACTGGATGCAGAGCCTCAGGTATCGCACTGAAGATTTGGAACTCCTTACCTCCAGATGTATATAGAATATCTTCCTTTACCTCTTTCAAAAAAGAAGTAAAAATGCTTCTAATGAACAAATTCCCATCCTAAGACTCTAATTCTTTGATGACTATTAGCCACCTATGATATCCATATACCACTGTCTACCTCTTTTTGTATTGAATGTCGAATTTTGAATATATGTATATTACCCCAATCATCTACTGTTTGATAACAGTGTATTGTAAAGCACTCTGATACCCTCGTGGGTCAAGTTCGCGCTATATAAAACTTCATAAATAAATAAATAAACTCCTGCCCCAACCCTCCTCGCCAGCATTCTGAGATACTTAAAGATGACAACTTCAAATGATCTGTGAAATGGCCTTCCCGGGGACCCTCGGCCTTCCCCCTCTCCGATAAACTTCAAAAGGGAGCCCCTCCTGTGTTTGGCTTCTGAGGTCTGGCCTTCCTCTTTTGTTTCTGTAAGGTTGCGCATGCTCAGGCCAGATGCAGTATGCTGAGTTAATTAACATATGCGAATTTCCTCCCCATCCCTTTCTTTCCCAGGACCTATGCCAGGCACTGTTTATTGCTCTATTGTGTGGGGTGGCATTTGATCCTCCTGCTGGCAGTAGAGACATTAACTTGTCCCAGTATTGGGTACAAAGTTATAGAATATGAGATGGTCATGGGAAAAGTGACAATTCTCTAAGTGTATTAAGGAGTACAGATATCACAAAAGTGACAGAGGAGCTGCACTTGGTGTACAGGTTTACCCTAAGCTTTATACCTGACTGGTATCTCTAGGTCTAGGTATGGCAAAAAAGTGCAGAGGCACCCATTATATCCATAATATTTAATGCAGTGAGCACAAATCCTTTCCACTAAAGCACTACAGACCAACACTATGCATGCCCGTTCACATTATAAGGCCCACACTAGTTCAGCACCAATCCCTGAAGGGCCCCTCCCGTGTTAGGCTATTGGCGCACGAATACTAGGGTGAGCTAGATGGTAGTCTCACACATTCAACCTGCACATTTGTGCACACCTCTGTGCTCCTGTCTTCATGTTAAATCAGCAAGAGTCTCTTACCTAGATGCTCAGCAGTAGCCTTATCTTAAAAGGCGGACACTGACAGTCAGCAATCTCATTCCATTTCCTCCGAATTTACCATGAGTGAGATTCAGTTCGTGAGATTTTCTCCTGGTGCAAGTCCAAAACCGGGTAGTTAGAAAGCGAAAAATCCAGGGGATTAAATGGTGGAAACCATTTCTGCAATTTTTTGCTGGCTTTTGTTAAACTCAAATTGGTCAAAGTTTGAGAGGAATCTGATTGCGAGAATGTTAGTAGCCAGCTTTGCATCCACGTTAAGTAATGTGTTATGCCCATCAGAGGCCCAGGACTTAGAATTTTTGCCTTGTTTTAGTATCAGGGAAATAAATGTTAGTTTTGCCCTTTGCTACAGTTAAATTCAAGGGTCCATTAAGAAGAAGGCATAGGGTGGGGAACCAGTTTTTCTAAAAGTTGCTAGTGAAGCAGCGTGGGCACATCACCTTGTGTGGTTTAAGGGATATGATAGCAGTTAGGACTTCTGGCTTTGTAGTAGGGGCTTCAAGTATATCTCGCTGTTCAGGGGTTAAGCTAGGAAGGAGTCTCATTTCCTGATAAGTGGTTTGTTCTTCTTCAGAAAGTGGGCCTTTGGAGTTAAAGCCAAAAAGCCCTATAGTTTGTGAAAGACCTCTATTTTTTTCTCCTCCACAGTGAGCACCAGACCTGTAGTGTATTGTATTTCACCTATATACCAGTATCTCTGCTTTACTTGTAACTACATCGTTAGGCTTTCCCTTTGAAGATGTGAATATAAATCAGAGGCACTGTTCTGTTTTAAGAAGCTGCTCTTTCACGAAATCATTTTCTGTTTGTCCCAATTTCTTCAAATTTGCCGTTATCCCCTTGTAAGTGCTAAAGATTACAGTTTTGAATGCACCCCATATAAAAGAGCTGTTCACTTCCCTAGTATCATTGAGTTATATCAGTTTGTAGCTCAGCTCTTAGACCCTGGTCTTGAAGTAGTGAAAAATCAAATATTCCCCTCCCCATCCCAGGGATGCGTGGATTAAAAGAGAGTATTATTGGAGCATGATCTAAAAGTATCAGGTGTATTATAGATTCATAGACTCAGATCATCCACACATTGCTCACCAGGGCATAGTTAATTCTGGACCATATTATATGAACATAGGAGGAGAATGTCTAATCTTCATTGTGCACTCATCATTTTAGAGTTTTGGAGAAAATGCCAGATTATGTTGTCTGTGTCTCTTATTTATCTCTCCTCATGTCCCTCTCCAAATGTAAATCCCCCAGGAGCGCTATCCTGCCCCTCAGTGAAGCCCACCAGAATGTTGAGGAAGGGTATTAGGAAGCTATATTGATCAGTATTTGGAACATAGATGGTTGCGATTGAGACTCGCATACCAGAGATTTATCATGTGGCTATTACAAACCTCCCTCTTTGTTCCTCTTACTAGTAACAGGGGTGACAATTAGAAACCTGTGAAAAAAGGGTAACCACATTATGAAGCTCATTGGAGCATTTGACATGTATTTCCTAGATAGATATCATGTCATAGCGCTTTTCGTAGAGGGAGTTACCAAACTTAGCCTTTTTGTTGGAGGAGTTCAAACACCTTCAATGATATTGTCTTCAATATTTACATCTCAGAAGATCGCCTGTTCCATGCGCCCTTCAGTCATGAGCCATTAGATGATCTCTTCAGTATAGTATGATGTAACAACAGTCCCATGAGTATGTTAATAATCACAAGTGATCCCTCCTCCACTTCCTAAAAATGATCACCTGTGTTGAAATAGTGTTTAATGCAGTGCATGGGGTGGATCCTTGTCCCCTGGAAAGGTCCATAGTAGTCCAAAATGCAACGGGCCATTTACACACTGGAGTAATAAGGTCTCCTTGAGATGTACTTGTCTCACTACATGATAGGAGAAAGAGAAACATGTAATTCAAAAGCAAGGAAAAAAACAGCAGAATCTCATGCTTCATAGAGTAGCAGTCTAGGGGCAGAGGACCCATGTTGCCTTTCAAAAGAGGGTTCCACTGACCATAAGCCCAGACTCCAGCTCTATAGTAGTGACTTAGGGGGTGCAATTAGGGAGAAACACCAATCCATGATTAGGCTTAGTCCTTGCCTCTCTTCGCTCTGGTTTATCATCTTCCATCTCACTGACATTGCCCTCTTGAGGTTCATCAATGTCCCAGTGGTGGATCTCAACTCTCCTCATCCCCTGCATCATCGATATTGCCCAGCTCTAATTGAATGCCCAACATATGTGCCTCCTTGAGTCTGTCCAAGTAATGATGAGTTTTAGTTTGGAAATCAAAGGAAATGCCAAAGGGGTAAGTTCAGCGATATCAGATACCTTAACTACACAGTTGTTCAGCGGAGACCCAGAACTATTGAGATCTCAATTGAGTTGTTGGGGTTGGTTTCTTGGAAAAGCATGCATTTGAATCCTTGCTCTTCTTGCCCCAAAGGATCTTTTCTTTAATTGTAAAGCTGTGAAACCTGTTCAGTATGTCTCTTAGCCCTCATCCATCCTCAGTTCTCAACTGCACAACTCACAGTGTCATCTTGGGCTTGTAAGACGGTCACCTTTGTCCTCGTTGAGCTCCCCCCAAGTTTGAGGCAGTTGATTCTGGCTTCAGCTGCTATGATTGATTTCCTCCAGAATCTCCGTTTTGAAGAGCTGAAGTTTAGTTAGAAGATCCTCCTTGGTTGGTGCGATGTTTGTAGGAGAAGCAAATCATGCCAATTCTTGGGAGGCCATCCTCAGGCTCCCCTCAACCCCACAACCTAGGAAGTGGAGAGAGGGAAGTGGCGGGAGAGCCTCTCTGGGATTGCTTCTTCGGAGGTCATAAATTATCCTCGGAACAGGTGACTGTTATATCAGTCCTCTCCCAGAGACCTGTGGTTCACCCATGTGTAGTTATGGTCTTCGCCCCTTGGAGGCCTGGCCTTGAAGTGTGCGGTATGAAGGTGCTACTTAACAGAAGCACTGCTGGGAGAAGCAGTGCACAGTGAGGTGCTGTCCATGGTCTTAGAACAGAGATTGAGTTGGGCCCAGTTCTGGGTCTGTGTATTTGCAAGTCACTCCAATGCTTGGCACCAGGGAGCCAGCACCAAGAAGACTTGCCAGCATCAGGCCGTTGGGTTGCTATGTCTTTGATCCTCTCCTCACCTTGCACATTCAGCATCTGGAGCAGTGAAACACAGTACACAATAGAAGATATGCACTTAGCCTGGCGTTTCAGTGCTGCCTCACTATAGCAGCAATATTGCCCCATCGTTAAAGATAAGTCCTTCCAAGCTTGATATGTCAGCAGGGAGCCGTTACTCTGCCCTGCTGTCCACCACCCACCAACAATTTCCCTTCCTCTGAGCCCACCGCTACAGTCTGCCACGTGGGCTCCCACTTGGTCAGCTCCTCTGGATAGGCTTGTCCCTCCTTTCTGCTGGGCCTCCATGCTTTGTTCATGGCAAGGTTCCACTGCCTTCCCTTGCCTGCTCCCTGCCAGGCCTGGGGGCATCTCCCTGTAACCTATCTCTTTAGTGCAGCGTGTCGGGTGCTTGCAGGGCTATCTTCAGCATCTATCCACCATGGGAGGAGTGGGGTCTTCTGTTCCACTGAACGCAGATGAGTCCATAGTTCATCCTCGACCATTCACTTCTCACTGTTGAGCCTCTTCCTAGATCATCAAATCCCCCCCTTTTTTTTATAGAGTTTTATATAGCGCGAACTTGACCCGAATCGGGTATCAGAGTGCTTTAAATAGCACCAGTTGCATTACATGAGGACACATTAATTTTTGTTAGACACAGGGAGATTAAGTGATTTGCCCAGAATCACAGGATGTTCTGCGTCATTACCGAGACTCGAACCCAGTTCCCCAGATTCAAGGTCGACCGCCCTAGCCGTTAGGCCAACAACTGGGCCAACAACTGCCTGTAGCCTTGCCGTGTGGTTCGATAGTGAATGAGAGCCTCAGTGTGACTAGTCTGCCCAGGTCTGCTTCATAGCCATGCCCATTGCAAGTTTTTTGACATTTGCATATGAACGCATGAGTCAAGACACATGAACACTTATGGCATTTCGTCTTGCAATTGGTTTTCTGTTGAAGACAAAACATTCCAAGATGGCCACTAATTTGCAATATGTGCACGCCTGAATTATGACGTGCACAGAGCACCGGGAGTAGGGAGGAGAGAAAAAAACAGACCACACTCGGAGAGGACAGAGGAAGATGCAGAGAGAGAGAGGAAAGGCATGCACTCATATGAAGTGCTCACTGCGAACCAGAAAAAAATTCTCCTCTATTTTGTTATGTTGGGGGAAAACTTTATACAAGGAGAAAACAAAATGAGCAGAACTTAGAACACAAGTAGGTAACTGTACAACATATATCAGGACATTTAATGTATTATTGAAGAAGTGAAAATAAAAAAATAAATGTCCTGGGGGTTACCTGCAGTACAATGACAATGGTAATTGCACTCATTTGGCCCCGTTTATATATAACAACTTGTAGCTTGTAGGTCCTCATTCCAATGACATGGTCAGAATGGAAACAAGAAAAAAATACTGCATCCATCGGGGAAAGGAAGAATAGTACATTTCTGTCTGTGCCCATGCATTGATTAATCAAGCAATAGCAGTTGCATTAATCCCACTAGTGTGTGATCGGAAATTATTGGTGTCTGCAGATTACACCCAATCATAGGTAGGCTTGTAGAATGTTGATATTTACAATTAAAGATTAGATTGATTCTAGCTAATATCTTCTCCCAGAATTTATGGAGCTCCTTGAAGTCAGAAAACAAATTTGAATAATTTGCATCATGTTTTCTATATATGGGGCAGGAAGATGCAGGTATGAATCCCAGTTGATAAGGCCACCATAATGTATAGTACATCCATACAATCATTCAGAAGTTCGGAATACGTTGAAAGGGTTGAGTATTAATATTACATTACTGGTTAACACCTTTCTAATGTCAGTTTTAATTACTCACATCAAGATAGGCAAAATGTATCAAGGTATGATGCAGCATTATCATTAGTTCATGGTTCTCTGGAGCCAATCCATCATACCCACTCATACAGTAGTCAATTAGGAGTTAGGGAACACATGTTCTTTGAGTGCCATCTCCTAACAGAATATTGGAAGCTGATCGAGATGAGGCTGAGTGATAGCATGGGTCAAATAATGACCTTGCCTGAGAAAGCAGTCCTTGCACGATTACCTCCTTGTTACAAAAATGCTGGCCCTTCACCGCTCATATAATTTTCCTAAGTACATTAGTAGCCCTCAGAAATGTAGCCAAGAAGTGGAAAGTTTATACTCCGCCCATTTAAGGTATTGTAGGCTGAGAAGGAAAATACGGCAAAGTAGGTAAAATTGTATTATATTAGAACGGGATAATGAAGAAAAGTGACGAAAGTTTAGGATTACATTCTTAGCACTATTGCTCATTGGGGAAAATGTGGCATGTTCAGAACCTTTCATCAGAACACTCCATGCACTATGGAAAATTCAGAAAAAGAATTGACCTGCTGACCTTCCCCCAACCCTCCCCCTCTTCGCTCCTACTCTTTCCAGCTTCTGTCCTCTGCCCTCACATGCCCTTGCCCTTTGTCCCCACCCTGTTTTTTCTGTGAACCTCTTCCCTCGCCACTTGAGACTGATCTATTTTGTCTGATGCCCAATGGAGCTACCTGGTTTAGCTATAGGGGAGATGGGCCGTGGATTCCCTCCTTGGTCGTCACCTACCCAGTCGGTCTTTAGACAGGCTTCCTTTCGTCTCTACGGTTGTCTCTTTCCTTATCCTCACTCTCTCTCCTCTCCTCCCCTACCCCCTACTACTTTCTCTCTCCTCTCTCTCCTCCCCTAATGTATTGCTGACTGTTTTATTTAATCTTTACTTGTTGTTCTTTTTCTAGTATATTGTTGAACCACATTGTTGCACTTCCTTTCGTCTCTCCTGTCGTCTCCTCCCACATCCTCCCTCTATTTATGTCTCTCCTTCCCTCCTCTCTCAATGTATTGAAACCAAACTATTTTGTCTGATGCCCGATGGAGCTACCTGGTTTAGCTATAGGGGAGATGGGCCGTGGATTCCCTCCTTGGTCGTCACCTACCCAGTCGGTCTTTAGACAGACTTCCTTTCATCTCTACGGTTTTCTCTTCCCTTATCCTCACTTTCCCCCCTCCCCTACGCCCCACTGCTTTCTCTCTCTTTTCTCTCCTCCCCTAACTGTATTGCTGATTGTTTGATTTAATGTTTACTTGTTGATCTTATTCTAGTATATTGTTGAACCACATTGTTGTACTTCCTCTCGTCTCTCCTGTCATCTCCTACCACATCCTCCCTCTATTTATGTCTCTCCCTCCCTCCTCTCTCAATGTTTTGAGACTGAACTATTTTGTCTGATGCCCAATGGAGCTACTTAGTTTAGCTATAGGGGAGATGGGCAATGGATTCCCTCCTTGGTCGTCACCTACCCAGTCGGTCTTTAGGCAGACTTCTTTTTGTCTCTCCTTATTGTCTCTTCCCTAGCTCCTATCCTCTCTCCCGTGAATATCTCCCCTTGCCTGCTACTCTGCCTACCCCCTGTCCTTTGTGCTCTTTGACTAAGCACTCCTTCTCCTCTTGTTGGGGAAAGATCCTATATTTATACTCTGGAGTCTCAGTGAACCCGCTGAGTGAGTTCACTGCGCTAAGGGAGCCACTCACACTTGAGGTATGGTATGGCTCCCCTTGCCAAAGCACTCCCTCTCCCCTTTTTGGGGAAGGATCCAGTATGTAGGCCTTGGAGTCTCAGAGACCCCTCTGAGAGAGTCCACTGGGTAAAGGGAACCTCTCGCTTACTGGACTTTGGACGTTGCCTTGACTCGTCTACCGGTCTGTGTCCCCGTCACCTTTCCCCTCCTCTCCCCATGCTGTGTCTCTCACCCTACCCTCCTCTTTCCCACCTTCATTATCTGTATACTTCCCCTACTCCAACCCCCTCCCCTGAATCTCTCACCCTGCCTTCTTTTCCCCTTACGCATTTGTGCTTATTGTTTATCTCGACCTTACAACTAACTATGTTGCCATGCTCTAAGAACTGTGTAACCTTTGTAACAATGTAACCTGTAACTAAGATCTGATGCTCATGTAAAGCGCTCTGATACCTCCGGGTCTAGCCAGCGCTATATTAAACTTTCTAAATAAATAAATAAAATAAAAGACTCCCAGGTGTGACTCCAAGGGTCAGTTGGCTGAATTTCTATTTCAGCTACAGGGACACATCAAGCTTCTAGAGGCCTCTCTACGACTGCCCTTCTGATCAGCACCAACTGGACCTGCCTGAGCCCTGCTGCTGGCCTCTGATTGAGTGAGTACTGATCCACAAGAGGGGCCCCCTAGGACCTGGTCCCTGGGATGGCATAAGTGGGTACTCTTCCTGAAGAAAAGGTGAAGAAACAGAAGTTATGGGCTCCTTGCGAGAATTGACACCTGCGACAACCAATCCAGAGGGATCTGCTCTTTGCACTGACAGTGACAGCCCACCGCGACCACCATCCGAAATCTCCAGAAATTACTAGCCCTTTACACTCCAGCATTGACCATCGGTGACACCCAACCTGCTCCTCATGGCGTCAGCCTCCCCCTCGCGGCCAATGCGAACTGCACTCTACGTGTGGACTTGAGCAGGTAACTCTTCAATGGGACATGCCTAGTTCCTGTATCTGACTTGCGCTTCCTAGGGGTTTGACTGAACCTTTGACCCTCCCCTAGGCCCCAGCTAGCACTAACCGTGATTAACACTTTGAGCTTTTTGGCTCAATTTTCACCTAACATTTTGAAAACTCATATCTCAGGTTCTAATGATTGGATATTTGTCTTCTTGGTGTCATTTTATTTATTACAGTTTACTCTAGTTGTCTAAATTGGTTTTGGATTTTTCTTGTGTTGTGCTATCACTTTATTACTATTTGTGTGCTGCATAAATACTTTACACATTGCCCAGTTTTAAAGCCTGACTGTTTTGTGCCAAGCTACTAGAGGGTAAAGTCAGGTTTGTTTGGTGACCTTTTCCCTGACAAGACCTGGTATATTATGGGAGTGGAGCTTCCACCACAGCTTGTAACCTAGTTTCTTGCAACTGCAGGAAAGACGGTTTAAAGAGTGTTGATGTATACAATTTCCATTTCTTTTGCACTCACACTCCTAACATTCATTCCTTTTGAAAGAGCTATCAGACCTAGCTCTCCTATCTTGTCTATTAGTCCCAGCACTTTGGAAACATTTATGGATTCCATGGTGTATTTGTCAGCAAGTACAGTCTAAATATAAGGTAAGAACACATCCTGAATGCCTGGTGATAATTCAAATCTTTGTGCAACAGAAATGTGATGTAGTCAGTATCAGGGTTTACGCAGATTATCAGGCTGAAGCCCCTGCTGATTAAGGTTGTAGAACTGGCAGGTTTAACTCTGAATTCCAGATTACTAACTCCAGGCTGTCACTCTTCTAAGGCCAATACAATTAATATACCAGTGTGATGGGGGAACGTCACACCTGTTATCAGTGTTTTAAGACTCTATTGGTTTGCCATTACTAACAACATTAATTATAAAAGTTACATTTCTGAATAATGTTCTTTCCTATAACTTCTTCAGCCTGTCTTGGAACTGAAGCACTTAAGTTTGTCTTGCTTCAGCGGGCGCTAACAAGGGGGGTTTTAGTTTCAAAATGATATAACTGCTTGGAAGCAAAGGCTAGATGTTCTTCAACTTATAACTACATAAAAATTGTGTAATTAACAAAACAACCTATTTAGAGTGAGTGATGGGCAGATAGCTCGCAACAATAAGTGTCATGGCAGTGCCACCTTCCTGTAACCGGATGCTTCAGGAGGAAGTGGCTACAAATAAAAAAGCGTATAATGTCTATGGCTTTATTAAAGGTAAAGCATCACACTCTGGAATCAAGGTTGTTTCATACAGTGCTTTGGAAAGTCAGCCTGACTAGAATGTATGAAGAAAGCTACATACATGTATAAATATATATATTAAATGGTGATGTTGACACCGTAGTTAAGTCTCACGTTCATCATTTTTTGATTTGCTAATAAGTTGCGTTTCCCAGTCAAGATCTCAGGACTATTTGCTGTATGCTACTGCAAAAACGGATAAAAGGAATTACTTCAAACCTTAAGTTTACTAGCACTTTTTGGAGGCTGGCAGAAAAATTAATTAGCAGTGTTAGCGTTTCAGGTGGAAGGAATTTCATATCGTGGCTGTTACTTGAAGCACAAACAGTCCACAAGTCTGAGCTCAAGTAAAGTTTGCGGGCCACATTTAAAAAAACTGGATAAACCCAAGCACAGGAAGAAACATGTTTGCCCCTCGCCTAGTGTGGAATGCATTGTCCCTTGGAGGGCGCACGAATCGAGAGGTATTGTTGTCACTCTGGAACGTTCACAGGATAACAGTTGATCGACATTTAAGATGCAGACCTCAATCGATGAAGTTACTCAAGAAAGTTGGCATCCGCTAGCTCCCTGCCTGCTGTGTCTTTTTTTAGGTCGAGGCTACCGTCGCACTGCGAAGCAGTGGGGGCGGAGCCGAAGATTTAATGTCTTCAACAGTGGGGCTTTAACCCGCCTCTCTCTTCCATTGGCTAGCTTCGTAAATGGAGGCTAGCCATTGGAAGAGATGTGCGTCACTCGGTTCAGGCCCCGGCTTGAGCAGATTCGGGGGCGTGTTTTTTTGTATTTTTTAATCAGTGACGTCATCAGTCACTCAGCAAACAAACACGCCCCCGAATCTCGAAAATGGCGGCGCTTTTGTCCTGCCATTCCCCCCCCGACCGCCGGCCGAAGGAGTCGTCCTCAGGTGAGTCCTTGCTGTCCTGTCCTGCCCTGCCCCTCCTCGTTGCTTGTTTTAACTTTAACCGCGAGGCGCGGGTGCGGCCAGTGCTTGTTTTCAATCAATGCACTTTTGAGGGAAGCGCGAGTTTACTGCCTGCGATAAAATGAAATGAAGGGCGCCACTTTGTACAATTCAATCACGCTCTGAGGTTTACTCTCCTCCTTGCAGTCATGTTACTAAGTACGGTTCCGATTATTGGGGATTATTTCTTGTCGAGAAATGCATTTGAGGTATTTCTTCTTCAAATCTGACTGCGGCGCTTCAATCATTCCCTTCAGGGGCGCCGCGGTACTCACTGCTGAACACCTGAACCTGCGGCTGGAAGCGGTTCTGTAGAAATCTCAGTTTAGACCTTTTGTGGGTTTTGAGTGTTGCTCAAAGTTCCCTGCACACGCCTTTGGTCGTGAAAGAGTTTGTCCTGTCCCTTGCAGCACCAGCTTCAGACGGTGATCCTCTGACGTCACTGCAGGGCAACCACACCCATCCCCGGGGTCACACAGGCGCCCTGCCCTTGTTACACAGATAAGAGGCCTGTGCGTGGGTGGGGATTGCCTCAGAGCTTGCCAGGGGTCGGTGCTTCACACCAGTGCTGGGGGCGGGGCCTGGCTGCCATGGTGATGATGTAAATGTAAATGTACAGGAATTTATATAGCGCAAATCACCGAGCGGTTTCTAAGCGCTTGCTTAGGGAACCCGTCCTGGTATTCCCCTGTGAGATAACCCCGGCAGGGTATCCACAAGGTGAAAGCCAGGCATCCCACCGCGAGGGGCCGTTGTGGAGATTAAGCAAGCTATTGCCCAGAGTCGCAGAGTGTGAACCCGTGAATCAAGTAGGCACCGGAGCGAGAATTGTCGAGTCCATGGACATTTTAGGACTCAAGACCCCGCCGAGCCGGGAATTGAACCCTGGTCCCGGGCTGACCTCTGCTTCCAGGTCTGCCTCCTCTAACCAGTGAGCCACACTTCTCCACGAATGATGCTACAAACACATCCGTTGCTCCCAGTCTAATTTTAGACCAGGGCACAAACCGGTTAGTTTACTCTGCCGTCCACAGCTCTCCAAGATCAAAGGCTGTCGCGTGCCAAGAGGGAAGTGTGTATCTGTCCCCATTTCATTGTAAGTACTGTGCAAGGGAGTGTTTGGTGAGGGTTACTAGTGGGCTCCGTGCCAGCTGACACCCTGGGTTCCCCCAGTCCTGACCCTTTAACTTGCAAACCTTTGTAATCTCATTGTTCTCGTCCTGTCTCTTCAACTTAAGTAAACTAAGGCCACAACTCCCAGAATGCAGTGGGGTGTGAGTTGGATTTCCCGGACTGGAGCAGGGTGTCCCAGTGACCTGCATTGTTATGAAACCACGTGCTTGCTTCTGCTGGCTGTGTCTTGAATCCACCTGTACTCGGACCCGGGCATACATTCAACGCAGCCCAAATAACATTGTTTGACTTTCATTTGTTAAAGCATGAATCTAGCTACTAACATGCCCAGGACCGCTTATTTTACTTTTCCCACAGGCCTACTCTCATCTGCCGGCTCCCTTGTGGCTGCCTCTCTTTGTCGGGGTATGCCTGCTCTCAACGTTCTGTGTGCCCTTGCAAGACATGCTACCGGCACTAGGGAAGGTGGTGCTCACCACAGGTTAGACATTTGTGCCTAAAATCGGACCTCGATGGTTTGTGTGGACCGCATTAGTTGGCTTACAAATAGTCACACTTTTCATGGTTTTTATTCTTTTTCATTATTGTTCTGGAACTTTGAATTTATTGTCGCTGCTCTTTTATATCTCAGGGTGTGAAGAGAAGTTATTTGATAGCAACTTTTTCCTAAACCGGACATCCCGTGAACGCCGCTCACCACATTGTAGTTTATTCCAGCATGTAATGATACTCGCCTCATGAGTTTTCTTTTGCCCAACCTAACTTGGAAAATGTGCGTGCTGGCGAAGGACATATGCTATGAATTAACCAGAGCGTCTGCCTTTTGATGAACTGGACACACAAACTTTGCTTTCCAAGTAGCATCAGGTTGAGCAAAGGACATTTTTAAGTGCATTGTCGAACATCGTAAAATTCATCCCCAACTATTATGCACACCACTTTGAAATGTCACCAGCCACCACTGCCCTCACCTGCCTCCTCGGCTCTCTTGCCTATGCATGTTCAGAGAGCAGATGCGGAATAGTTAGAGGTAGGATATCATACATGCCTATATTTAGAAATAGGAAAGAGGGAGATGGGTGAAAAAACTGGGGGCATTTATTTCCCTACTGACTAACACTGAAACAGAAGCGCTTCTAGGCTGGACACAGCTAAAATAAAGCCATTTTTGCCTGTCAAAATCAGGAGTCTCCCACTCAAATCGGGTCTATTGGCATGTATGGGATATGTCTGGAGCTCCTATACTGAACATCTCCGAGGTCCAGGAGTGCGAGTTAACAGAGGATGAGCAAGCCCTTAGCGTTAACTACAGCAGCCATTTTCCTGAGAGCAGGAAGAACCTTCAGTACCCGAGTCGTTTCTAGTCTGTGCACCACAGTCAGCTGTGTAATCCATCTCCTGCCCTGTGTGGTCTATTTATGTGATTCACCTATTTGCAAAATGTTTTGTTGCATTACAGTTACAAGCATTGCCTGTCCACTTTTCATTAAACTACCGAGGACTTGTGTGCCCACGTCAGCCATTCCTGTGCGCCATCTTCCATCTTTTGTAACCTGAGCATGCCGCTGTCTTGTGTATACACCCTCCAGTGTAACCTGAGCGAGCCATGACACAGTGTATGTCTAACCTATACTTCCTGGGTCTGAGTATGATTATTTCTTTTTAAGCTAAGTTGTCCTGATCTTGCATGCGTGCAGTGTGCACTCTATTCTCCTGCGTATTGTGATCAAGTTTGTCTTGTGCATGCATCTTCCTGTTGTGTATAAGTTGCATGGAAAGTAAGTCTTTGCTATTGTTCTAGCAAGCTCAGTAGTATGCCTCAATATCTGGGAGGCTGTCCCCCTGGCTGTGCTTGCTCTCCTTCCCCCTGGCTGTGCTTACTCCCCTGCCCCCTGGCTGTGCTTGCTTCCCTGCCCCCTGGCTGTGCTTGCTCCCCTGCCCCCTGGCTGTGCTTGCTCCCCTGCCCCCTGGCTGTGCTTGCTCCCCTGCCCCCTGGCTGTGCTTGCTCTCCTGCCCCCTGGCTGTGCTTGCTCTCCTTCCCCCTGGCTGTGCTAGCTCTCCTGCCCCCTGGCTGTGCTTGCTCTCCTGCCCCCTGGCTATGCTTGCTCCCCTGTCCCCTGGCTGTGCTTGCTCCCCTGCCTGTGCTTGTTACTATTCTAGCTTGTGAGAGGATATTAATCTGAAACTGAATAGATTTAAGGTTATGAATCTGATTATTCGGGTCTAAGTTCAGGGTGGCAGCTTGGTGTTTATTAGCCTCAATTTGACTTAAAAT